>NC_044980.1:157286948-157602351 GCF_008728515.1 Papio anubis | reverse complement strand
TCCGCCAGTGATACCCAGGCAAAAAGGGTCTGGAGTGGACCTCCAGCAAACTTCAGCAGACCTGCAGCAGAGGGGTCTGTTAAAAGGAAAACTAACAAACAGAAAGGAATAGTACCAACCTCAACAAAAAAGACGTCCACTCAGAGACCCCCTCCAAAGATCACTGACTCCAAAGACCAAAGGTAGATAAATCCACGAAGATGGGGAGAAACCAGCGCAAGAAGGCTGAAAATTCCAAAAATCAGAATGCCTCTTCTCCTCCAAAGGATCACAATGCCTTGCCAGCAAGGGAACAAAACTGGACAGAGAATGAGTTTGACAAATTGACAGAGGTAGGCTTCAGAAGGTGGGCAATAACAAACTCCTCTGAGCTAAAGGAGCATGTTCTAACCCAATGCAAGGAAGCTAAGAACCTTGAAAACAGGTTAGACACATTGCCAACTAGAATGACTAGTTTAGAAAAGAGCATAAATGACCTGATGGAGCTGAAAAACATAGCACAAGAACTTTGTGAAGCATACACAAGTATCAATTGCAGAATCAATCAAGTGGAAAAAAGGATATCAGAGATTTAAGATCAACTCAATGAATTAAAGGGAGAAGACTAGATTAGAGAAAAAAGAGTGAAAAGAAATGAACAAATCTTCCAAGAAATATGGGTCTATGTGAAAATACCAAATCTACATTTGATTGGTGTACCTGAAAGTGACTCAGAGAATGGAACCAAGTTGGAAAACACTCTTCAGGATATTAGCCAGGAGAACTTCCCCAACCTGGCAAGGCAGGCCAACAATCAAATTCAGGAAATGCACAGAGACACCACAAAGATACTCCTCCAGAAGAGCAACCCCAAGACACATAATCATCAGGTTCACCAAGGTTGAAAGGAAGAAAAAAATGTTAAGGGCAGCCAGAGAGAAAGGTCGGGTTACCACAAAGGGAAGCCCATCAGACTAACAGTGGATCTCTTGGCAGAAACCCTACAAGCCAGAAAAGAGTGGGGGCTAATATTCAACATTTGTAAAGAAAAGAATTTTCAAACCAAAATTTCATATCCAGCCAACTCAAGCTTCATAAGCAAAGGAGAAATAAAATTCTTTACAGACGAGCAAATGCTGGGGGATATTGTCACCACCAGGCCAGCCTTACAAGAGCTCCTGAAGGAAGCACTAAACATGGAAAGGAACAATCAGTACTGGCCACTGCAAAAACATACCAAATTGTAAAGACCATCATCACTATGCAGAAACTGCATCAACTAATAGGCAAACTAACCAGCTAGCATCATAATGTCAGGATCGAATTCACCCATAACAATATTAACCTTAAATGTAAATGGGCTAAATGCCCCAAATAAAAGACAAAGACTGGCAAATTGGATAAAGGGTCAAGACCCATAGGTGTGCTGTATTAAGGAGACCATCTCACGTGCAAAGACACACATAGGCTTAAAATAAAGGGATGGAGGAATATTTACCAAGCAAATGCAAAGCAAAAACAAAAAAACAGCAGGGATTGCAATCCTAGTCTCTGATAAAACAGACTTTAAATCAACAAAGATCAAAAGAGTCAAAGAAGGGCATTACATAATGGTAAAGGGATCAATGCAACAAGAAAAGCTAACTATCCTAAATATATATGCATCCAATACAGGAGCACCCAGATTCATAAAGCAAGTTTTAGAGACCTACAAAGAGACTTAGACTCCCATACAATAATAAGGGGAGACTTTAACACCCCACTATCAATATTAGACAGAACAACGAAACAGAAAATTAACAAGGATATCCAGGACTTGAACTCAGCTCTGGACCAAGCAGACCTAACAGACATCAACAGAATTCTCCACTCCAAATCAACAGAATGTATGTTCTTCTCAACACCACATCACACTTATTCTAAAATTGACCACATAATTGGAAGTAAATCACTCCTCAGTAAATGCAAAAAAACGGCAATCATAACAAAGAGTCTCTCAGACCACAGTGCAATCAAATTAGAACTCAGGAATAAGAAATGCACTCAAAACCACACAACTACATGGAAACTGAACAATCTGCTCCTGAATGACTACTGGGTAAATAATGAAAGTAAAGTAGAAATAAAGATGTTCTTTGAAACCAATCAGAACAAAGAACCAATGTACCAGAATCTCTGGGACACTACTGAAACAGTATTTAGAGGGAAATGTATAGCACTAAATGCCCACAAGAGAAAGCAGGGAAGATCTAAAATCGGCACTGCAACATCACAATTAAAAAAACTAGAGAAGGAAGAGCAAACAAATTCAAAAGCTAGCAGAAAACAAGAAATAACTAAGATCAGAGCAGAACTGAAGCATATAGAGACATGAAAACCCTTCAAAAAATCAATGAATCCAGGAGCTGGTTTTTTGAAAAAGATTAACAAAATGGATAGACCACTAGCCAGACTAATAAAAGGAAAGGAGAGAAGAATCAAATAAATGCAATAAAAAATGATAAAGGGGATATCACCATCAATCCAACACAAATACAAACTACCACCAGAGTATACCAGACTAGACTATTCAGAAGAAGTGGATAAACTAGACTATCCATAAGAAATGGATAAATTAGACTATCCACAAGAAATGGATAAATTCTTGGACACATACGTCCTCCCAAGACTAAACCAAGAAGAAGGTGAATCCCTGAATAGACCAATAACAAGTTCTGAAATTGAGGCAGCAATTAATAGCTTACCAACCAAAAAAAAGTCTAGGACCAGATGGATTCACAGCTGAATTCTACCAGAGGTACAAAGAGGAGCTGGTACCATTCCTCCTGAAAATATTCGAAACAATTGAAAAAGAGGGAATCCTCCCTAACTCATTTTATGAGGACAGCATCATCCTGATACCAAAACCTGGCAGAGACACAACAAAAAAAGAAAATTTCAGGCCAATATCCCTAATGAACATCGATGCGAAAATCATCAACAAAATACTGGCAAACAGAATCCAGCAGCACATCAAAAAGCTTATCCACCATGATCAAGATGGCTTCATTCCTGGGATGCAAGGCTGGTTCAACATACATAAATCAATAAATGTAATCCATCACATAAACAGAACCAATGACAAAAACCACGTGATTATCTCAATAGCTACAGAAAAGGCCTTAGACAAAATTCAATAGCCCTACATGCTAAAAATTCTCAATAAACTAGGTATTGATGGAATGTATCTCAAAATAATAAGAGCTATTTATGACAAACCCACAGCAAATATCATAGTGACTGGGCAAGAACTGGAAGCATTCCCTTTGAAAACCAGCACAAGACAAGGATGCCCTGTCTCACCACTCCTATTCAACATAGTATTGGAAGTTCTGGCCAGGGCAATCAGGCAAGAGAAAGGAAACAAAAGGGTATTCAATTAGGAAAAAAGGAAGTCAAATTATCTCTCTTTGAGTATGATATCATTGTATATTTAGAAAACCCCATTGTCTCAGCCCCAAATCTCCTTAAGCTGATAAGCAACTTCAGCAAAGTCTCAGGATATAAAATCAATGTGAAAAAATCATAAGCATTCCTATATGCCAATAACAGACAGAGAGCCAAAACATGAGTGAATTCCCATTCACAATTGCTACAAAGCGAATAAAATACCTAAGAATCCACTCACAAAGGATGTGAAGGACCCCTTCAAGGAGAACTGGAAACCACTGTCAAGGAAATAAAAGAGGACACAAACAAATGGAAAAACATTCCATTCTTATGGATAGGAAGAATCAATATCATGAAAATGGCCATACTGCCCAAAGTAATTTATAGATTCAATGCTATCCCCATCAAGCTACCACTGACTTTCTTCATAGAATTGGAAAAAAAACTACTTTAAATTTCATATGGAATCAAAAATGGCCCCACATAGCCAAAACAATCCTAAGCAAGAAGAACAAAGCTGGAGGCATCATGCTACCTGACTTCAAACTATACTACAAGGCTACAGTAACAAAAACAGCATGGTCTTAGTACCAAAACAGATACATAGACCAATGGAACAGAACAGAGGCCTCAGAAATAACACCATGCATCTACAAACATCTGATTTTTGACAAACCTGACAAACACAAGCAATGGGGAAAGGATTCCCTATTTATTAAATGGTGTTGGGAAACCTGGCTAGCCATATGCAGAAAGTCAAACTGTATCTCTTCCTTACACCATACACAAAAATTAACTCAAGATGGATTAAAGACTTAAATGTAAGATCTAAAACCATAAAAACCCTGAAAAAAACCTATGCAATACCATTCAGGACATAAAAGCAATGGCAACAAAAGCCAAAATAGACAAATGGAATCTAATTAAACTAAAGAGCCTCTGTACAGCAAAAGAAACTATCAGCAGAATGAACAGGCAACCTACAGAATGGGAGAAAATTTTTGCAATCTATCCATCTGACAAAGGAATAATATCCAGAATCTACAAAGAACTTAAACAAATTTACAAGAAAAAAAAAAATCAAAAAGTGGGTAAAGGATATGAACAGAAATTCCTCAAAAGAAGACATTTATGCAGCCAACAAACATGAAAAAAAGCTCATCATCACTGGTCATTAGAGAAATGCAAATCAAAACCACAATGAGGTACCATCTCAGGCCAGTTAGAATGACAATCATTAAAAAGTCAGGAAACAACAGATGCTGGAGAGGATGTGGAGAAACAGGAATGCTTTTACACAGTTGGTGGGAGTGTAAATTAGTTCAACCATTGTGGAAGACAGTGTGGTGATTCCTCAAGGATCTAGAACTAGAAATACCATTAGACTCAGCAATCATATTACTGGGTATATAACAAAAGGATTATACATCATCCTACTATAAAAACACATGCACACATATGTTTATTGCAGCACTGTTCACAATAGCAAAGACCTGGAATGAACCCAAACACCCATCAATAATAGACTGGATAAAGAAAATGTAGCACATTTACCCAATGGAATACTATGCAGCCATAAAAAAGGATGAGTTCATGTCCTTTGTAGGGACATGGATGAAACTGGAAACTATCATTCTCAGCAAACTAATACAAGAACAGAAAACCAAACACCACACGTTCTCACTCATAGGTGGGAGGTGAACAATGAGAACATATGGAAACAGGGAAGGGAACGTTACACTCTGGGGCCTGTTGGGGGGCTGGGGACTAGGGGAAGGATAGCATTAGGAGAAGTACCTAATGTAGATGACAGGCTGATGGGTGCAGCAAACCACTATGGCACATGTATACCTATGTAACAAACCTGCATGTTCTGCACATGTACCCCAGAACTTAAAGTATAAAAATAATAAAAGAAACTCCAATGCAGAATTTCATATTTGGATAGACTAATCTTCATATGTGAAGGAGAAATAAGATCCTTTCCAGACAAGCAAAAGCTGGGAGAATTTGTTACTACCAGACCTGTCTTAAAAGAGCTACTGAAGGAAGCACTAAATATGGAAAGACCATTAGCAGCCAATACAAAAATACACTTAAAAATATAGAGCAGTGACACTACAAAGCAACCAAATAAACAAGTCTGTATAATAACCAGCTAACAGCATGATGACATCAAATCCACACATATTGATACTAAACTTGAATGGAAATGGGCTAAGATCCACTGGTATTCTGTCTTCAAGAGACCCTTCTCAGATGCAATGACACTCATGAGCTCAAAGTAAAGGAATTGAGAAAAATCAATCAAGCAAATGGAAAAAAATGGGAAAATCTGCCAAGCAAATGGAAATTGAGATTGCAATTTCAATTGCAAACTAAGAAATTTGCTAAACACCATATAATTATGTGAAAACTGAATAACCCACATCTGAATGAGTTTTGGACAAATAATGAAATTAAGGCTGAAATCAAGAAGTTCTTTGAAACTAATGAGAAGATACAACATACCAGAATCTTTGGGACACATCTAAGGCAGTATTAAGAGGGAAATTTATAGCACTAAATGTTAGAAAAACCTCAATAGAACAACTTCTAACAGCACAACTAGATTAATTGGAGAACCAAAAGAAAATCAACCCCAAAACTAGCAGAAGACAAGATATAAGCAAAATCAGAGTTGAAGTGAAGGAGATTAAGACACCAAAAAAAAATTCAAAAGATAAATCCAGGAGTGATTTTTTTAATAAAACAAGATTGACTGCTAGCTAGACTAATAAAGAAGAAAACTCAGTAGATGCAAATAAGCACCATTAGAAACAACAAAGGGAATATTACCCCTGGCCCCAGAGAAATATAAATAACCATCAGAAAACATTACGAATACTTCTATGCACATAGACTAGAAAATTTAGAAAAAACAGATAAATTTCTGGACATATACACCCTCTCAAGACTGAACAAGAATGAAATTGAATACTTAAGTAGATCACTAAAAACCTCCAAAATTGAATCAGTAATAAATAACTCACCAACCAAAAAAAATTCCAGGACCAGACAGATGTACAGCCAAATTCTACCAGGTGTACTAAGAAGATCTAGTACCATTCTTACTGATACTATTCCAAAAAATTAAAGAGGGGAGACTCCTCCTTAACTCATTCTATGAGGCCAGCATTACCTTGATACTAAAACCTGGCAGAGACACACACACACACACACACAAAAAAAAAAAAGCAACAAAAAAGAGAAAGCGCTGGCGGGCGGGCGCGCCGCTGCGCGCTTGCGCTTGCGCGCGCGCGCTGGAATCATCGATCGGATATCGGATCAAATCTTCAAATCGGATCTTTCAATCCGAATCAGATCCGTCAGGTCGATAAAGATCAGTTCGATCATCCGTCATCTCAGTAGACGCAGAAAAGACTTTTCATAGAATTCAGCACCCCTTCATGTTAAAAACTCAATAAACTAAGTATTGAAGGAACATACCTCAAAATATTAAGAGCCATTTATGACAAATCCACAGCCTAAATTATACTGAATGGGCAAAAGCTGGAGGAATTCCCCTTGCAAACTGGCACAAGACAAGGATGCCTTCTCTCACCACTGCTATTCAACGTAATATTGAAAGTGTTGGCCAGAGCAATAAGGCAAGAGAAAGAAATAAGGGGCATCCAAATAGGAAGAGGAAATCAAACTATTTTGTTTGCAGACAACATAATGCTATATCTAGAAAACCCTACAGTCTCAGCCCAAAAACATTTTTATCTGAAAAACAACTTCAGCAAAGTCTCAAGATAAAAAATCAATGTACAAAAATAACTTGCATTCCTATACACCAACAACAGTTGAGCCAAGAGCCAAATCAGGAATCCAATCCCATTCACAACTGCCACAAAAAGAATAAAATACCTAGAAATATAGCTAACCAGGGAGGTGAGAGATCTCTACAATAAGAATTACAAAACGCTGCTCAAAGAAATCATAGGTGATGTAAACAAATGGAAAAATGTGCTCATGGATAAAAAGAATCAATATCATTAAAATGTCCATACAGCCCAAAGCAATTTACAGATTAAATGCTATTCTAATTAAACCAGCAATGATATTCTTCACAGAACTAGAAAAACTATTTTAAAGTACATATGGAACTAAGAAAGTCTCAATAACCAAGCCAATCCCAAGCAAAAAGAACAAAACTAGAGACATCATGCTACCCAACTTCAAACTACACTACAGAACTACAGTAACCAAAAGAGGATGGTATTAGCACAAAAACAGACACATAGACCAACAGAACAGATAGAGAGTCCAGATACAAGGCCACACCCCTACAAACTATCTGATCTTTGACAAGCCTGACAAAAACAAACAATGGCGAAAGGATACCCCATTCAATAAATGGTGCTGGGATAACTAACTAGTCATGTGCAGAAGACTGAAACTGAACCCTTTCCTTACACCATATACAAAAATCAACCCAACACGGATTAAGGACTTAAATGTAAAACCCAAAACTATAAAACCTCTGAAGACAACCTAAGCAATATTATTCTGGACACAGGAATGGGACAAAACTTCATGACAAAGACATCAAAAGCAATTGCAACAAAAGTAAAAATTTATAAATGGGATGTAATTAAACTAAATAGCTTCCACACAGAAAAACTATTGACAGAATAAACAGACAAACTACAGAATGGGAGAAAATTTTTGCAAACTGTGTATTTGACAAAGGTTTGATATCCAGCATCTATAAGAAATGTAAACAAACTTCAAGCAAAAAACAAACAACCCCATTAAAACGTGGGCAAAGGACATGAACAGATAATTTTCTAAAGAAGACATACATGTGGCCAACAAGCATATGAAGAAAAATCCTCAACATCACTGATTATTAGATAAATGCAGATCAAAACTACGATGAAATACCATCTCACAACAGTCAGAATAGTTATTATTAAAAAGTCAAAAATAACAGATGCTGGCTAGGTTGTGGAGAAAAAGGAACACTTATACACTGTTGGTGGGAGTGTAAATTAGTTCAACCATATAGAAAACAGTATGGTGATTCCTCAAATATCTAAAAACAGAAATATCATTCAATACAGCAATCCCATTACTGGGCATATGTCCAGTGGATCATAAAGCATTACATCATAAAGACACATAAACACGTGTTCATTGCAGCACTATTTATAGCAGCAAAGACATGGAATCAACCTAAATGTCCATCAGTGTTAGACTGAATTTAAAAAATGTGGTACCTATACATCATGGAATAGTATGCTGCCATGCAAAAGAACAAGGTCATATCCTTTGCAGGAAGACAGATGGAGGTGTAGGCCATTATCCTTAGCAAACTAAGGCAGGAACAAAAAACCAAATACCATGTTCTTACTTATAAGGGGGAGCTTAATGATGAGAACACATGGACACACAGAGTGGACCAACACACACTGGGGCCTACTGGAGGGTGGAAGGTGGGATGAGAGAGAGGAACAGGGAAAATAGTGGCTTAATTCCTGGGTGACAAAATAATCTGCACCACAAATCCTTATGATACAAGTTTACCTATGTAACATACCTGCACATTTACCCCAAACTTAAAATAAAAGTTAAAAATAATTAACTTTGAAATCAACTAAGCTTCAGAAACATTTACTGAATATAAGTGGTTGTTGAGGATTTTGTTTGTTTGATAACTTTACTTTTTTCTTATGCTAATTGGTCTATTTAGATTCTCTTACTTCTGGTATAAATTTTTGTAGTTTATTCTTTTTCTATAAATTAAAAAAAATCCAAATTTTGAGATTAATTTATATATTCACATATAATTTTAAACTATCTTCCTCTAAATTACTATTTCCAAATATCAGTGTTTTCATATTTTTGCTTTCTCCTTTTATTCTTAATATTTTTTATTTTATTATTTTTTAAAAAACAGCAAATTCATCAATTCTGCCTTTTTGTTAATTCATTAATTTCCCTTTATTTTTACGAATTCTAACTTATTCTTTTCTTTACTACTTCAATTAACCCTTAAGTCATTTAGTTTGTGTAAAAACCAGGCACAGATCTACCACTTGTTAGGATGGATAGCTCCTATTATTTGTGAAAGCTTCTATGCTACATTTAATCTCCAAATTGGAAGAGTCCTAGACCTTGTGGGATGACTAGAAATTTTAGACACAGAATCCAGGAAGCATGGCACTTGGTGAAATTTAATATCTGAGATGATCATAATATGGTCACCATGGTTAAAAAAATGGAGAGACATTTCAAACCAAGCAAGGCAGTGCTTCTCTGACAGGGTAAAACCTCAATCCATCCTGACTGCTGAGCTCACAGATTCAGAGTATGCCCCAGTGACAGAAAGGCATATTCTCACCAGGCATCAAGTGGTAAATGGAATTCAGCTTAAAGATGCCTTAGGCCAAATTCTATTTAACGTCTAGTCTTTACCTTTACTGATTGAACTGTAGTCATCATCTCAGCTTGCTTGTCGCTATATAATCTCTTGTAATAGGTTTTTTCATTCATTATTTAGTAGTTATTATTTTCAATTATCCCTCAGTTTTTACTCATTTAGATTTTTTTTTCTGGCAGAGTCAAAAGCAATTCATTGAGAAAAGTTTAACAAAATTCTGGCAAGATTGATTTTTAAGAAAAAGGGAGAAAAGAAAGAAGGAAAGCAAAGAAGAACATTAATACACTATTAGAATATATAAGACTACAGAGAATAAACATATAAAATATTTTACTATAAATAACTTTTTTGCAAATAAATTTCAAAACATAGAAGAAAATATGTAATTAGATAAACTTCTAGAAAATGTTTCCTTAAAAAGCAGCTAAAAATGAGATAACCTAGAGCATATTATAAACATTAAGTCAATTGAATAAATCATTAAACATCTTTACACAAGTAAATACCTGACCCAGGTAGTTTTTAATAAGAATTCTAACATAATTTGATCATTACATGTATTTTTAAGAAAAAAGAAAATGAGAGAATACTCTCAAAATTTTTGAGGATGATATAACCTTGATACCACAACTTAACAAGGGTATTAGAAGAAAGAAAAATCACAGACCAAATGAACTTATGAAAGTAAATGCATGCAGAGAGCTAACAGCTGGCAGGGAAAAGGAGCCTTGGTATAAAACATAAAATTACTATTATATACTAGTTTTCTAAAGCTGAAACCAATTCTCTGAGTGGATTTCTTAGCAAGAAAATCTAAGTAGACTGGTGAAATTTCCGCGATTTCATTTGGTGACATATATGTGCACAGAATTTTAGGGAAATGATATATGTCTTGACAAAATAGATACAAAGATTACATGCCCCACTCCCACAAAGGTGCAGGAAATCAAAAGATACCTGAAAAGCCTGTACCTTTTATGGCCAAAGAATGATCAAATTTAAATAAGAATTACTTCCAGAAAAAAAGAAACTCGCTCTTAGGGAGACTATTGGTAGGAGAATCCAAATTGAAAAAGATAGTAATTAGAATGCAGGAATGAGAAAGACTCAATATTCAGATAAATGAAGGTGGAGAAAGGTTAATAGAATGTGAATATCAGAATATGGGCATGGCCACAGAGAGGCCATATTTTATTGAGTGTCATGGCAACAGCAAAGGGAGACCTATACTGATATTTCTACTACTACCTTTATAAGAACACCTCTTAAAGTATAGAAAATAACATTTAATTTAAACACGAGGAAAGGAAAAAGGTTGCAATTGCATCATATATGAATATATTGTAAGAGAAAAAGAAAAATAATTTGACTAAAGCAATAACAGTTAATTAAGGCATAATAGAAAAATTGAGCCATTGAGTATATGGAAATTCTAACATGAAAAAATTGGTTAAACAAGCTTTGAAAAAAAATATTTAAAATGAAGTGAAACATTTAAATTAGAAATTAAAAATGTGAAAATAATAATATTTTTGAATAATAGTGGGTAAATAATAGTAAGAGATGATGAAGCTCAAAAAAACATAAATATAGATAGATTGATAGATAATTTTAGAAATGAAAAGAAGACATGGCTGAGTATGGTGGCTCACCCATATAATCTCAGAACTTTGGGACACCAAGGCAGGAAGATTGCTTAAGCACAGGAGTTCATGGGGGGGAAAAAAAAATACACATCATTAAGAAACAACATAAATAAGAATAGAAATATTTTAAGTAACAATAATGAAAGGAAAGGGAGAAATATGAAAACAATCAAATAGAAATGGAGAGTAAAATTTTAAAAAAAGATATAATCAATTAAGAAAACAAAGAAGGTCCAATGAATACATGATTGGAGGTCATCGTCAAGAAACCCAAAATAATGGAATAGAACAAATAGTAAAATATACAATCACATAAAATATTCCCCAAATTAAGAAGCATTTGAATATATGTGTAGAATATGAACATTGTATACCTGGAAAAATCAGTCTAGGATTGTCAAAACCAAAACATATTCTGGGGAAAATAACTGCACCGTAAATATAAAAAAATTAAAATCTGTGGACATTATACAAAAATCATATAGTTCCAAGAAAGGTAAAGAAAATCATCTATCCACAGCACCTCTTAACAAAACACAATTGAACCATATATTAAAGTTCCTTTTTTTTTTTTTTGAAAGGGAGTGTCCCTCTGTCAACAGGCTGGCAAGGTTCACTGCAACTTCTGACTCCCTGGGTCAAGTGATTCTCCTGTCCCAGCCGCCTGGGTAGCTAGGGTTACAGGCACGCACCACCATGCCCGGCTAATGTTTGTATTTTTAGTAGAGATGGGGTTTCACCATGTTAGCCAGGATGGTCTCGATCTCCTGACCTCGTGATCTGCCTGCCTTGGCCTCCCAAAGTGCTGGGATTACAGGTGTGAGCCACTGTGCCCAGCCATATTTAAGTTTCTTAATGAAAAAAATAATAATAATAGGATTCCATATCCAGCAGAATTACTTTTCTTCTATAATAGTTATAGAAAAATATAGGCCTTCAAAGTACCAGGAAATTTTGTACTCATAAAGGTTTCCTGAAGAAATCATTCAAGAGAAAGTTTCATACAATCAAGAATTTTTGAGGAAAACTTCACACTAAGGTCTATTGTTGAACATTTTTCTACTCAACTCTACAACCAAAACTACATAAACGGATAAAGGTCACAGAATCTTAGGGAAATTATATATGTCTTGACAAAATAGGTATTTAAGAAAAAAACACTGCAATACAAGGAAAGAATGCAAAGAGAATGTCTAATTCAAAATAAGTTTGCTGATTGGCTTGTCTTGCTAATTGTAAATAGATAATGTCATTTAAAATTAAATATTAATAGGCCAGGCACTGTGACTCACACTTGTAATCCTAGCACTTTGGGAGGCCAACGCGGGTGGATCACCTGAGGTCAGGACTTCCAGACCAGCTTGACCAACATGGAGGAAACCCGTCTCTAATAAAAATACAAAAATTAGCCAGGCTTGTTGTCACATGCCTGTAATCCCAGCTACTTGGGAGCCTGCGGCAGGAGAATCGCTTGAACCCGAGCAGCAGAGGTCGCGGTGAGCTGAAATCATGCCACTGCACTCCAGCCTGGGCAACAAGAGCGAAACTCCATCTGAAAAATAAATAAATGAATAAATAAAACTAAGTATTAATAAAAGAAATAGACTAAAGACGAAGTTACTAATTAATTCCTCAATTGCCCACAGTAGGAAACAAATTAATAGTATCTTAAACCCAGGAAGCTAATTGCATCATTATGATGATAACTACTAGAATAAAAATACAAAAATTTCTGAATACCAAAAGATATAAAAAAAATTATACATAAAAGATTTCATAACATAAAATAACATGACAGAAGTAACAGCAAATGCATTTGTTGTATCAATTAATACAAATTAACTCAAAGCAGCAATGGAAAAAAATTTAAACTAAACATAAAAACAAACTATGCATATGCAATATTTTTCTAAAACCAAAATGAATAAATTAAAAATTAATGAATGAGTATCAATCATGAACACAGATGCAGCATTCCTCAAGAAAATATTAGTAAATCAAGATCAATAGCACATGAAAAAGATCATACAACATGATCAAGTGATATTTATCCCTGAGATGCAAAGATGCTTAAACATTTGCAAAAAATAAGCATTACACACCACACTAACAGAAAGAAGGATAATAATCATATAGTCACTTCAATATGTACTGAAAAAGCATGTGACAAAATGTAACACTATTTCATGAATAAAACTCTCAACAAATTAGGTATAGAAGGAAGCACCTCAACATAATAAAGTTATGCATGACAAACCCACAGCTATCATCATACTCAAAGATGAAGAGTTGAAAGCTTTTCCTCTAAGATCAGGAGCAAGATAAGAATGCCCACTCTTACCATTTCTATTCAACACGGTACTGGAAGTCTCTTCTTTCTCCCTTCTTTTCTTGCATTGTATTCATATTGAATTTATGTGGATTCCTTTTGGATTAATCATTGTTAATGTGAGGGATGAGATAATGTTCATGTTCAAAACAATCAGAATTTTGCTTGTTACCAATGACAAATGTGACATCTACTTATCACTTCTCAAACGGATATTTACACTACTTTTTTCCTATCCTCTGCCACCAATAGATTCTTACAAATAAGTCTTACTGTTGTGATTCCTTGTTCAGTGCCCTGTCCTTCAAACAAAAGCAAGGCAAGTCAAACTTCTACCATCAACCTGAGAACCCCACTTGCATTGATGCAAATTAGAAATAGCTGATTCTGAACCTCAGAGTATGTCAGGATTTAAAATTTAATCTGTGTAGCTTTTTTTTTTTTATATCTGTGGTCAAGTGTGTCCTTCACTATAATAAATCAAAACGCTGTTGACCATTCCTGCTTTGGGAAGACCCAACTCTTGTTTTGTGTTTTCTGTTATCTCTTAATTTGTTTTGAAGATGAATTTGGTATTAGTTGTTTTTATTGCTTTTGTGTGATTTCCACAAAGTAAAGAGAGATTGAATTTACTTTTTTTAAAATAGGAATTCCTAGTCCACAGATTTTTTAAAATAACCTATATAAAATATCCCTTACATTGATTTGAATCTCAAATGGAAAATGCGATTCTTCTTAAGTCTGAGCTTTGTAAGATGAAGGTAAGGCCACTTTGTTATTTTCAAATATAGCAATTAAGTTGTCTAGACAGACAAAAAGATTCTGGAAATTGAGATTCACTGAAAACCTGGTACTAATCACCTTAAAAATGTACACTATAATACTTCAGAATTTCACAGGTGGAAAAATGTGAAGTGTGTTTATACTATTTGCCATAAGCCAATTTTATCTACATCAAGCCATATGGTTTGGGAAGCTGGGAGTTTCAGGAGAATTCAGAGTGAAATTTAACAGTGCTGTCTGAAAACAGTTTATACAGAGTTTATAAGCCATTCTAAAACACACCAGGGACTTTTTTTCTTTTCTCTCCCTTTTTAAAAAAATAATATACACTATCATACTGATATTTTAACACTCTATGCACAGTGTTTTTGTAATTTTCTGAAAATTGCTATGTTGCTACACTGATCTACATAAAATCTTGTAAGGCATAGACTGCATGATTGGTAATTTCTCTTCTTATGCATGAAATTAGAAGCACTTAATGCAATATATATTTAATTATTTTAAAATATTAATTGTAATTTTATCGTTTCTAAAGTATCGCTTAATTATACCTATCAAAATAAATATTGCTGTCAAATCATTCAGAGAAATTTATAAAGGAATCTGATAAAAATTACATTTCAGCTAATGTACAGATTCTATTGGACAATTCTTTTTTTTTATATCTACAGAACAACTTGATATGAGAGCCAAATAGTTTTGTTTTATGACTTTTCTTAGTGTATTAAGTATATCACATGCCCTATAAAATATCAAAGGCAATGTTACTGAGAACATTATTTTAAGATTTCAAGTTTGATTTTAATGTACTCCCTAGGTTTTCCACTTTTTTTAAGGTTTGGTATTAGCTCAAGTAAAGCAATTAGGTTAACAAATATATTGAAATAAAACTTGAATATACTCATACAAAATTATTAATTCAAAAATCCTTTAAAATCTTGCAAAATGTCCCCAATAAAAAAAGGGAAATGTGACTTGCCTGCAAATTCCTTCTGGAAATATAAAACTTGATTCCTCATATCTACTACAGAATTCCTCAAGTTGACAGTAAAACAGCAGGAGAAAAGTCAAATTTACACCAAATTGATTGGTTTGGAAACAATCACTCCTGTAATTAGGATAGGTCAGGAAAAGTTTCTTTATAAATAATTTATTAGAAACTACTCTATAAAAACCTAGGAAAATGTCAAGCCAGGTGCAATCTTTTTAAACTATCCCAGTATAAATCAATTAAGGTGCTTTATTTTGACATCTAGTGTCAGTATTTACCAAATGTAGATAGACAAGTCCATCCCTACAGCATGCATTTGCAAATAACTTTACTCATTAATGTTTAATTAAGACAGAGGAAAACTGTCCTTGATATTTTGCTGCAATTAGTGCTCTCTATACCCCACTGACTTCTCATGATGAATTACTTTTCAAATGAAAAGTGAAGTGATTAAAACTGGAGTCACTCCATCTAGTATGCATTGCCCATACCTCATTTTAAAGAGAAAACCAAACAGAGCCACACACAGTGAAAATGCAAGTAAAATTATTTGCTATTTTTGATGTCAACTGTGAAGCTACTTTCTGGTCATGACTATGAAATGATATAACATGTAAATCCCAAAATATGCCTATTAAATCATAAAGTCACAAAACACCAGAGCTTTAGGGGATTTAACCTCAATTTAAGACACTCCACAAACACTAAGTAAATTATAATGATCACATAATTTTCTGCATTGTATTCTAATAATTTCACTTTTGTTTTAATATTTTACTGTTTTAAAGAACTTCATAATTCATTTTACCCAATATCTTCATTTTGCCAAACAGCTAACAAAATCACTGCATAAGAACAACAAAAACCTGAAATCTGAGAGAATAGATGACTTATGCAATGTTACACAAGAAACAAGTGACAGATCTGAAAATAAAATATAGTTGTTCCTACACGCACATCCTTCCTCCTACTCTCTGCCCACGTTTGTCTTCATCTTAGACTGGAAGAGCAAACATAGTATGGGAAATATTTATGAACTCTTTGATCATATTACTCAGATATGATCCAGTTTGGAACGTTCTTGAAATAGCATTTTGTTACCCATATGTTTTATCTTATATTTCATACTAACAAATCTATTACGGTGTTATTAGTAATAGAAGATAACTATTTTGGTTTTTTTAATAACTTGTTTCTAATTATTTTCCCAATTCTAGAATCTCTCCTCAGATATATGAAATACACCAACTTTATAACTAATAGCCTGACAACTAGATTCACCAACAGGTGGGTTATGCTTGTATGATACAGTGAATTATTTGTTAACATAAAAGAATTCTGAAATATCACATATAATTCCTTATCTAAATTCCTTATAATTTACATTGGAAGATCTGGTCAACATGCACTTGCATGACCACATGACTACAATCTCTCAGAGCTGAGTAGCCCTGGGCCACTTTGCATAGTGCATGTACTCTTTGGTTCTCCACAATCCTCACCACTCCTTATTACTTCCCGACATCTGGGCTTTATGTCTGTGGCCATTTAAGTTCATGCTTGTACTGTTGCTTTTTAAATACTTGTTTGCCTCACTCATCTACCTGCCTAGTGCCAGGAAGCTTGTGCATTTTCAACTCCTGACATAATGGCTCGAGGGGCAAAACTACTAAATGAGACAAGTCAATAAATGTACACAGAGAGAGAGAGAGAGAGAGAAAGAGCAAGATTTTGAAATTATATAGCACAAGCTATTTACAATTGGATTAAATAATTCTTTTGTTTATAAATTGTTTACCTGTTGAATGACCATTAAAATAATCTCTACAATATGCAAGCTGAATTTAAATATACTGTTTGCTCTTTAAAATCATGAAACTAGTGGGTGAGCATGCATTCCCTTTGCTCAAAATTGCAGGAAAAGTTCAGGATCTTAAGCTGGAAAGGTTATGAATTAATAACTTTCCATCATTAGTTCTCAAAGGTATATTTATATGGGTTACATTAAGGTCATGGGCCAGGAAGTATCAGTGGTAGGGGTATGGTATGGAGAGTGAGTGGAGTTGTCTGAAGAAACCAGAGGCATTTTCAGAGAAAGATGCAGGTCAGGGGTAAGTCAGTCGGGCTGGAGTAGAGACCTGGTTATGTTGAGGTTAGAAAAGCCATTCAAGTAGATACTGGAGAAGCCTAGCATCCAGAATTTGAACTAAATTGCTTACATTTCTGAAACATAAGCTTTCATATTATGGTTACACAAAATGAATGAGATTACAGTACACCTTCAAATTGCATCTTATTCTCACAAAACATAGTATTCTATTTGGAAAATGGTTGCCAATACCATCTTCACACACGACATTTCTTGCTGTCTTTCATCAACGGGGAAGAAAACACTTAAATCCTGACATTGGCTAGGGTTAGGCTTAAACTCTAACATGATCTCAAATGATCAAGATAGAATAAACATATGGAAAGTTGAGAAAACAGGCACTGAGGAAATACGATCAGACCCTTAATAGAGGCCTCACTAATTGTTATCATAAGGGTGCCACTTATGATAACAATTCAAAGACCTTGAGCTATCAAGCAGGTTTATTGATGGAGAACTCTTATCAGAGCCCCTGCTGTTAGTTCTGACAGATTTACCACACGTGGCTGCACATGGCTACACTTGTACCCACTCAAGTGTGTAAGAAGTGTCTAGTGCTGAGCCACTGAGAATTCATCTCAGTAATGTTATAATTGCAATGCTACCTCAAACCAAATAAGGCGAGCCTGTTAGGAAAGTTACCCACATTATTACTGTTGCTTTCTCCAATGCAAAGAATCATGCTATTTGAAGGTATATACATCTGATGCTCTCTCATTACAAAAGAAAATGTTGAGAATGCTCTTTGGGTTGGTGAAATCTATCATAAACAGGATTTTTCCTTTGTACATAAAGAGGATATGCACTTAGATTATATCAACGACTGAATAGTATCCAATATAGGAAATATTTGTATACATTTTCTATATACCTGAGAAATCAAAACAAAATGTTTAAGGAAGAAAGTCAGGGCTTGAAAACAAGCAATACTCTAACAGCTAATAACCAGAATCTTCATAATATATCAAAAATTTTGCAAAGGAGTCTCAGCTAAATTTAGGACACAAAATTTTAGAATTGTGTCATGTAATCCCTCTTTTAGAAGTTAGATTATTAGTACATTGGGAAAATAACATTTTAGGACTTTAACATCTTCTTTATTCAATTCATTATTGAAAGAAAGAATGGTGTGCTTATTAAAAACTAAACAATACAAAAAATGGACTCTTAAATTTAACAGATCCAAATTTGAATCTGAGTTCTTCAATATATTAGCTAGATATTTCATATTTCTGGATATAAACCACTTAGCATAGTGTATGACATTAGTATATATTCTCAAAAAATAGTGTTATATGTAACGCATATTATGCACAATTACATAAAAATGTAAAATTTATAATGTGCCCATTTAAATTTTTAAATATGGTAGGTTTATGTGTATGTTTGCATGTGTGTATATAAATCATTTTTGAAATTAGTTCATTTTCTAGAATCAAATGAGGGGGAAAAATTATTGTTTACAATCCAGTTGTGTGTGTGTGTGTGTGTGTGTATATACATATATAGATATATACTCACACATATATAAAGCCACTATATGGAGTGATTTTATATAGATATATACAATTGATTATATATAATACATAATATCTCTACAAAATATATACTCTGCATAAAATCACAAAATGAGTTGTGTAAGTTATCCACAATCTAAAGAATTCTGAAAGGAATTATGATTATGCTTCAAGATATGTATACTTCTTAAAATTAAATCCACAAAGCCAATAATTAGTGTGGAAGAAACAGAAGAGAATCACTAGAAAGTAGAAATAAAACCTTAAATAAACATCGTTTTGGAAACTATCCAGAGAGTTGGTTATAGCCCAGAATTATCTATAGATTCTCTGGACAAAATATTCTGTAAATGCTCTGGACAAAAAATTCACTCCTTGGTATTTCTAGCCACAAAATTTTAATGCACACTTCTCTTTTATCAAGAGTGACAATGGTTTTTCATTTAACATCAGTTTCAGCTTTTATTAAGATGATCACTTTTTAGAAGGGTCACTTAAAAATGAGTTTTCCATGTACCACATGATCATATTGCATTGTTTCATTCTGCCTAAAATGTATCCTCCAACTTAAGTAAAATCTCATCAAGATATATTACACAGGTAGAAAATAAACAAAAGGAATAGAAAAATTAATTTTGCTACATAAAATTTGAAATATTTTAAGAAAATAGCAGACTGACTTGGATGTAAGCTTGTGCTTCTACTAGAAGAAATGAGGATGACTACATAAGGACAACAATCTTTCAGACACCTCTAGTCAATATTTGAATTACCCCTTGCACTTCACCACCATCGAATTGCTTTGTCTCAGTTCAACAATTTGGCATAACATAATAAGAATATATTATAAACCAATATAAAAACCTGTCCCACAAAATTGTCATTTTTTTTCTCTTGGAATGTTGAGAAAATTGAAACTGTAGGTGACACAGTTTCTCTTTTCATAGTGGCTGATAAAAAGCTTTGAGCAAAAAAACGAACCATTTTTAGCATATTGAAGGAGATTATTACGGTTTCTATTTTACTTTTACTTTTATTCTTGGTTTCATTTTAATATTGCCATTTTTCTCTTTTTACTAAACCTGCTTTTAATTTATTTTAACTTGTTGTATTTTATGTGCCTTCATAATTAGCAATAAACCTTTTCTAAAATAGGGCAGAATATAAACTAAGAAATGATTCAATGTATTTCATGGCAGACAGATCCCTTCATGTTCTGTCTCCAACTTCTCTTGGTAGGCTTGCCTCCTGCCATCTTTTCTCATGCATTCTGTTTCTATCCACTGTGATTGTCTTATAGTTCCCTGGACACACTGTCTGATACTGCTGAACCTTGTCTTATAATTTCTTTCCAATATTATTTCCCAGTAAATAACATACTTAGGAGTGAACTCAAAAGTTATCCTTTGGTGGTTCGTGGAATGAATTAATGAAAGTATGCAGCTGGAACAGCATCTGTGAAAATGAGAGGTACATTCATTTGCTTTGCCCTTTCTTTGATTTACTTACTTTAATTCAGTAATTTATAAAATATTAATTTCTCAGTATACATAATAGAATTGTTATCTTTCAAAGAAACCTAATTAACTTTAAAAAACATCATATTAGAAGACAAAAGTCTAAGAGATGGTATAAGTTCTGAGATGTATGTACTCTCCACTGTACTACAGTTATTTTCATTACCATTATGCACTTTTAATAAATCCTTATTTTCTTATGTGTTTTTAATGATTTTAACAGAGTAAACTTACTTTAAAAGGCAGTTTGCATTTTTCAATTACTGTGGAACATTGTTTCACCAAATACTAACTGAAGTTAGGCAATCAGTTTCTAGGCAGAGATCTGCAGTGTGAACGGGCTGACTACATTGACTCACTAAAATAGGATTTGGGTAACCAATTCAAACAAGAGTAACCTTTCCAGGACGACTAAAGGGAAAAGCAATGTGGGATAAATTCACCTCTGAATTTTTCACATTTTTGCACACGCGACTGATGTACGTATTATCCTGAAGTTCTCCTAGTGTCTGCTTTTTATGGAAATATTTGTTCTGCTCTACTTTGGGGTAGAAGGAAACTGGAACCCAAGTGCTCCATTGAGGGGAAGGTATTTCCCATGTGAGTGCCGACTTGCTCATGTGACTTTTTCACTTTGTTTATGTGTTTATGGTAGGGATCACAAGTAGAAGGTATTGGCCCTTTGAAGAATGAACACTGCTGTTACCCTCCATTTCCTATAAGATGTCACAGCTGTGACAAGGAAGGGTTTATAATGGCACAGTTCGGTGCCTTCATAATTTATTCTTTCTGATTTTATGCTCTTTTAGTCTCCTGCTCAACCATCCACTAACAAGCAGTGATATTAGCCAATAAATCAAAGACGTCTGCTTGTCACCACCAGATGCTTGGCCACATCGCCACCGATTATGAGACATACAAAAGGACAATTTCATGTAGGGAGCTCAGCAGAGGTGTTCCACTGATACTCTGTTTGATAGAAAACTAGTTTGAGGTGAATGTAGTAAAATTCAAAAACTTTTATGCCTTGCAGCAATGAAGAACTAAGTGGAAATGAAATTGGAAAGTAAATTAGGATCTCACCTTTATGATTATTCCTTTTAAGATTCTAAATCTCTCCCTTTGTCACTTTGATACAAGTTAAAGAAGAAATATCTTAATATACTCTGTTTATTTTTCTAGGTTTAAGAATTTATCTTTCTTTTCTAAAAGCACCAAATAAGACATTTATATCCATCTATTAAATATACTTATTAAGACGTATTATTTCTAAACAAATATAATTTGTTTGAATTGTAGTCAACTGTAGTACAACAATAATATGATTTTATTTTTTCATTAATATTAAGACCTACTGTAACCTAATTAAAACCATCTATTAGGTATTAATTGCTTATATATTCTTTTGTTTCATTATTGGAATTACTGATACATCATAATGTACATATACCTTTCTCTGTGGTATAAACAAGAACAATAACAGCATACTAAATGTATAGAGTTCAAATAACTATGCCCAATATTTTAGGAAATTCTCCTCAGCATACTGTTAAATTTTTAAAAGAAGACAAGAAGTTTATATTTTTTCTTTAAATTAAAGTAGAAAAGCAATGTCCGACTGGCTTCATTTTAATAAAGAAGTTTCTAAGTTTTTCTCAACTGAGAAGTTAACCATATTTATACATTGAATATATAACTAGATTGTTGACTTAGCATTTTTGCTATATTGACAATTTATTATAGAACAAACAAATTGTAAATTAAATTTCAATATGAGTTACAAAAAGGCATATGTAATGATGCTTTATTTTTAATTAATACGGCTATGTTTATCTTGTGACTGTACAAGCTGCCCTTTCTTTCTTCACATCTTCCTTTGACTTTCTCAGGGCCCTAAAAATGCCATTCAGAAAACGAGTGAGTTATTCCACAGTGCCTCAATTTCAGTTACTAACTCTTGGAGGCTAGAAAAATCATGTCTGTTATTTTGTTTCCTTCCATTTCTTCATCTTTTTCCTTTATTTTACAGACATATCTAGATTACCCTTTTCAAATATTAATTTATTTAAGCCTCCTCAGAATAACAGCTTGAACTTTCTAAAGTGTATAAATACAAGAATTTTTTAAAGTAAAATACTTATTGTATATATTCAAATAATAAACTTGCATTTTACAGTTCCATTCAACCTAGATGGAGATGCTATATCACTGTGGTTGCTTTGTTGTTGCTGTTGTTTTGTTGTGATTTATACTATGACTTTTACATTGATATTTCATGATAGTTTTATTTCCCTTCAGCCTAATAGGAATTCAAAGGTGCCATCTATTTAGAGAGCTTTAGACAGAGAAGATAATTCACTTAGAAATGTGTGCTTGAAGTTCTTTTTTATTTCTCTGAGCTACAGAATTATTAAATACTTTTTTTTTTTTTGAGATGGAGTTTCGCTCTGTCACCCAAGCTGGAATGCAGTGGCATGATCTCAACTCACTGCAACCTGCGCCTCCTGAGTTCAAGTGATTCTGCTGCCTCAGCCTCCCGAGTAGCTGGGACTACAGGTGTGTGCCACCACACCCGGCTAATTTTTGTATTTTTAGTAGAGATGGGATTTCACCATGTTGGCCAGGCTAGTCTCAAACTCCTCACCTTAGATGACCCACCCACCTTAGCCTCCCAAATTGCTGGGATTACAGGCATGAGCCACCACGCCCACCCTTAAGAACCACATTTATTCTGCAGAGTTTCTATAACTATTGTTTTGTGTCTCACATTCTTATGAAGTGTAAGAGTAAATGTCCAGTTATACTAAGCACTAGAAACCAAGGAAGCACTCTAAAAGTATACTGAGTAACAAAGTAAAAAAAAAAAAAAAATAGAAACCTTAGGAATATTAAGAAAGTGATAAGTTATAGCACAATTTGGCTTATGCACAACCGCCATAATAGAATAGGGATTCCTGCTCTCATCTCAAGAAGTGTGTCGGCATGTATTGCCCTGCAGTAAAAAGATAAGAGATGACTTAAAATGAAAAGAACTATGAAAACACAGAAAATGAGATGATGATTAAGGATGTGAGCAGTATTTACCTTTGATGAGACATTATTCACACTACATCTATCCAGCTAAGGCAAGTGATGAGTTTAAGTGGATTTGATTGAGTTACTCAAAATCAATGAAAACCAGTAAGTGTTTTTGTTTTGTTTTGGTGTTTGGGTTTTCCCCCTGCCCCCACCAATACTGAGAACTTGGGAAACCCAGAAAACTTTAGAATGAATGCAGTATAAAGCTAGCAATGTCAGTTGAAACTATTGGTATCATCTCCATTATTTTATTCCTTGCCTCAATAACATGCTTTATCTGTAGGTTCTATGATACTGGGTTGGGTGAAAAGTATTGGCCACCTGTTATCTTGAATATAAACTCAGAGATAACATTTATGAAGCTGTCTCTCTGTAATTACTTGTGTTGAATAAGAGTCCTGATTTACTCTGTAGCTTTTGTGAAGCATCTATAGGTATTATTGCTATTTCACTGTTCATCCCCAGGGATGTGTGTGAAACCTGCACTGAAAGCACTGAGAGAACCACAATATATCAAGGTAGAAGAGGTCTGATTCTTCCCATTGGCAAGAGAGAACACTGTCCTAAGTATAGGTTGTCAACCCAACAGATGATTTTCTAGTTTCAAACATATCTAACAGAGGTAAAATTCCTTTACAAGCTGGGATAGGAGAGAGTTACAAATGTCTTTTACAAACAACAAGGGAACAGCTATTTTGCATCATCTTCCATGTCTTTTAAAATCTTACTAATCCACCATTCCAGAAATGCTTGTGACCATGACTCTATGAATCATGGATTCCATCTTGATTTTCTCCTCATGGCTTTACCCAGGTAATAATTTATTGACATGTTATTTTACTCATAGCTTAGCCATGCAAATGCGCCTTCCTCCGAATTCTGCCCCTTTCATACTCTGACTCTAAAGCAAAACTCCATAACAATTTTCTTCTCTTTCTCACTCCCATAATCACTACTTCTGAATCTCTGTAATTCTTTTTGCCGGCATAATATATCAGTCATTGATCATACATTGTGTGTAGCATTCTGATTAGAGATGTGATCTGGACCACATTTTCTCACCTCTATTTTCTTCTTCTATAAAATGAGACTAATAATAACATACATTTCAAATGCTGAGATGGGGATTAAATGAACTAATACCAAACTTTACTACATGTAAAGGGCTCAACCAGGGCTAGATGCATAGAAACACACTGCTGAATAAGTATGGGTTGGTGTTATTATGGTGACCACATTTTTTTTCTAGAGCATATTATTTTTGTGAGTATGTATTAATAAGGGTAACCGTGTTATTTATATATTAATTTAAATTAGAAAGTATATCTAAGAGTAAAATGTACTATTTAACACTTGATTTATGTCAGTACAAGAGTCTCAGATTTTTATGTATCAGTAAACCAATAGTATAAACCACACACTAAACAAATTTATAGGTTCATACAAACTTAATTGAATAGTATCATTGCATGCAGTATCATTTATAATACTGTTATGATTCAACTGCAAATGCACCAATAATTATGTTAAAAGATTTTAGGCTACACAACTCATCATGTGATAGAATCAAGCAAATGTGATAAATGTAACTGACATATAATTTGATTAGCATAATACATTTAAGTTACAAAATTTAAACTTGTTTAATAAGAGAAAACATGAAACCATTATTAGAAAAAAAATAAAACCAAGAATATCAGAACTGTTCGATAAATTATTTCTGTGTGGGGCTTAGTTCTCAAACTCTATAACCATGAAAAACACCACAGCCTCTCGGGCCAGGTATTTATAGACTGTTTTAATTCGTATTTTTCTACTCCACTAGAGTATATGCTATTTGAGAATAAGTATAGAGTCATTCGCTTATTTATTCATTCATTCATCACCAATAGATCACTAACATCTAAATGAGTACTCAGTAATATAATATGTTTTTGTAGGAAATGAATGATGAATGACCTTCATTTTTCATCTTTAGAATGGTGGGTCCAGAGTACATAACCTCTCGGCTCCAGAATTTTAAAATATTATGACAGTATAATTAAAATATATCACAATTGATGCACATACAAGAAAAAAAAGAAATTCTTCTCTGTTCTTGCCTCTTTCTCTATAACCACACTTTTTAATTTTATGAGCTCTATGTGAGTTTGTTCACTCTAGGGAGACAAATGGCAGAACCAAATTTAATATTTGGATTAATACAATTTTCAACTCTAGAGCAAAATATATGATCATCATTGTTGCCATTTATGTACTCAGTCATGTACTGTTCATTCCTGTGGGCCAAAATTATTCCAGGTGGTTTACTTATCTCAGTCCTCACAACGACCTTCTAATGCTGAGATAGGAACTTCCAAATTAAAAATATGGGTACAGGATGAGAGATAACTTGTGTAAGATTCCACACTGCTGGTGACAATCAGGATTCTAAACTAAATCGCTTTGAAAGATCATGCTCATTCTACTTAACAGTCTCTGATACTGATCATTGTCATAAGGAAGAAATTGTCAACTGCATGACAATTTATTATAAAGCAAATATCCAGAATTATAAGCCAATTTTCTTTCATTTGCTATTCTATAATGCCATTAATTTTGTCTGAGTTGTAATTAATTAAATAAAATACAGTAATTTAACTGTAGATCACATTTTTTCTTCACATCTTAAAACTTTTCTCCAAAAGTAATAGCAATTTCTAGACTTTGCATCTGCTGAATATTACTTGGGTCTGACTGACATTCCATGGTGGACAGACCTTAAGGTGAATTCCAATGATCTCTGCCTCCTTTGCTCCACGCCATTCATATTAACCTCCCACTGGAGTGTGGGTGGGACCCAAGACTTGCTTCTAATCCAAAGAATGCACAAAGGTAATGGAAAGTCAATACCATGATTATGCTGTTATATAAGACATATTTCTCTCTTTCTCTTCCTCTGTCACTGCCTTCAAAGAATTGATTTGCTTTGAATCCTACAGCCAAAGATAAATAAATTCTGCCAACAACCTGAAGGGCTTGGAAGAGGATCCTACCTTCTTCAATCAGTCCCCCAGATGAGAACACAGACCTGATTAACACCTCGATTGCAGCCTTATAAGGGATCCAGCTATTCCATAGCTCAAATCCTGACCCAAAGAAACTGAGATTAGAAATGTGTGTTGTTTTAAACCACTGTGCTTGTGACTGTTGCACAGAATATAAAACTAGTTCAGGCCGGGCTGGTGGCTCATGCCTGTAATCCCAGCACTTTGGGAGGCTGAAGTGGGTGGATCACTTGAGGTCAGGAGTTTGAGACCAGCCTGGCCAACACGGTGAAACCCCGTCTCTACTAAACACACAAAAAAATAGCTGGGAGTGTGGGTGGGCACCTGTAATCCCAGATACTCAGGAGGCTGAGGCAGGAGAATTGCTTAACCCGGGAGGCAGAGGTTGCAGTGAGCCTAGTTTGTGCCACTGCATGCCAGCCTGGGCAGCAATAGTGTAACTCTGTCCCAAACAACAATAGCAAAAATATTTTAATTATTTTCTTAATTTTCCTATATCCTGGAATTAATGCTCTCACTATCATGAATAACTTTTTGGAGCTGGGGATTTCTAGAGTATTTCTGTCTCTTAATTACTACTAAATACCTTAGATCATTATTTGAGAACCAATATTTATTTTCTATAAAGATTGCTAAAATAACTACAAATTCTCCAATAACCTACAACACAGATGAACAGAATAACTGAAAACATCATTTTTAGGAATCTAGACTTTATGACTTTGTAATCTGAAATAAAGCTTTTTTGTTACTAAAGTTTAAATTTGCCTCTTTTTCAGTGCCTAGTGCCATTTAATACAGCAATACCTCTTTATGGTTTCTGCAAAACTATGTCTGATACATACATATGGGTTTTAGGGGACTTATACAGTAGTAGGTTTACTCCATTATAATTTTTCTGAGAAGGAGGAAGGAGACAGAGAGAGTTTCCTTTGAATTCTCAGGATCCCTTCTGGATCAGTTTTCATCTGTTTAATTTCTCTGGATTTAATTCCTCTTTTGTTTCAACACAGCCTGAATTCAAAGGGAAAAAAATGAAAATAATATCAAAGCAATTTCAGATGCAATCTGCTTTAGGGTGTCGGACTGAAAATCTACCATAACATATGGCTCAAGGACAATTAAAAAAATTGTAGGATACATGAAAGAAGTATCAACAATATGAAGTGAAGATAAGTACTTCTGACCTTTTTAACATGAGAAGAAACTACTGTACAACAGGAGACAGTTCAATGTGGTGGACACAATTACTACATGAAAAATTAAACCTTATAGTCTTACATACGTAGGACAAAATGAAGGAGGAAGAGAATTAATATTTAATGAGTAACTACTTTGTGGCAAGCATTGTGTTAAGCCTTTATTTACTAAAGCTAACATGGTAACCTTGCACAAATATTTGATAAGTAGTAAAAAAAAAAAAAAAAAAGAGGTCCAAGACATCCATTTTCACCCTTGACCTATAAGTATCTGGCAGTCATCACTCTCATCCTAACAACAAGGAAAAAAGCTGAACAAAGTGAACAGCAATGTCTTGTTTTGGATCCAAAAAAGAACAAACCTCCACTCTGAATTATGGAATAGCAAGTGATTTCAGAGAGTCATAGCCAAGATCTGCTTACCTGGAATAGAGGCCGCTGGAGCCATAAATTGGTAGGAACACTTAAATGGCAATTAGGACAAGTTTCTGCAGGCTAAGTATGAAATAGAGTGAAAGTGAGAAAGTTCAAGGGCCCAGAGGGTCCTCAAAAATATATGGGTTTACCTCAAAGGACTCCACTAGGTTCTCACAAAGCCAAAAAACATGGCTTTCTGGCTCTGGCAGAGGAAGACAAAAGTAACCATTTAGAAGTCTGTTCAAGACATTCTATATAATGAAAGCTTACTCTTTACTGGAGGATATTTTACAGGAGAATTGTCTCACCTGGGGGAGAGCCATTTCCCTTAACACAACCCCTACTAACCCTTCATCTAAGGGGGGAAAGTCTAAGAAACACTTGTGAAGGTCACAAGACCGAGGGACACAGGTCCACTAAAGGAGTGAGGTTTAATCGTAAGATTCATAAAATGAATCCACTCATCCATTGTGTACCACCACAACAAAAGAACTCCAATTTAATAGCAGTGGATTACAGATGAAATATGTGTAAGATGCAGACTCTCAAAGAGTTCTTAGGGAAACCCGGAGACAGTAGGAGAGGCAAAAAATAAAAGCACCAGAAGAATTTAAAGTTTCTGGTACCATATAGCACACATTACATATAGCCAAATTCACCTAAAATCTGAAACAAAAGACCCACTTACCTCAGTCCTACTATCTGGTATATTGTTTTAGTCTTTCAACAAAAAAATAACAAGTTACACCAGACAGGAAGAACAAAAAACATGGTCTGAAAATACAAAGCAAGGATCAGAAGCAGACTCAAATATGACATAGATGTTGGAATTTTGAGACAGCTTAAAATAACTGTGATTATTATGTGAAGGCCTCTATGGGAAAAATGGGCAGCATATAAGAAGAGTTGGATAATGTAAGCAGAGAGATGGAAATTCTAGAAAAGAATCAGAAGGCACTGTAGAAATTGAAATATTGTAAAAGAAATGAAGGGTGCCTGTGATGGGCTTATTAGTAGAATTGGACATGACTGAGGGAAGACCCCATAAGTTTGGCTATATGTCAATAAAAACATCAAAACTGAAATGAAAGAGAATAAAAAAGAATGACCAAAACCCCCAGAATATCCAAGGCAATTTCCATCTCAAAAGATGCCACTTACATGTAACTGGAAGAGCAGAAGGAGAAGAAAATGAAAATGGACCAGAAGAAAAGAAAAAGACCAGAAAAACAAAGACAAAAAAAAGAAATATCAAAAGAAGCCAAAGGACAAAAACAATTTACCTGTAGAAAAATAAGGATAAGAATTACCTGGACTTCTTGTCATCAACTATGCAAGGAAGAAGAGAGTACAGTGAAGAAAATAAAGTGTTGAAAGAAAATAACCACAAACCTAGAGTTCTATAACCAGTGAAATAATATATTCTTTTGAAAATGAAGGAAAAATAAGGTATTTTTTTAAACAAACAACAACTAAGGAAATTTATTGCCAGAAGTATCCTTTAAGAAATATTGAAAGTTCATAGAGGCTGGGTGCGGTGACTCACACCTTCGGTCTCCACACTCTGGGAGGCCAAGGCGGGAGGATCACCTGAGATCAGGAGTTCGAGGTCAGGAGTTCGAGGTCAGCCTGGCCAACATGGTGAAATTCTGTCTCTACTAAAAAATTAAAAAAATAAATAAATAGCCAGGCATAGTGGCTCATGCCTGTAATGCCAGCTACTTGGGAGGCTGAGGCAGAAGAATCGCTTGAACCCAGGAGGCAGAAGTTGCAGTGAACCAAGATCGTGCCACTGCACTCCAACCTGGGGGATAGAGTGGGACTCTGTCTCAAAAAAACAAAAAAAAAAAAACAAGTTCATAGAGGAGACAATGATAGAGATCTAAAACTAGGATCTACTGAAAGAATAGAAAAGCATCAATGAATGAATAATTGAAGGAAAAATATTTTTCTTATACTTAAGCAATCAAAAAGAAAATTTAGGCCGGGCGCCGTGCGGCTCGCTCGTAATCCCAGCACTTTGGGAGGCCGAGATCGGCGATCACGAGGTCAGGAGATCGAGACCATCCTGGCTAACACGGTGAAAACCCCGCCTCTAAAATACAAAACTAGCTGGCTGGCGGCTTCTGTAGTCCCAACTATACTCGGGAGGCTGAGGCAGGAGAATGGCTGAACCCGGAGGCGGAGCTTGCAGTGAGCTGAGATCGGCCACTGCACTCCAGCCTAAGGGCAGAGCTGAGACCCCGCCTCAAAAAAAAAAAAAAAAAAAAAAAAAAAAAAAAAAAAAAAAAAAGAAAATTTGATGAAAATAAGACTAACAATATGTTTGATGGTTATAGCATAAAGATAAGTGAATTACAGCAAGGTCATAAGGAGGAAGAGGTTGAGTACACTCTTTTACCAGTTATCTACACTAAATGTAAAGCAATCCGTTGTTATCTGAAGGGGGTTTGAATTAGTTAAAAATGTATATTGTGATTTCCAAGGAAACCACTAAATTTTTAAAGAAGTATCATTGACAGGAAAATAGAGGAGAAAAAATAGAAATATATAACACGCTCAGATAAAACCCGAGAAAGGAAGGAAAAAGGAGGCACGAGACAAAAGACAAGCACAATAAATAGAAAACAGTTATAAAAATGGTAGGTATTTAAGCTATGTTTTTTTAAAGACAGATGTTATTCCAAATATATCGATAATCACTTTAAATGTGAATGGTTCAATATGCTGATTAAATACAGAGATTGTCAGATTGAAGTATCAAGCTATAGAATGATATGGATGATCTTTAAATCCTTATTGCCCAGTGAAAGAAAGTAGTTTAAAAACGTTACATACTACGTGATTCCAATTATATGATGCAGAAAAGCCAAGCCTACAGAGACAATATTGGCAGGGGAGAGAGCAAAGAGGGAGGGTTGCATAGGTGAAGTATAAGGGATCTTTTAGGACATTGAAACTGTTCTGTATAATACCAAAATGGTGAATATATAACACCATACATTTTTCTTTTTTTTTTCTTTTTTTTAATTTATTTTTTATTATACTTTAAGTTCTAGAGTACGTGTGCACAACGTGCAGGTTTGTTACATATGTATACATGTGTCATGTTGGTGTGCTGCACCCATTAACTCGTCATTTACATTAGGTATATCTCCTAATGCTATCCCTCCCCCCGTCCCCACCCCATGACAGGCCCCGGTGTGTGATGTTCCCCTTCCTGTGTCTAAGTGATCTCATTGTTCAATTCCCACCTATGAGTGAGAACATGCAGTGTTTGGTTTTCTGTTCTTGCGATAGTTTACTGAGAATGATGGTTTCCAGCTGCATCCATGTCCCTACAAAGGATGTGAATTCATCCTTTTTTATGGTTGCATAATATTCCATGATGTATATGTGCCACATTTTCTTAATCCAGTCTGTCATTGATGGACATTTGGGTTGGTTCCAAGTCTTTGCTATTGTGAATAGTGCCTCAATAAACATACGTGTGCATGTGTCTGTATAGCAGCATGATTTATAATCCTTTGGGTACACCATACATTTTTCAAAATCCACTGAACTTTACAGCACAAAGATTGAATCTTAATACATATGCAACATAAAATAATTTAGGATAACACTGGTACTCAGGAAGTAATGCAGACTATGACAAAAAGGATCTAACTAGTATGTAATGGCCTCACTTGAGTAGGTGGGCAAAATGTGCTGACTCAAGTTGAAAATAAATGGAGTCTATAAAACTAAAGTAAAAAATATATATATATACATATAAGTACTGCACTCTAGTTGATAATACTGTTTCTACTGGGAACTCAGGCTTACAATTCTGATACTCTGATATATGCACACAGGAAGGGAAAAATTAGGTGAATAGATGGCAGATGATGGATCCAGGTTTCTCATTGTTGAATTGGAAATTTACAAATAAGCAAGAGAAGGAAGCTAGAAATATGAATGTTGAAATGGTTTAGAGTTGGAAACATCAGTATGAACTCATGTTGGTTACATAGAGAATATATATATATATATTTATAATGTACATATAATATACAGGGTGTATAGTTTATATAAAATATATACATAAATATATTTACACCCATATACAGAACTTAGCATACCCATATGCGATTATACCCATTTAGCATACCCATGTATACATATACACCCGATGCACAGAACTTAGCATACCCCCATATATTTTCTTGCTGTGTCAGCTGAGAGGGCACAGATGCAGTGATATTCCAGTAGCAATAAGCATACCTCGTGCCCAAATCTTGGTTTCCAATTCTGTTGTTCAACAAAAGAAGTGGGGTACTTTAGGACTGTGGTAGAAAATATGCAAGAATAGTCTACAGTATTCTATAGTGAAAAATGGAAGGTACTAAAAAGAAAAAAAATAAAGAAAGCAAATGAAAAGAGTAGCTCCCAACGGCAAAAGGTAAAATCAATTATGCAAGGAAATAAAGTAGTATTGCATTATAACCCAGAGTATAAAATAAATATCAATGAGTGTATATCAATATAATGAAATAATTTAAAAATAAGTAAAGAAGATAAATCACTTATGCATAATAATTCCAAATAATTAATGTAGATATTCTCCTTTCAAGAGTTGGAGCTTAAATCACCACTTCTTAAGTGTTGAATGTTCAGAGTGACCTCTTTCCAAAAATTTTAGCATGAAAAGGAGAAAAAAGACCAATTTTATAGTAGAGAAACCTGACAAACACTATCAGATTTTTCAAGGTGATCATGGTTAACATCAACAGTTATAAATAATGTTGATTATATGTAACCTAAATGTAAAGTAAGGAGAATGACATTCTACTTCTTTAGTATTTCTGCTGAAAACTCAAAATCCCAGTCTAAACATTTAGAAACATATTAGACAAATCTCAATAAATTCTATAAAATACATCATATAAAATACCTTACCAGTACTCCTCAAAAATCATCAAGTTGATCAAAAACAAAGAAAGTCTGAAAAACTGTCATAGCCAAGAGAAGCCTAAGGAGATAATAAGGGAATCTTGATGGTAACCGTATATATAAAAGGAAAAAAAAGGACGGTAGGTGAAAAATCAAGAAAACCTGAATAAAATCTGGAGTTTGGTTAATAATCGTGTATTCATATTGGTTCATTAATTGTAATGAAAGTATCATACTAATGTAAAATGTTAATAACAGGAGAAGCTGGTTGTAGAGCATACCAGAACTCTTTACTATTGTCATAAATTTTCTGTAAGCCTAAAACTATTCTTTTAAAAAAAGTACTTGAAAAAAACAGGCCAAAAATACGATGTTCTTCGATGAATTTAAAACTAAGGAAATATAATATTAAGTATTGTGTATTATATATTTCAAAATAGCTAAAAGAGAAGATTCTGAATGTTTTTACTACAAAGAAATTATAAGTTTATGAGGTGTCAGATACGCTAAACACCTTGATTTGATTTTTACATAATTTATACAGGCATCAAAACATCACATTGTACCCCATAAATATGTGTAATTATCATGTGTTAAATTAAAAGCAAAGTTAAAACAACTAAGAAAATCTACTAGAGAGTATAAATGACTTTTTGAGGGCATAAAATGAATGGAGATGTAGTATAGTAAAATTGTTAAGTGATTACTTCTGATCATCAGAAACAGTAAGTTTGAATTCTTGCTCTACTGCTTGCAAGATGCATTGGCATAAATGTTAATAAATGTTGGATATATGTAATATTAATTTAACCATAATACTAATATGTAGTGGTTCAAAGAAGAATTATGCATTGAAACTTTGAAGAGAATGAATGCCTTCCAGAAGAGTTTAGATTAATTAATTTGAAATTATGAACACACTCAAATAGAGGTTAACACTTTGTGTGAACACGTGTCTTTGTATGTGTGTGGTTGGAAAGCAACGGGGCCTAGAAGTGGAGCATAAAACAAGTTAGCTTTGACAGTGTTTCTAGCCTAGTTTTAGGAAGAGGATGACCTGAACAGGAACCAGCATATCTATTGGGATGGAAGGTAGAGTTGGATTCATTAAGCGATATTAGTCAGCGAGAGCCATTAATATCATTTAGTTGGTTTATCTATGTTATACCATGTTCACCAGACAAATTTTTGATTATATTAAAATTTCCATGTAGATTTATAAAAAGAGAGTGCACTGATCAGAAAAATTGGAGGGTACACGTCTCTTGATTCTAAAAATCTATCCTTAGAAACTAATGATTAGGTGTCTGATTTTTATGCATCTATTCTAAGTTTAGTTATGCTGAATTGTCCTTGAGGTAGATCCACTTGTGGTGTTCTAGGACTTTCCAAATGATTTTCAACCTCTTTGCATAAACTTTTCTTCAAACTCCAAGTTCTTTTTTTAATCATTCAAATTAAGAAATGTACTTTAATTCATTTAGACATGTAATTAAACTCCTAATATTTTACGCAGAAACATCAGCATTAATGTTACTAACATCAGTGACAATATCAGTATAACATCAGTAAAATAAAATACCAGTATTAGTGTTATTTCATTTGTAAAAGTCAAATCACATGATGGATATCTCAAATTAGTCAAGGATATAAAACAAAAATTTATGAGCAACAACTCTAGACTCATTTGAGTAGGGAAAATCGGCATGTTGTTTACTTGGCAGGTATGTTTCTAGACTAAGGCATTTTCTAAGTTAACTCCCAGCCCATAGTTTTGAGTTTAGATATTTTGAGATATAAGCAGTGTTTAATGGCATTTAGCTATATGGTGACTTTATCTGGGAAGAAGTATCTATTTATATGGTGACTTTATCTGGGAAAAGTATCTATTTCACAAAGCAAAATTATACTAGAGTATCAATGAAATGTAAGTATATATACACATATGTTATACATATAGATATAATTGAGACATAGTATAGTATTTGACCAATTCTTTTATCTAAAACAGGGTGAGGAACTAATGGGACAAAATGTTGGAGAAAAACATTCAAGGGGTGACTCTCTTAGCAAGTTTAGTACAGTAGTTAAGAAGACAGGCTTTGGAGCCAGTTGGATATACATTTTAGCCCCAGTTATCCTTAGTAGGTGGTGACTTTGCACAAGTTTTCTAATTTCTCAATGACTGTATTACTCCTAATAAAATGAGGGTAAAGGTAACACCTACCTTTACAACTGTGGCTTATTACATAGTTAGTTCCTCGTAATATTTATCATTTTTGTTTCTTTTGTTATTAAGATCATTATGATTGTACTTATTATTTTGCCTGTGCCACAACACAAAATTTGGTTCACTGATTTGGCAGACAGGGGACATACTCTAACAAAATATCAAATGCAGATTCTATGTAGTTATAATGTCAACCAATGAGGCTATTACTTAATATAGAAAAAAATCAAGTCATTGGTTTTCAGCTCTTCTTCACCCATAGGTCAAAACTGCAGTAGAAATATTGTGACAGAAAATATGTAACATACAAGCAATAAGTTAAGTCATCAAAGAAGAAATGGACAAAAATATTTTATATGAAAATCCAAAAGAATTGGCTATAAATAAAAATGGTTCTGCAATAACTACAATGATTAATGTTTCACTGCATCAAAAATGGCATTTGAGCTTGCATATTGTGGTAGAGACCATGGTCAACAAGAGTTCTATGTTCTCCCACCTTTCCACAGTTCACCTTGCAGTTCATTTGTTGCCTTATGACTAATTTTGGCCAACAGCCTGTGAGCAGAAAATATATGTATCTTTTGGGTGGTGGCATTTGATAGCCTGTGTGCCCTGTCTATCTCTCTCTTTTCCTATCTCAGAAATATGCGAGACCATATAGTCCCCAACACAGATTGGGTTTCCTATGAAGCTGACTCTGAGATTGAGTTTAGTGAATGAGATGTTTACTAGCAAGGGCCTTTGGGATCAACACCTTTGGAAGAGAGGAAAAGGAAACGGGATGGGGCAGAGGCAGAAATTGAAGCTGAGATTCTGGCACTTGATATACTTCTCTAGGAGCTACAGAGATCAAAAATGGCCTATTCAGAGTTGTCTGCATTATATCAAAATAACTGTTCCTCTGAATACGTGCTTCAGTCAGTTTTGAAGGACAAGAGTCCTTCCTCAAAGGGAGGTGTGATCAGAACATCACCATGTCCACCGCCTTTCAGAAACAGTTGCAAGGTGGACAAAGGCTGCCGAAACCAGTGTCAGACTGATATTAGGATTAAGCCACTGAAATTTCAGGGCTTGACTATTATTAACTGATTTCTAGTTTCTGTAGTCAGATGCTGGCCTCAAAGAGTTACAAATAAAGCAAGAATAACATCTGATAGTTTTAATCTTGAAATGGCCACATAGCCAGAATGTACATTTCAGGTAACATTTCCCCAATAATAAGAAAAAAATTTGGGGTGCAGTGACTTTTAAACAATGGCTAAATAAGGTTATGATAAAATAAATCAGAGAAGTGAGTGGTTTAATGGCTTTTTAATGAGCTTAATGTTTTCCGTTTTAATGAGCCCTCTTACATCAGCTTTAATCATTTTATGAGAATGAGAAATGATTGAGAAATGGCTTGCATTAATTCAATTTTCTGTTCAGCCTTCCCACAAGCCATTATGGCACAGTTGCTAATGGGAGTCAACTTGGATAAGTGGGAACTTACATAATAGGACAAGTCTCAGCTAAATTTAGTTAGACATTTGATATGTTAAGTGGTGATAAGGTTATATTTCCTCATTTTGCAAAGAGTGCACACCAAATGCCCACAAAGTATTTTAACACTATAGCACAAGTAAAAATTAATTAGGATAGTTGAAATGAACTAGAATTTGTCCTAATTAATTCTACATAATTGTGTTAAAAATCACCTGGCTTTTTATTAGTGACATACTAAAATTCAAAACGAACAAAAATAACTGAATTTGGAAATGTATACCTTTGATATATTTTGTGATTAAAACCATGTCAATTCTACCTACAGTTAAGGTGTATCCCTGTGTATAAGCAATAGAGTATATAGAACTTAGTAAGTTACACATAAGGACACAATGTACCTAATACATGGGATCATATTAAATAAAATCATTGGCCATATACCAAATTAGATGGGTAATTTACTGAAAGTGTATCAAATTATCACAAGAGCAAGTCATTTTAAACAAATAAAATAAAGTAAAATAAAAACAATGCTGTACTCTGATATATCAATGAGTTACTTACAATGAGTACTAGAAATCAATTCTTATTAATTTGGGTTTAAAAAACTATGAAAAAAAAAAAAAACCCAACACTGTATGACTCACTGCATTGCCAGGAAAATTCAAGAACAAGGCTGAGAAGCATGGGCAAGAATAAGGAAAGTTGTGCAGAAAAAAAAAAAAAAAAATCATATACAACACCGGTCCAGTGAGAATGTCCCAAGCAGTATCAGTTGGAAGCCTAGCAGTCCTCTGACAGTGCTGGGAACCAGGCTTGGGGCTAGAACCAGAGTCACGGCCACCCCTAGAAACTGAATATTGATACTATCATTACCATCCCCAAGCAGGAATAGATGCTTAGCCCTGGTATTTCTTAATAAAAATATTTACAAGGTGTGAGATGGGACTAGGTCTGAAGCCTTCTTTCTAGACTAGATGTAAAAGAACTGTAAATATATATGTGTGTAAATGTATATAAATATATATGTAAAAATATATATGCATGTAAATACACATACATATATGTTATATACAATTGTTTTCAACCTATTTAATGGGAGGTGGGATCTTCTCTTACAAAAATTCATGAGGTAGAAAATACTACCATGCATCGTAAAAATCATTTAGAAACTTGCAAAGAAAATGACAGACGGTTGGAGGGATAAATAGAAATATAGATGAAAGACAGATACAGAGATAGATAACCCAAGACCAGTGTAGAAATGTATGAAAAATACAGAAAAATAGAAGAAAGTGAGAATTTCCCTAATCATAGTACCATGAGAAAACTACCATTAACATTTTGCTATGCAAGCTTATGGCCGATCTCCATGTATATTTAAAGCTACATGGCTGGGTGCGGTGGATCATGCCTATAATCTCAGCACTTTGGGAGGCAGATTACCTGAGGTCAGGAGTATGAGACTAGCCTGACCAACATGGTGAAATCTCGTTTCTACTAAAACCAAAAAAAATATTAGCCAGGTGTAGTGGTTCATGCCCATAATCCCAGCTACTTAGGAGGCAGAGGAAGGAGAATCACTTGAAACCGGGAGGCACCAGGTTGCAGTGAGCTGAGATTGCACCATTGCACTCCAGCCTGGGCAACAGAGCGAGACTCCATCTCAAAAACAAAACAAAACACAACACAACACAACAACGAAAAGACAAAAGAAACACTTTCAAATTCATATTTTCTTCTCCATCCCTACTACCCTATTTTAATTCATTCCTTTATTTCTTCTCTCACCTGCTCTACAAAATGACCCCTAAGATAACACTGACCAATTCTATCTACAGGTAAGATGTATCCCTGTGTATAAGCAATAGAGTATGTAGAACATAGTAAGTGTATATAATACATCCTTCTTGTTGGGTAAAGATCATTTTATATAAGTTTAATTTGTTAAAATTTCTTATTTTCTACTGATATATTGAAATAAATGAGGCATTTATTTTAAAACTCTGCTCTTATTAGAAAGAACATTTTAAAGGAGCGTCTTGTGATTGAGATCTATGAACATTAGTGCTCTGAAATATTTTCATATAAATTTCAAAAAATTGTAACATGAAATAAGCTTGAGAAGTATTCAGATAATACATAGAGGACGTATCAGAGCCTTTATTATGCTAACATGTTCCAAAACTTCCTGAGAGGAATATACCATCTTCAGTGTTTCATAAGCATATTTCACCAGGGAGCCTCTTTATCACAGTCCCTGTATAACTATTAACATATTTGGAATAATCTTAAAGACACTGATTGAGAAAAACCATTCTAGAGTATTTATAGAAACAAATTATGCTTAGATATAAACAATGTGATATTTTTAGGTGACATAAATCAAAATTATTCATATATAATTAGTTTGTTTAAAATTACTTTCTAGTCTTTGCTAGACTACATCTATATATACTATATATATCTATATATAAACTATATATATCTATATATAAACTATATATGTACTATATATATGTATATACACTATATATAGATAGATAGATAGATATCCTAGCAATAAATATATTGATTTATGAACAGTAAATTAAGACCCATGGAGTGTGGAGAAAAATGAGTTTAAAATCATTTTGCATGTTTTTAAGTGTGATTCCCAGTGGATTCTATTTAAATCCTTCTGACATACTCTTTCTTAATATCACTAAAAATTACAGGATTAGGCTAGAATAAATTAGCAAGATGATTAATTAAGCTAGAAATATTTATCATTATTAAAAAGTGATATTTCAGATAATCAAAAAAGCTATCTTTTTAGACCTGATTAATCTAGACTAAATTTAATATTCTCACTTGAGTACATTGAACTACAGCATCATAAGATAGTACAGACTCTGGTTTGATGAAGAATGTGATGGATTTTAGAAGATGGCAAGTCTGGGCTTCCGAATTCATGTATAATCTCTAATTTCATCCTTCACTTTATAGAAACAAAATGATTGTCTTTATTCTCCAAGAGTCTTGGAATGATGTAGAAATTTCTCATATAAATTATTCTGGTTTGCATGATATTCCAGTACATATCAATGCTTACCAAGTGATCTACACAGCTAAAGATCTGAATACTGTATGTTTCTATCATTTTGGTAGAAAAGAAAGAAAATGGTCCAGATGAATATCTATTCAATGTTCCTCTGTACACACATTGTTTATTCTAGGTATAAAGAACTATTGATTGTCTTTTGGGATCAATTAAAACCACCTCAAAACTACATGTCAAAAAGTTCAGAGTTGCAGTCATGTAACAGTGGGAAACTCACAACACTTAGGAAGATTATATGGTGGGGGGGATATCCTTAGAAATTAACATTTTCATGATAAAAACATACTCATAAATGTACTTACAACTTTTTATTACAGAAAATTTCAAACAAGCACAAAAATAGGAATAGTATAAAAAACTCCCAAGCACCTATCCAAAACAACTCAAGGTAATTTTTTTTTTCTTCTATGTCCCCAACCTTTCCCTACCCTGAGTGTTTTCAAGCAAATGCAAGACATTTTATGATTCTGTCTGCAAACATTTTCAGGTTTTTTTCTTAAAAATGGAGACTCATTTTGAAAATACAAACAATACTATTGTCCCACCTTTGAAAAAAACAACAAAATAATTTCTAAATATTATATAACATAATGCCAGAGTTTAGGTCTCTCTACTTGCATTATAAATATATTTATTTAAGTTTACAGTTTGCTTGAATTTGAATTTTTTTAAAAAGTCCATAAATTGCAAATGGTTAATATATCTCTTAACTCTCTTTAAATCTGTAAGTTTGTCTTCCATTTGTCTTTTGCCAAATTCCATTTTTTTGGTTTTTCAAAAAAATAACTACATTATTTGCCTTCTAGAGTATCCCACAGTCTTGTTGATCCTTGTAGGTTTTTAAAAATAATTTACAGATATTTTTGTATTTGTTACTATCCTCTAAGTAAACATTAGGTTTGTTTTGCTTTTGTTTTGTTTTGTTTTGTTTTGTTTTGTTTTGTTTTGTTTGAGACTGAGTTTTGCTCTTGTCACCCAGGCTGGAGTGCAATGGCATGATCTCAGATCACTGCAACTTCCACCCCATGGGTTCAAGTGATTCTTCTGCCTCAGCCTCCCAAATAGCTGGGACTGCAGGCATGAGCCACTATGCTTGGTTAATTTCTTTTTGTAATTTTAGTAGAGATGGGGTTCACCACTTTGGCCAGGCTGGTCTCGAACTCCTGACCTCGGGTGATCTGCCCACTTCGACCTCACAAAATGCTGGGATTACAGGTTTGAGCCACCGCACCTGACCAAACATTTCTGTAAACCCATGAAGTGTACTTTTTTGTTACAGCTTTTCAAGGTTCTCCCATTCTAGTCTGTCCAAAGACCATTTTTCTACTATGGTCCATTTATGTTGTACATGTATGTAACTTAAATAAAGTTAAATATGCATGCTCACGTGAACTACGCTCTACCTATGAACAAACAAGGTCAGTATAAACAGTAGCTAGTTCTGCCTCCCGTTCCACCAAATGAAGATGCACCCTGATTGAGCAGGTGTGTGAGCCATGCATGTGTATTCTCTCTGTTACTTTTGTTCAGGGAACATTCTGTCCAGCTGACAATGATCCTTAGTATGTAATGATATGTGCTTACCATAATTAATGACTTATTCCCAATGATGAAAACAAAGAGGTGCTACCTACATTCTAAATACCTACTTTAGGTTTACTAAAAGTTACTGTAGCTTTTCTGGCCACAGTGAATCCTCCCATATTCCCTTCCATTCCCCAGCTTAGCCCCAGTCCTTATAAACAGAGGTTTGCGGAAAGAATGGGAAAGAGAGTCTCCAGGAAAATATTGTTTTGGAGAGTGATTACATGATCTTTTCCCACAAGAAACTAAGAGAAATTAGAGTTCCATGAAAATCACTTTTAGAGACTGGGAGAGCTAAGAACAGAGGGCTATGACTTGGTTTCCAATGTGCTGTCTGCTCAAGCATTCACCTTGCTGTGCTAATTCTGAGACTTGGAAGAGGAGGTCAAGGCAGGGGAAGACAAAATGTGGAGCAGCCTGTTGTCTCACTGTTTGGGGTATTCAAGGTGCGTATGTCCCAGAAGTCAAGAGGACCCCACCAGGGAAGCAGCGCTGAAGCCGTCTAGTCAGTCAGTGTCTTGCCCATGTTGGCTGTCCATTGGGCCAAAGACCCCAAGTGGCAAGAAAGCTGTGAGGCTCACTCTTGATGACAACTGGTAGCTCCTGATGGAGCTGAAGGAAGTGGGGAGGTTCATCGTGGCCTTCAGATGAATTCACACTTAATGCTCTCCAAGAGCACATGACAGGCCAAGCCTCCTAGCCAGAGTTTCTCTACTGAGAGAAAGTCAACTACACAGCAGCCAAGTGAATGGAGATATTTGTCTCTTTCTATCTCCTTTCTCATTTCACCAGCACATTGGTAACAGGGAGCCCCCAGAGAGAAAAGGAGAGAACATTTCAGAGGCAGAGGATGCCCTCCTCTTTCTCCACTCTCTAACCTCCAGCAGTATGCAGGCTCCCATTCTACATGAAGAAACAATATTTAAACAGAGTGGCATAAAAGTTTTACATTAAAGTGGACTTCAAATAACCAGTTGCTGAAAAGTAATGTAATCTGCCAGAGATGTCAGTAAGGACATTTTGATAGATCACAGTTGAAAACAGTGATTGTAGAAAAATAAACTGCTTCATGTTTACACCCCCACTGAGTTGAGACTACTCAATAAACCAGTTTTATGTGATTTTTATACCACATGGTGCCTAAAAACAAGCTAATTCCTTCTGGGGCTTAACCAGAGAAACAGCAATCTGTCACAGCTCTGGGAGAAAACCTGTCAGTGTCAGACTTGCTGAGAGACGCTATGTCTGTCTCCAACCTGGAACCTTCCTAAGGAGTTTTCAAGAGCAATTTTGACCCCACGCAATTTTTTTTTCTGAATGCTTTAATAAACAGTACATCTGACAAAAGCAATTTATCTATGTAGCACATCACAGACCCTCGACAAATCAGCTAGTTCTCTCACTGTCTTAATCGTAAGGACACCGCTTCACTCATGTAGAAATTCAATTTAGTTTAAGATGGATAACTGTCATGCATTGTCTGAAATTAAAGGAGTTTCCAGGATCTGAGATTTTCAATATTAAAATCTAGAAAGTTTTGGTCAAACCAGAAAGAACTGATCACCCTTCTAGTTGTAATTGTCCTTCATAGAGTGAATAAAGTCTCATCCATCTCCTCCTCAAAGGGTACAGAGTGCAGAGACATTTGGGGGTTGGAGGTGTGATTTGGTTAAAGACACAGTAATGTAGCAGCTTAATTTTTCCTATAAGAAGCCTATTAGTTTATTACTGATATAACAAATTAACACCATATTAGTGGTTGAAACAACACGCATTTGTTTTCCTACAGTTCTGAAGGTCAGAAATCCAAAATAAGTGTCACTGGGCTAAAATTTAAGTGTTGGCAGGGTACGTCCCTTCTGGAATATCTAAGGGAGGATTCATCTCTTCGCCTTTTCCAAGCATCTAGGAAGTTTAACGTTCTTTGGGTCATGCGCCACATCACTCCAACTTCTGTTTCCACCTCAAACTTCTTCTCTGACTCTGACTTTCCTACCTCCGGCTTTAATATATAGATACTTGTAATTACATTCGGTCTACCTAGATAATCCAGGTTAATCTCACTGTCTGAAGATCCTTAACTTAATCACATCTGTAAAATCCCTTTTGCCATATATGGTAACATATTTCCAGGTTCTTGGGATTAGGCTATCTTTGGGGGCCATCATTCTGTCTACCCCATTAAGCACAGGAAATATTTTTTAAATGATTAATTTTATCTCAAGGAAAGTTAATCCATATTTGTCTCCTATAACTCAAAATTTCTAGAGGACTATATGAATTTTAACATACTAGGAAATACTACACTTTTCATGACCTTCAGTATAAATTCTATTTGACCAATATTTTGTCATTTCTGGATAGATGTATATTCCTTTATCTTATAATGAGGTTGGAAAGACTCTATCCTTGATTCACAAATTTTAGGGGAACCAAATTTACAACATCTTAGCATCTTACTTGCCTGAGAGGTAGAACTTCTAAAAAGCTTTCCCACAAAATACGCACAGCTAGAACTAGCTTAAAACTGAGACTGTCATTTGATACAGCAATTCCATAATGATTTTTTTTTTTTTTTTTTGGAGACGAAGTCTGGCTCTATAGCCCAGCCTGGAGTGCAGTGGTGCGATCTCGCCTCAGCCTGTGGAGTAGCTGGGACTGACTATAGGTTCCCGCCACAACGCCCAGCTAATTTTTTTTTTTTTTTTTTTTTAGTAGAGATGGGGTTTCACCGTGCTAGTCAGGATGGTCTCGATCTCCTGACCTCGTGATCTGCCCACGTCAGCCTCCCAAAGTGCTGGGGATTACAGGCGTGAGCCACTGCTCCCGGCCTCCATAGTGAATATTTTTAAACTTTAATCCAACCTCTTTGATAAATTCTGATTATTTGCTAAAAAAAAAAAAAAAAAAAAAAAAGTAATTTCTTTTTACAAACATTTATTATCCTTAGCAAATTAGCATCTTACCAAGAAATAATTGGTGAACTTTAACATTTTGATCCTCTAACTCACCTTCAGACTTAGAGTTGGGTGGTGAGAACTGGATATTTTAAGGCAGGGATCAGTATTATAGTAACTAGTCTTTAAACCCTGGGAAAAATCCAATTATACATAAGATAATTTCATTTATTTATTAAATAAATATTTACTGATCTCCTACCCTTTGCAAGATATATTTCAAACAAAAGATAAAATTCATTGAGGTCAGAATTAAGTAACCCTTAATGTATACAGTTTGAAGGAAGACAGATCTAATTTCAAAACTTCTCACTAACTGAGCAAGTAAACTCATTTTATTTTCAGTTCAGTCCCACTCTTCTAATTCATATGGTGGTTGTGAGGTCTCACTTAGATAATACATTAAAACTATTATGCGCAGTGTATGGGATATCACTTAAATCTCTTCAGGATCTAATACACGGCTAAGTAAACAATTCATAAGCAGAAGTTCTTATTTTTTTTATTGGATTACATCATATTGTTGCTACATCTCTCATAAAGGATCCTAGGATGTGACTAGGTTTCTATTCAGATTTAATACAACTCTCAATAATTTATTAATTAATAAAAGTAAGTTATAAACTGAGACAACTTGGCTGGCCTGAGATACAATTTTTTGTTATTTCTCATGTTTTATTCAGTAAAGAAAAGTCTGGGTATGTATTTCAAGCTTTGTTGAATTTTCAGAAGAAACATACCATATTCAACAATTCTTAGAGCATTTATGACTTTCATTTTCAGCTCTTAAATTAAATAAAGATTACTTGGTCCTGGGTATTTAGAGGTAGGGGGAAAACTAAAATACAAGGGTCTGTCCCATAGTGAATTTAGATATAAATGAACTTTTCTTAAAATATGAAAAAAAAAATTGTCTACCATAGGCAAAAACTAAGCTCCCAGGAGATCAAGACAGATCAGCTGTTGGAACCAGAAGTATGGGGCTACTAGAGCCCCAGAACAGGTGACATTGAAAGACCACCTTATGGGAGGCATTGAATAAAAGCTTAGGTAGAATCAGAAGAAGTAAAGGAAGGAAGGCTTTTGATATTACTTTTGTTTCTGTTGGTTACTTGATTAGCTTGGTTATGCTTAAGAATTTGACTCTAAGTCTCGGTGTTTGAGAACATCTTCAACCCTTAACATGTCTTATTAAGGTGGATATCCTCACTTCTTGGCCTGATCTCCTCGTTGACATTGCTTCCTGGAAGGAGGCAAAAGCCCAAAGACTCCTGGTGTCAGGTTTGAACAGTCTGGACACTTGGTTTGGAACCCTTCCCTAATCAACCTTTATTCTACCATAGCAGGTTTATACCCATCCATAGAAGGAGTGCACCATGGGGTCAGCAGATTACTTAAGTAAAATTTTCAATGGATGTTCTATAATTTGATTTTTATTAGTAAAAGCAATAGCAAAACATAAATCTCTCTGGATTCATTCTACCCTATTCTATAAACTGAAAGGATTCTCTAATATATATGTATATATAATATATATAATATGCATATGATATGTATATTTTTTCTTTTTATATATATGTTACATATATATATTTATTTTTTATTTTTTTTTATTTTTTTGGCTGAGTCTCACACTGTTGCCCAGGCTGGAGTACAGTGGCATGCTCTCTGCTCACGGAAACCTCCACCTTCCAGGTACAAGCAATTCTGGTGCCTCAGTCTCCTGAATAGCTGGGACTACAGGCATGTGCCACCATGCCCGGCTAATTTTTTGTATTTTTTAGTAGACATGGGGTTTCACCACGTTGGCCAGGCTGGTATTGAACTGCTGACCTCAGGTGATCCACCCGCCTCAGCCTCCCAAAGCGTTGGAATTACAGGCGTGAGCCACCACACCCATCCTAAAATCTTTCTTGATATACCATTTGAACCCAAATTTGCATCTTTTAAGAAACCTAGGAAATCTAATAATCAGCAAATTAAGTTAAGAAATTTAAGACCTCTGAATGTTGGGTAGTAATTATTAGAAACTGCATATATCATATAAAAGAAATATTATAGGTCTAATACCTAAATATAAAATCTGTTACATCAGTGAGACACAGCAAGACAGAAGAGATAAAGAGGAAGAGGTTGGAGAGGGCAACATTCTGAAGATTAACCATGCAATTGGTTTTCATTGCAAAGGAGCAGAGTGTCTGGCTAAGGCTGCCTACACCAGCGCTCCATCCATCTCCTGGGAATGAAAGCCGGTGCTGGGATTACAGGCACGAGCCACGGCACCCGGCTGATGCTGAAGTCTTTTTTTTCCAGCTGATGTTACTGTAATCAGCCTAAAGGTTTGTAAACTCATTTACATCATGTGTGGGTTTTATGATCCCATAGCGGGGGGGAGGGGGAGTAGAGGGGCAGGGGAGAAACTCTTGGATTAAGAAGTGGTAGGATTAATGTTGTAGGTGTGGTGACTTTTGCATTTGGACTCCTTAACAGACAACTTGACAATTATTTTGTTTGTGTTGCCTGACTTAAGAAGTTGTCATTGGGAAAAGTCAAGCCATAATCATTAAACTAGAAATTAGAGTCAATGCTCAACAGACTGGAGCAAAATTATCTCTCTTGGAATACCCAGCAAGAAAAGGATCCTAATAAATTCATTTCTTCTTAACGTTTCAGTGTTATTTTTTGTCGAATCTCGTAAATCAGCAATAAAATGGCATACACAGTTGAACAAATACACTCATCAATTTATACCCTCCTCACATGGTTTGTAATAATTTTCTAGTTTTTACTCTATCAAAGATCCTAAGAATAAAGAGAACATAATTACTTCAAATCCAAACTTCACTATAAGCAATCACCTAATTTCTTTCAGAAAGAGTTAATTTTTTTTAAATTGATGTTTCAGCCTTACAGCTGCCCCAAAAAAGTTTTCATGTAGAGTTTATGAGGGATTTTTTGTGGCAATAGTCAGGTACTACGACAACCCAACCCTCTCTTTTCATTTTACATACATATGGGTAAAATGACAAGTGCTCAGAGTGATTCAGTTAATGGTCCGTGGCCTTAAAATTTGTGAAATATAATCACTTCATTCATCATTTGCAAAAAGAAAATTTTTATCTTCCGTAACAGGAAATTAGGTAGCTAAAGGCTGAAAGTACAAATCCATCTTCAACTAATAAGGTATTAAGCAACACTAGCAAGCAGTATACTCGCTTCTCTTCTAGACTAGGAACACAGAGAAGTAATAAGCCACATGAAATATTCACCATCAGGACTTTTGAGGTAGGCAGATTCACAACAACAGCACACAAGCTTCGTCAGAAATTGTGGAGAGATTGAAAGCATACTTAAAGGATTTATTAAAGCAATAGAGGCAACCTCGACTCCAGTGACCATGATTGCAGGGATTTTTATAGCCACGTGTTTAATCTTCTTGTGCTGTAACAGATAAGTTATGCTTTCAGCTGATTTGTGTACAAAGAGTTTTCTCAATCTTCTCTAGTACTATATAGTACTGTGGTACTGCTTTTTGACTTGCTAAGTGAAGCATTAATAGGACTGTCAGCAGCAAGATAGAACAGGCAATAAATATTAAGGTTTAGTGTTATGATGATTTATGTTGAAGGAAATATTGTCCTAGATTATAAGGTATGATTATTATCTCTCATAATAAGAAATGATGGGAGAAACAGAATGTTGGCAAAGGAAACTTTCTAAAGCTCTTTTCATCAGGAAAATCTTTTTACAGGAATATATTGGAGGTAATATCTTGATTTTCTAAATAGTAAAGGTGATTTGCATAAATGCTTATAAAATATTGCTGTTCTTATACAGGATTTTTTTTTTTTTAAGGTTGGCACTGGTCTTTTAATATTTGACCATCTCATTCACTCCAAGTATTTTGTAGGAAAAATGCAGAGTGTTTTATGAATGGATTTAAGATAGCAGAAAATCCTTGCAGGAATTGAGACTAACATAAAAGACCATTAGACCACTCAACTCCTATACACACCATGGTGATAGCAGGTTTATTTACAGAATTACATGAGTTTTTAGAATCCCAGGCTCCCTGTCCCTGCATTTGCTATAATATATTTTGCCTAGAGTGTTAGTTATCTATTGGGGTGAAACAAATTACCCCAAGACTTAGTGGCCTAAAACAAAAAAACATTTTTATAATCACAAATTTTTTTTTATTTTAGGTTTGGGGTATATGAGCAGGTTTGTTACATGAGTAAACTCTGTATCACTGGGGTTTGGTTTACAGATTATTTCATCACTCAGGTAATAAGCACAGTACCCTATAGGTACTTTTGTGATCCTCACCCACCTCCCACCCTTCACCCTCAAGAAGACCCCAGTGTCTATTGTTCCCTTCTTTGTGGCCATGTGTACTCAATGTTAAGTTCCCACTTATAAATGATAACCTGTGGTATTTGGTTTTCTGTTCCTGCATTAGTTCAGTTAGGATAATGGCCTCTAGTTCTATCCATGTTGTTGCCAAGGACATGATCTCATTCTTTTTTATGGCTGTGTAGTATTCCATAGTGTATATATACCACATTTTCTTTATCCATTCCATCACTGATGGGCATGTAGGCTTATACTATGTTTTTGCTATTGTGAATAGTGCTGCAATGAACATAGCTGTGTATGTGTCTTTATGATAGAACTATACACACAATTTCTATGGGGCAGAAATCCAGGCCTCTACTTTGGGCTGTTTACAACATAACAGTTTTCATCCCTTAGTGTAAGGCATCAGAGAGGGAATGTGTGACAGACAGAAAAAAAAAGAGTACCCATAAGGGTTCCATGGTCTTTATATAATCTGATCCTGGCAGTGACATCCCATCACTCACACAGTATTCTGATCATCAGAAGAGAATCCTCACATATGGTCTTCACTTATGGGCAAGGGATGACACCAAGGTGTGAATTCCAGGAAGCAGAGACCATTTGGGGCCACCATAGTTTGTCTATTACACTTAGGTCTCTACTCTACCTTGCCTTGGGATTTACTGTCACTATATCCCTCAAGTTATTGAGCTTGTAGGAAATGAGCTTTAAAGTTCTCAAAGAGTGCCTAACCCATATATTCATTTCAAATTATTTGACACAGTGCACAAAACTTATACATTAGAAAAATTCCTTGGAGTTTGGGCTTAGTGTCTTCGAAACACTGAGAAAAATATGTATTAGGTATGGATTTGGAATAATACATTGGTCTGGATTTCCCAATAAGTCATATTGCTATGTATTCTGTTGTATTGTCTTCATAAGCATTCACACTTGTGATCCTATTTTGGGTTTGAAAATATACTCAGCACAGTTACACTTTAGGGATGACATTCTAAGACATAATCACATTAGAAGAGTAAGGATCTTTATTTAAAAGGGCCTGAAGCTTAATTTGTAAATAAAATATTCTCAAAAATATAAAATATAAATGGAGTGTAATGGTTTCCTTTCACAGTTAGTAGGCATTCAATAAATATGGTATTCTCAAAGGAGAGTTATAACGTCTCATACGGCATTAGACAAAGTGGAGGAAAAGCTACAATGCAGGAAATTATTTCTCTGTATTTTCATCCTCGACTTTTTGCATAAATACTCCTAAATAATAATCTTGCAATTATGGAGGCAATTTTTGCTTGTATATGTTTATTATTTCTTTGGGCAATCACTAAGATACACATCAATGCTAAGTGTGCCATGTTAATTGATTTACATGATTGAATGGTTAGTTAGATAATTTCTTTGTTTAAGAGCACCAAGGTAGAAGATTTTGTATTTTCTAGTTGCATAGTTATCTTAAATACAAACTGGATATGGAGAATAATGTAGAATCTTGATCATTTGATTACAGAGAACCCTTTATTCACCTCAACTTGGTATACATTACCATGTATATGTCTGAATTCATTGGTGAATTTTGTAATAAGAACTAAATACAAATATTTAGTGTCAAATATATATATATTTGTCCCTAATGACATGGGCCTAGAACATCAGTAAGACATATAAAATGATAAAATGGCACTGGGGAACAAATGATTGAGGTTTCATGTGTGCATTTTTTTTTTAACATTTCCATCTTGTACTTGAAGCCATATGTTGGTAAGTTTTACATCAAAACAAAAATTCTGTACCTAGAAGAGAAACAGCCACATAAAGACAAGTTTTCGTGCTAAATGAATAATAAATTATAGGTTATGTGTTTCTTTGATTTTAGAAAATGCATAATTTAAAATGACAAATAATTAACATATCAAAGCATTCTAATTTAACTTATGCACAAGAACAGTTAAGATATAGAATCTGCTTGTTGTTCAAAACACATCTTTATAGTATAGAAATGTAGCAGCTTTTTATTAGTAACAATTATGCTTTCCAAAGGGTAATTTCGGTTTATCACTTTAAAATATTAGGAAATGTTAAAAAGTTCCATTTCTTATATGGGATGTGTAAGTACGTAGTGGTGGAATATAGAAAGAGAGGCATAATTAGCAGTGTGCTATTAAAATCTCACATTCAACTTAGTCTACTTTTCTGATGCATGATTTCTGAGTGGCATACTCATTTTTATTTCCACACATGTTCCTCCTCTACTCTGAGTCTACTCTGCAAACATGGAGAAATAATCCTTGCTTTGTAATCATTAATTTAATAGACACTAAAACAGTGTTCTTTAGATGTGGTTTGTACTGACAATACTATATTTGACTATATTTAAGCTGGTGACAATCAACAGAAAGTGAAAGTGTTTTTCTGCTGTTTTTTTTAACCTGGGGTTGAAGGTCAGCTAGCTAGAGACAAAGGAGGCTCTCAGAATCCTTAGTTTTCAGGTGCAAATTAACATTGATTCACCTTGTAGTCTTGAAAAAATAACAGTCTGTATGCTGTTCTGAAATAGAAATTGCCACCATCACCTCATATTGATTTCTTTTTAGATTAAAGCAATAATTATAAAATAGCTTATTTTACATCTGCTGAAACACTGGATGTTCTATACACTTCAAACAAACAGCAGGTAGTTTAAATGATAATTAATTAATTTCAAATTCTTCCTTATTAGAAGCAATAATGAACATTATAGTGTGAATGAAAGTTCGAAGCAGAATATGAGAGAAGTAACCACTTAGGCTTAGCCCAAATGTGTAAAATAATTTGTCTTTTAGTATAAAAGAACAATTTGGAGCATGGCTTTTTCTAGAACAGTTATCACAACAGCAAAAACACAAGATTATCAAGAAATGGGTGAGGTGCTAGCTCCTAGCACCAAATAAACACATCAAATCTAGCAGGAGGTACATATCAGCTTAGGTAAGAAGCACCAGGAATACAGAACTGAATTTGTTGGAAAGCAACATATAGAAACAATAGTACCAAAAGGGATTGCAAAATAAACCCTACTCTTAAATTAAGGACCTTGCTCCTATTCATATTTCAATGCCCTCTTAAATTCAGAATTCTTAATGAGACTGGAAAAAAATAGGTAAGATGAATGCTTTTACCTAATGCACATAGAGGGAGTCAACCCTAAAATTCCATTCTTCTCTTTTAGAAAACCAAGCAGGGCATTTGTGAGCAAGTAGGACATTAAGTATATATCCTCTGATCATAGTGGAATAGAACTAGATGTTATTAACACAAATTTCAGCCACTTAAAAAATAAATTAACCTTTCTAAATAATGAAAATTAAAACATTCCAAAAGTTTGAAATTACAGACAATTCATAGAAGATAAAATTTTGAGAATACTATGTGTTGAAGCTTATGAATGTAGTCAAAGCTTTAGTTAGAGGCAAATTCATAGCATTAAATTCTTTTAAATTAAAAGGAGAAATACACACATATTGAAAACAAAATAAGGAATATGTAAATAATAGTGCAAATGAAAATATTGACTCTATGAAAAATTTACAAAGAAACCTTTCCAAATCTAATTAAAAATAGCAGAAAGAAAACAGAGGTAAAATAACAACTATAGAGAAAAAGAAAATTAGCACTATGCTCCAATCAATGTTAATCTGTTAGAAAAATTCTAAAGTATTAGATTCAGAAAGTACAATCATGATCACTAAAATCAAATCAAATTAAATGTAAAACCAGTGTAGAAATTGATAGTGCTGTTAAAATAGGATATCAGCAAAATATTTTTTAGGTCTAGATAGTTTTACAGGTAGCATCAATGAAAATGTCAAATAATACATTATTCTTTTTTTTTATTTTTTTTATTTTATTTTAGATGGAGTCTCACTCTGTCGCCCAGGCTGGAGTGCAGTGGCGTGATCTCGGCTCACGGTAAGCTCTGCCTCCTGGGTTCACGCCATTCTCCTGCCTGAGCCTACTGAGTAGCTGGGACTACAGGCACCCACCACCACTCCCAGCAACATTTTTTTTTTTTTTTGTATTTTTAGTAGAGACGGGGTTTCACCATGTTAGCCAGGATGGTCTCCATCTCCTGACCTCGTGATTCGCCTGCCTTGGCCTCCCAAAGTGCTGGGATTACAGGTTTGAGCCACTGCACACGGCCGAAAATGTCAAATAATATATTATTATTATACCATATGTAAATGTTTCAAAGCACAGCAAACAAGTGACAGTTTTCTATATTTCAAAGATAAGAGTATCATTATAAAAATCTTTGATGTTCACTCTGTACAGAAAAAAGTATACTGTGTATAACAAAGGCCTGCTTTGCCTTAAAAATTTGAAAGCAACAGTTCTAAATAAAGTCCTTTCAAATCAAATTTACCAGCATATTGAATACAAAAAATATGATTAAGTAGTTTTATTTCAGGAATGCAAGAATGTAGCACTGTTTAAGGACTCTTTAAAACATGTATATTTATTACATCAAAATTTTAAAGAAGATAGTTCATACAATAATCTTGCTAAATATAAGATGTTTTAATAATATATATATGATTTTAAAAATAAAACAAAATCACATTTATTTAGGAATCGAAAGGTCCTTTCTTTTAATTCTCATAATTATATATTTCCTCATTTGCATTCCAACTTTATCCTAAATCTCCACTCATTATCACAAACTATGATATGTAATAAAACTATGATATAAACTGCCTAGCAATAACCATAATGGCCTAGAGAGAGGCAAAGGATACTGGTATCCTCACCCCAGGATCAACTGAGATGGTTAAGACATGAGTCTGTCCTTCTACACACTCGAAGTATTTCAAATGTACTATTTTTTAAATAGACTTTATCTTTTAGAGTAGTTTTAGGTTCAAAGCAAAATTGAGCACAACGTACAGAATTCCTATATGCTCTTTGAGTGTACACAACCCCCTCCACTGTCAACATACCCCACCAGAGTTACAATCTATTTTGTTACAATCCATGAACCCACAATGACACATCATTATCACCCAAAACCCACAGTTTACCTAGGGTTCACTCTTGGTGTCCTTTTATAGTTTTTGACAAATAATGGCATGTGTGTACCATGATAATAAACATATAAAATTGTTTTCATGCCCTAAAAATTCACTGCATTCTATTTATCCCTCTTTATCCCTAATCCCTGGCAACCACTGATGGCTTTACTGTCTCCACAATGGTTTTGCCTTTTTCAAAATGTCATATAACTGGAATCATACAGTATGTAGACTGGCTTCTTTCAGATTGACTTCTTTTACTACATCATATGCATCTGATTTCCTCCACGTCTTTTTTCTTTTCTTGAGATAAGACCTTGTTCTGTCATCCAGGCTGGAGTACAGTGGCACAATCATGGCTCACTGCAGCCTTGACCTCCTGAACTCAGGCTATCCTCCCAGCTCATCCTCTTAAGTAGCTGGAACTACAGGTGTACACCACCATGCCTGGCTAATTTTTTTTTTGAGAGGGAGTCTCACTCTGTCACCCAGGCTGGAGTCAGTGCAGTGTCGCAATCTCGGCTCACTGCAAGCTCCGCCTCCTGGGTTCACACCGCCATTATCTTGCCTCAGCCTCCCAAGTAGCTGGGACTACAGGCACCCGCCACCACACCTGGCTAATTTTTTTTTTTTTGTATTTTTAGTAGAGACAGGGTTTCACTGTGTTAGCCAGGATGCTCTCCATCTCCTGACCTCCTGATCTGCCCACCTCAGCCTCCCAAAGTGCTGGGATTACAGGTGTGAGCCACCACGCCTGGCCATGCCTGGCTAATTTTTGTACATTTTGTAGAGAGAGTGTCTCACTATGTTGCCCAGGCTGGTCTTGAACTCCTGGGTTCAAGCAATCCATCCATCTCAGCCTCCCAAAGTGCTGAGATGGCAGGTGTGAGCCACTGTGCCCTGCCTTCTTCCATGTCTTTCTATGACTTGAATACTCACTTCCATTTAGCACTGAGTAATATTCCATTGTCTAAATGTACTTCAGTTTATTTGTCCGTTCACTAACTGAAAAACATCTCCGTTGTTTCCAAGTTGTGGCAGTTACAAATGAAGCTACTATAAACATGTGTGTGCAGGTTTTTGTGTGGACATAAGCTTTGAATTCTTATGGATAAACACAAAAGAGCACAATTGCTGGATTATGTGGTAAGAGTACTTTTGATTTTGTGAGAAACTGCTAAACTGGCTTCTAAAGTGGCTATACATTTTGCATCTCCAGCAACAATGGCTGAAAGTTTCTGTTGCTTCACATTCTTGCCAGTATTTGGTGAAGTCAGGGTTTTGGATTCTCACCATTCTAATAGGTGCACAGTGGTATCTCATTGTTGTTTAAATTTGGAATTCTTCAATATGATGTTGCTCATCTTTTTACGTGCTTATTTACCATCTGTATATAACCCTGATAAAGTTTGTTTGTTCAAGTCTTTTGCCCACTTTTTAATCAGGTTGTTCATTTTATTATTATTGAGTTTTAAGAGTTCTTTCTGTATTTCGGGTAACAGTTCCTTACAAGCTATGCCTTTTAAAAAATATGTTTTCCCAATCTGTGTCTTGTCTTCTCATTCTCTTCATAATAATTTGCACATAACAGAATTTTTTTTATTTCAATGAAGTCTAGCTTATTAATTTTATTTCATGGAATGTATCTTTGGTGTTGTAGCTAAAAAGTCATCATCAAACCAAAAGTCATATAGATTTTATCTTATGTTATCAGCTACAAGATGCATAATTTTGAATTTTATATTTAGATCTATTATCTATATTGAATCAAATTTTTTGGAGGGTGTAAGGTCTTTGTTTAGATTCCCGTTTTTTTTTTTGTTTTGTTTTTGTTTTTTTTTCGGATGTAGCTGTCCAGTGTCCTTGCACTATTTAGCTTTCCTCCATTTCTTTGCCTTCGCTCCTTTGTCAAAGATCAACTGACTGTATTCATGTAGATCTATTTCTAGACTCTCTATCCTGCTCCATTGATGTGTTATTCCAATCTTTCACCACTGCCGCACTGTCTAAAACTAAAGCCTGTAGTTAGTCTTGAAGTCAGGTAGTGTAGTGCTCTGACTTCCATCCTCACTTCCATATTGTGTTGATTATTCTAAATCTTTGGCCTCTCGATATAAACTTTAAAATGAGTTTGTCAATATCCATGAAATAACTTGCTTGGATTTTGGTTGGGATTGCATTGAATCTATGGATCTATTTGAAAAAAAAAAAAAAAATGAACATTTTGTCCTTGAGTTTGCCTATCTGTGGACATGAAATATCTCTCCATTTACTTAATAATTATTTGATTTCTTTCATCAGAGTTTGATAGTTTTTTTTTTCATAAAAATCTAATACAAATTTTGTTCTATTTATACCTTATGAATTTTTAATTTCAAATTTCACTTGTTCATTGCTGGTATATAAAAAAGCAATTGACTATCATATATTAACCTCATAGCCTTCAACCTTGCTATAATCACTTGTTACTTCCAGAAGGGTTTTGTTTGCTTTGTTTTTTTGTTTTGTATTGTTTTGTTTTGTTTTGTTTTGTTTTGAGACGGAGTCTGGCTCTGTCACCCGGGCTGGAGTGCAGTGGCCGGATCTCAGCTCACTGCAAGCTCCGCCTTCCGGGTTTACGCCATTCTCCGGCCTCAGCCTCCCGAGTAGCTGCGACTACAGGCGCCCGCCACCTCGCCCGGCTAGTTTTTTTGTATTTTTTTAGTGGAGATGGGGTTTCACCATGTTAGCCAGGATGGTCTGGATCTTCTGACCTCGTGATCCGCCCGTCTCGGCCTCCCAAAGTGCTGGGATTACAGGCTTGAGCCACCACGCCCGGCCTGTTTGCTTTGTTTTTTAATAAAAGTTTTCATATTTTTTACATAGACAACGATATCATCTGTTAACACAGATAGTTTTCTTTCTTTATTCCCAATCTGCATGCCTATTATACCTTTTTTCTTCTTATTGCATTATCTATAATTTTCAGTAGAGTGTTGAAAATGTGTGGGGAGAGGGGATATGTTTTCCTTGTTCTTGATCTTAGTGAGAAAGCTTCTAGTTTCTCACCATTAAGTATGACTTAGCTTTATATTTTTTTGTAGGCGTTCTTTATCAGATTGTAGAAGTTTCACTTTTCAAAGTAGCTAAAGTTTAAACATGGACATAAATAAATAGAATATAGTATTATGAACATTAATAAATATATGTTTAAAAGTTTCAAAAAAGAAATGCTTAAAAATCTCTTGACCCAAACAGATCTTGGAGGAAACGGTTAAAGTAGGAAATGGCAAGTTACTTAATGAACATTACTTCCAAAAGCTCTGATTTATTTTCATGTACATTAAAACAATAAGTGAGAGAGAATATTCCTTACAGAGGTAAGGAATTTTAGATCTGGAAGTGCCTAAAATGTGTACCTAATGCTTTATCTGTCTTGTATTGTAAACAATTGTGCTATTTACATAACAATTATTGAGTATGTGTTCCTTCTAAGTAAGCAGCATGCTAGAAGAAAGGTAAATAAAACAATTTCTAATTTCAAAGGACACTAGCATGTATACATACCCAAAATAACACAAAATAACATTGAATGAAAGAAGAGGGATGCAATACAATACACAGAAAGAGATTAGTGAGATTTAGATTCAATATTCTAAGCAGAGTTTTTCTCTTAAACCATGTCTTCCATTTAAAAGCTCTAGTTGTATGTCATTTGGAGAGAAACCTTACTTAATATATTTGTGAGTAGGTGAATGGTCACATATTCTAATAAGCTCCCAAGCCACATGTTTAGTTCTGGGGGAATAATGTTTTATATTAAACATTTCTTTGTTTGGTTTAGCTTTTTTTTTTCCTTACATGCAATATAATTTAAGAAACTTGCACTCTTTCATGAGAAGGTACTACACTAGATACTTGTAAAAAGCAATCCTTATGTATATCTATAGAAAGCTCATTCGCCTACTCATTGTACTATTTCTATCATGAAAGATCACGGAATATCTCAATATCTACAAGCTAGAAACTAGGAGTCATTTTTATCAAGTCTCTTTCTATCCTAGTTCCTCAAAATTTCATTCATCCACCTATAAACTGCTGAATATTTCTGCCAGATTATCTGCTCAGCTGCTCCTTTGATCTTCCATCTGTTCATTTCTTTTTCTCTGACTGAAGAAACAAGAACTATTTGTGGCTATGTATTCCACCAAGAAGCCACGAGACAAAAGAAGGATGCGTATGAATGAAAAGATTTCAACCTAAAGTGCCTTTCCTGAAAATACTTAAAATCATGTTGATTTGATTTTCTGTTAAGAATAGAATGACCAGATGCCATATTTTAAGAGCCTATCTCATTTTTAACTATTCTGCTACAGTATTCCAAAAACTTCAAAGCCCCTTGGAAAGGACAACAATGTTTGGCAGATTTTTTTAATGGTTTTTAATACTCTCAATGGCTTCCCTTTGCATCTGAAATAAAATCTAAATTTCTATCACAGCCTAAAAATTCTATGTGATCTTTCCATTGCTTACCTCATTTGTTCACAATTTTCCAGCCATACTAGCCTATTTCATTTTGTTGAAGACACTATCCCATTTCTATCTTGAGATCCTCCTACATGTAATTTTATTTGCCTAAAATAATCTTTTCCTGCTCTTATCATTGCTGAGTTCTTCTTATCTTCCAGGTCTTAGCTTAGGTTTCATCATAACTTTTCTCTCCAACAAATGGACATTGCTCTCCAAAAAATGTCCTGGTTTTTGACTCATGAAAGGGAGTGTAGTGTTGTGATCAAGAGCATAGCTCTATGTTAAAATAATAGGATTAGCATCTACTCTACCTTTAATCATTGTGCAGTTATGAGCAACTTATTTAGCCTTTCTGGGCCTCAGTTCCATAATTTGTAAAATGGAGATAACAGTAATACATCTCATAGGATTGTAAATAAGTAATAGGATCCTCATAGGATTCTAAATAAGCTAATAAAGGAAAGAACTTAAAACAATGTCTGGAACAGAAGAAATGTCCAATAAATATTATCAGTATCTTAGCATCCTGTTTGTCTCTCCCAAATCTCTTATAACAACATGGACTGGCTTCATTGCAAGATGGCCGAATAGGAACAGCTCCAGCCTCCAGCTCCCAGCGTGAGTGACACAGAAGACAGGTGATTTCTGCATTTTCAACTGAGGTACCGGGTTCATCTCACTGGGGAGTGTCGGACAATTGGTGCTGGTCAGCTGGTGCAGCGTGACCAGCGAGAGCTGAAGCAGGGCAAGGCATCGCCTTACCTGGGAAGCGCAAGGGGGAAGGGAATCCCTTTTCCTAGCCAAGGGAAACTGAGACAGACAACACCTGGAAAATCGGTAACTCCCACCCTAATACTGAGCTTTACCAAGGATCTTAGCAAATGGCACACCAGGAGATTATATCCCACACCTGGCCTGGAGGGTCCCACACCCATGAAGCCTCCCTCATTGCTAGCACAGCAGTCTGAGATCTAACTGCAAGGCAGCAGCGAGGGTGGGGGAGAGGTGCCCACCATTGCTGAGGCTTAAGTGTGTAAACAAAGCCACTGGAAAGCTCAAATTGGGTGGAGGCCACCGCAACTCAAGGAGGCCGTACTGCCTCTGTAGACTCCTCCTCTGGGAACAGGGCATAGCTAAACAAAAAGCAGCAGAAACCTCAGCAGAGGTAGATGCCCCTGTCTGATAGCATTGAAGAGAGCAGTGGACCTCCCAGCACAGAGGCTGAGATCTGAGAACGGACAGACTGCCTGCTCAAGTGGGTCCCTGACCCCTGAGTAGCCTAAATGGGAGACATCTCCGACTAGGTGCAGACCGACACCTCACACCTCACACGGTGGGGTACACCCTTGAGACGAAGCTTCCAGAGCAAGAATCAGACAGCAACACTCGCTGCTCAGAAATATTCTATCTTCTGCAGCCTCTGCTGCTGATACCCAGGCAAACAGGGTCTGGAGTGGACCTCAAGCAAACTCCAACAGACTTACAGTTGAGGGTCCTGACTGTTAGAAGGAACACTAACAAACAGAAAAGACACCCACACCAAAACCCCATCAGTACGTCACCATCATCAAAGACCAAAGACAGATAAAACCACAAAGATGGGGAAAAAGCAGTGCAGAAAAGCTGGAAGTTCAAAAAATCAGAGCATATCTTCCCTTCCAAAGGAACGCGGCTCATCACCAGCAATGGAACAAAGATGGATGGAGAATGACTTTGACAAGTTGAGAGAAGAAGGCTTCAGTTGATCAAACTTCTCAGAGCTAAAGGAAGAACTACATACCCAGCACAAAGAAACTAAAAACCTTGAAGAAAGAATGGATGAATGCATAACTAGAATAATCAATGCAGAGAAGACCTTAAAAGAACTGATAGAGATGAAAACCATGACACGAGAAATACGTGACAAATGCACAAGCTTCAGTAACCAACTCGATCAACTGGAAGAAAGAGTATCAGTGATTGAAGATCAAATTAATGAAATGAAGTGAGAAGAGAAGTGTGGAGAAAAAAGAGTAAAAAGAAATGAACAAAGCCTCCAAGAAGTATGGGATTATGTGAAAAGACCATATCTATGTCTGATTGGTGTGCCTGAAAGTGACGGGGAAAATGGAACCAAGTTGGAAAATACTCTGCAGGTTATCATCCAGGAGAATTTCCCCAACCTACTAAGGCAGGCCAACATTCAAATTCAAGAAATATAGAGAACGCCACAAAGATACTCCTCAAGAAGAGCAACTGCAAGACACATAATTGTCAGCTTCACCAAAGTTGAAATGAAGGAAAAAATGTTAAGGGCAGCCAAAGGGAAAGGACAGGTTACACACAAAGGGAAACCCATCAGACTAACAGCAGATCTCTCAGCAGAAACTCTACAAGCCAGAAGAGAGTGGGGGCCAATATTCAACATTCTTAAAGAAAAGAATTTTCAACCCAGAATTTCATATCCAGCCAAACTAAGTTTCATAAGTGAAGGAGAAATAAAATCCTTTACAGACAAGCAAATGCTTACAGATTTTGTCACCACCAGGCCTGCCCTACAAGAGATCCTGAAGGAAACACTAAACATGGAAAGGAGCAACAGGTACCAGTTATTACAAAAACATGTCAAAATGTAAAGTCTATCAATGCTAGGAAGAAACTGCATCAACTAGTGAGCAAAATAACCAGCCAATATCATAATGACAGGATCAAGTTCACACATAACAATATTAACCTTAAATGTAAATGGACTAAATGGTCCAATTAAAAGACACAGACTGGCAAACTGGATAAAGAGTCAAGACCCATCAGTTTGCTATATTCAAGAGACCCATCTCAAATGCAGAGACACACATAGGCTCAAAATAAAGGGAGGGAGGAAGATCTACCAAGCAAATGGAAAACAAAAAAAAGCAGGGGTTGCAATCCTAGTCTCTGATAAAACAGACTTTAAACCATCAAAGATCAAAAGAGACAAAGAAGGCCATTATATAATGGTAAAGGGATCAATTCATCAGAAAGAGCTAACTATCCTAAATATATATGCACCCAATACAGGAGCACCCAGATTCATAAAACAAGTCCTTAGAGACTTACAAAGAGACTTAGACTCCCATACAATAATAATGGGAGACTTTAACACCCCACTGTCAACATTAGACAATCAACGAGAGAGAAAGTTAACATGGATATCCAGGAATTGAACTCAACTCTGCACCAAGTGGATCTAATAGACATCTATAGAACTCTCCACCCCACATCAAAAGAATATACATTCTTCTCAGCACCACATCACACTTATTCCAAAATTGACCACATAGTTGGAAGTAAAGCACTCCTCAGCAAATGTAAAAGAACAGAAATTATAGCAAACTGTCTCTCAGACCACAGTGCAATTAAACTAGAACTCAGGACTAAGAAACTCAATCAAAACCGCTCAACTACATGGAAACTGAACAACCTGCCCCTGAATGACTACTGAGTACATAACGAAATGAAGGCAGAAATAAAGATGTTCTTTGAAACCAATGAGAACAAAGATACAACATACCAGAATCTCTGGGACACATTTAAAGCAGTGTGTAGAGGGAAATTTATAGCACTAAATGCCCACAAGAGAAAGCTGGAAAGATCTAAAATTGACACCCTAACATCACAATTAAAAGAACTAGAGAAGCAAGAGCAAACACATTCAAAAGCTAGCAGAAGGCAAGAAATAACTAAGATCAGAGCAGAACTGAAGGAGATAGAGACACAAAAAACCCTGCAAATAATCAATGAATCCAGGAGCTGCTTTTTTGAAAAGATCAACAAAATTGACAGACCACTAGCAAGACTAACAAAGAAGAAAACACAGAAGAATCAAATAGACACAATAAAAAATGATAAAGGGGATATCACCACCGATCCCACAGAAATACAAACTACTATCAGAGAATACTATAAACACCTCTACGCAAATAAACTAGAAAACCTAGAAGAAATGGATAATTTCCTGGACACTTACACTATCCCAAGACTAAACCAGGAAGAAGTTGAATCCCTGAATAGACCAATAGCAGGCTCTGAAATTGAGGCAATAATTAATAGCCTACCAATCAAAAACAATCCAGGACCAGATGGATTCACAGCCACATTCTATCAGAGGTATAAGGAGGAGTTGGTACCATTCCTTCTGAAACTATTCCAATCAATAGAAAAAGAGGGAATCCTCCCTAACTCATTTTACGAGGCCAACATCATCTTGATACCAAAACCTGACAGAGATACAACCAAAAAAGAATTTTAGACCAATATCCCTGATGAACATCGATGCAAAAATCCTCAACAAAATACTGGCAAACCGGATTCAGCAGCACATCAAAAAGCTTATCCACCATGATCAAGTGGGCTTCATCCCTGGGATGCAAGGCTGGTTCAACATACGCAAATCAATAAACGTAATCCAGCATATAAACAGAACCAAACACAAAAACCACATGATTATCTCAATAGATGCAGAAAAGGCCTTTGACAAAATTCAACAGCCCTTCATGTTAAAAACTCTCAATAAATTCGGTATTCATGGAACATATCTCAAAATAATAAGAGCTATTTATGACAAACCCACAGCCAATATCATACTGAATGGGCAAAAATTGGAAGCATTCCCTTTGAAAACTGGCACAAGACAGGGATGCCCTCTCTCACCATTCCTATTCAACATAGTGTTGGAAGTTCTGGCTAGGGCAATCAGGCAAGAGAAAGAAATCAAGGGTATTCAGTTAGGAAAAGAAGAAGTCAAATTGTCCCTGTTTGCAGATGACATGATTGTATATTTAGAAAACCCCATTGTCTCAGCCCAAAATCTCCTTAAGCTGATAAGCAACTTCAGCAAAGTCTCAGGATACAAAATTAATGTGCAAAAATCACAAGCATTCTTATACACCAATAACAGACAAACACAGAGCCAAATCATGAATGAACTTCCATTCACAATTGCTTCAAAGAGAATAAAATACCTAGGAATCCAACTTACAAGGGATGTAAAGGACCTCTTCAAGGAGAACTACAAACCACTGCTCAGTGAAATCAAAGAGGACACAAACAAATGGAAGAACATACCATGCTCATGGATAGGAAGAATCAATATCGTGAAAATGGCCATACTGCCCAAGGTAATTTATAGATTCAATGCCATCCCCATCAAGCTACCAATGAGTTTCTTCACAGAATTGGAAAAAACTGCTTTAAAGTTCATATGGAACCAAAAAAGAGCCCGCATCTCCAAGACAATCCTAAGTCAAAAGAACAAAGCTGGAGGCATCACGCTACCTGACTTCAAACTATACTACAAGGCTACAGTAACCAAAACAGCATGGTACTGGTACCAAAACAGAGATATAGACCAATGGAACAGAACAGAGTCCTCAGAAATAATACCACACATCTACAGCCATCTGATCTTTGACAAACCTGAGAGAAACAAGAAATGGGGAAAGGATTCCCTATTTAATAAATGGTGCTGGGAAAACTGACTAGCCATAAGTAGAAAGCTAAAACTGGATCCTTTCCTTACTCCTTATACGAAAATTAATTCAAGATGGATTAGAGACTTAAATGTTAGACCTAATACCATAAAAACCCTAGAAGAAAACCTAGGCAATACCATTCAGGACATAGGCATGGGCAAGGACTTCATGTCTAAAACACCAAAAGCAATGGCAACAAAAGCCAAAATTGACAAATGGTAGCTAAACTAAAGAGCTTCTGCACAGCAAAAGAAACTACCATCAGAGTGAACAGTCAACCTACAGAATAGGAGAAAATTTTTGCAATCTACTCATCTGACAAAGGACTAATATCTAGAACCTATAAAGGACTCAATCAAATTTACAAGAAAAAAAAACCAAACAATCCCATCAAAAAGTGGGCAAAGGATATGAAGAGATACTTCTCAAAAGAAGACATTCATACAGCCAACAGACACATGAAAAAATGCTCATCATCGCTGGCCATTAGAGAAATGCAAATCAAAACCACAATGAGATACCATCTCACACCAGTTAGAATGGCAATCATTAAAAAATCAGGAAACAACAGGTGCTGGAGAAGATGTGGAGAAATAGGAACACTTTTACACTGTTGGTGGGACTGTAAACTAGTTCAACCATTATGGAAAACAGTGTGGCGATTCCTCAAGGATCTAGAACTAGAAATACCATTTGACCCAGCCATCCCATTACTGGGGATATACCCAAAGGATTATAAGTCATGCTACTATAAAGACACATGAACGCATATGTTTATTGTGGCACTATTCACAATAGCAAAGACTTGGAATCAACCCAAATGTCCATCAGTGACAAACTGGATTAAGAAAATGTGGCACATATACACCATGGAATACTATGTAGCCATAAAAAAGGATGAGTTCGTGTCCTTCATAGGGACATGGATGCAGCTGGAAACCATCATTCTCAGCAAACTGTCACAAGAACAGAAAACCAAATACCGCATGTTCTCACTCATAGGTGGGAATTGAACAATGAGATCACTTGGACACAGGAAGGGGAGCATCATATGCCGGGTCCTATTGTGGGGAGGGGGTAAGGGGGAGGGATAGCGTTAGGAGATATACCTAATGTAAATGATGAGTTAATGGGTGCAGCACACCAACATGGCACATGTATATATACGTAACAAACCTGCACATTGTGCACATGTACCCTAGAACTTAAAGTATAATAATAAAAGAATAATAATAATAACAACAACAACAACAGCGTGGACTTATTTTTCAAATTGAATTTTTGTCTACCTATCATGCTACATTTTAAGGTTTCTGAGAGCAAAGATTGTATTAATATCTTGTTTCATTTTTGTTTTTTTCAAATTCTAATCAACTTGCCTGGCATATAATAAAGTTTAGTGACTATTGAGTGATTGAGTGAATGACAGATATCTGGGAGAGATCTTGCTTATGAATGGTATGAATTGGTAAGTATAACCTCTTCTTCTACTCATCAACCAAACTTTTATATTAAGAACAGTCACTATCACTCCTTAGAATTTAGGAACTTAACCATCGCTGGCTGGATAGTGGCTTCCGTTGAGTGACTAGCTTCTCCTGTGGCATGAACAAAATACATGCTTCTCTGTTCCTATATATTGGACCATCTATACTATTAATGACTCTAAAAGAAAAATGAAACCCATGCTAACAGGCAAAGAATCTTTACTCAAAATGGCATTACACAGTGCTACCTCTAAAGAAAAGCAAAGACTGACTTTGTGAAATGAGGTTATTCTATAAATGATTTGTAAAAAGAAGCCAGCTGTACCACAGAACTAAATGGCAAAGATTACGCTGACATTTACTGGTTCCCTTCTTGCCACTTTTAGCAAAGTTCTATAAAACAGAGATAAACTCAGACTAGAGCAAACCATTTGGAAATCAGAAATGGAAGGAAATTCTGCTGTCTGCCCTTGTCCTGCAATATATGTTGACTAAATGGACTTTTAAATAGGAACCTTACCAGACTGAAAAACCAACTGCTTCTGGACTCTAAATTGAAATGGTTGTATTGTAGTGGCTTTAAAACTGCAGCTTTAGCTGGAGATAAAGCTGGTGTCCAGCCTTCTGCAAGGACAGCAATAAGCTATTGCTTTTCCACTCAAGCCATTGTTTTCAGGGTCAATAGTTTAAAAAAGAAGCTTAAGAGTGAAGCTCCTGAAATAATGGCTAATGTTCAGGAAACAGAAAGTAAAAGACTGATCATGGTAATTAAAAGCAGAGCTTATAGAAAAGGAACTAAAAGACAAGACTTCCCAGGCTTAAAACTATGTCAAAACAAGATTTGGGTTGTGGTTACTCAACCAAGGAATTAACTGGAAGCAAACAGACTGCAAATCTACTATGTTTTTGGAGTGAAATTTATTGTAAAAAAAGAAAAGAGAAAAAGAAAAAGATAGTTCAAGCCTGGTTCATATGAACCTGTAATAAACAATCCTTTGGCTCTAAACCTGCACCAAGAGGAAAAGGCTGGGCCACTGCAGGCAAGACTTTCCTCTCCAAGGCCTAGATCTAGCACGGAGGATCCAGAGACAAGATCCTTGCTAAGGGCAGAACTAAGGTTGATAGATGGATTAACAAATTGTTCTAGAGCAGGTAATCTATACTATTGTGTTCATTGGGATTTGATAATTTCTGAGTGCTATGATTGCTTAATGTTTTCCATTTTCCAGAAGGACATTTTTATTTTGTTATTATGTTTCTTCTCTACCACTGTATTTTCATTGGTTGGGTACTACACATTCTAAGTTATTAGACTACAAGGTACAATATCCAGTCTTAACACAGAAGATTACACAGCACACTACTCATGTCCTGGAATTCATGAAAGATGCAGCAACTAAAGGAGACCTTAGGAAAGTCTGTTTTGGGGAGTGATATGTGTATTCCATACATATGGAGACATACACACACAGGCACACACATCTATATGCATATGTATGAATGTGTATGTGTGTATATATACATATATACATATATACATATATACACACATATACATATATACACACACATACTTTATTTATCTACAAAATATAAATGTAAGTCATTCCATGGCCTTCTAAAGAAACTCTTTAAAGGGGTGGACTCAACTGGAATTTGTACTCCTTATGTTCTTTTCCTTTCCTCGAGTCTAAAATATGAATGAGAAGATTGGTGTTCCAGTAACCAGCTTGTAAGCATGAAGCAGCATTGCAGGTGAAAGCCAATAATACGGATAGTAGAGCAAAAAGTTAGAAGTGAGCTACCAAGTGTTAGCTACTTACGGACTTCAAGTTTTGTGAAAGGAAATTCAATCCCTACTTTATTGTACACATTATTATTCTAGACTTATGCATTAGCCCCCAAAGATCATTTCTAAATACACATTTTTGCCAGTTCGTCCCAAACCAAACTTTGTGAATGACTGTTTCAGAGATTTAAATTTTGCACTATGTCATGATCTTGTCTAGTACTTTTCCAAGGTTGAGAGAAGAGTTGACCAGCACATAATTGTCATCATTCTTTTAAAAAATTCCAAATACCTAGTGGAATGGAAACGAAATAATATTTACTAGCTTTATATTCATTATAATAAGAATGTAATAATATTATTTATTTTATCATGGACTAAAAATTTTAAGAGGCAAGGTATCTTCTTATGCATTTAGATCAAATCTTGGTTTCTAGGTTGTAGTTTAATAAGTAAATGAGTGTAAATTTGTGCACATCTGTGTTTAGTACACATGCACATACATATACGTAGACTTAGACACAGATAAATGCATGTGTCTCTGGATATGTTCTGGTATAAATATAAATTTGATAGCTTGTTACAACTTCATTTGTTTAACAGACTTTCCTGAACCCCAAGATTTTGCAAATTAAATAAATCTATTAGGCTGTCACAGCAAGTTTACTTTCTAAAGAAATGACAGGCTTGATTAGTAAGTATGCCCTTTATCTGTAAGGTTCTTATTTGTCTACCATTTCACAGCAAGCAATTCTGATGAATAGTGCAATTAACCTTTCTGTTATTAAAACAATTAATTGTAAAAATTAAAGACATGACAGGGACAAAATATTAATGCATAAATTATTAGGTTCAGAAGTTATAATTATTAAACCACGTACAGTAATTGTGGCATAAACAATGAACAAATTGTAAGATAAAACATGTGACAAAATTTTTTGCTTTTTACTTCTTTTCCGGACAAAAGAAAAGAAGTGTTGGGCATGAGGTTTAAAAGAGAATTGGTATCAACTAAGCACTGTCAACATACAAGATATGACAATAAAGAACTAATACTGATTTAGCTACTAGATATAAAATGTATACATATGAACAAGTGTGTTTTTTCAAAATAAACATCTTCAAGCTACATAATGATGCTACTCTGATGCTTACTAAAAAAAAGTTAGTATATCTTTCCTTTTTTTTACAGTTTATAGCTATAGGGATGCTTAAATAGTCAGGAGGAACTAACTGTTTCTGATGTGGAATCAGATGATTTAAGCCAATTTCTCAATTTTGCCTTTTACTGGCCATAGAATTCATTTCCTTGGACTTGAGGTTTGAGAGAGCAAAATAAAACTTCTAAACTCTCTCTTCTCTTCAGTTTGGTAGTAACTGGGTAATACATGACAACACTTAAATATCAGGTAGTATATACATGTGAATTGTTATTATTTTTTATTGAGTTCAGAGAAATGAATTCTGCACTGCTCGAAAGGGTAGCCACTATCCACATGTGGTTACTGAGCACTTAGAATGTGGCTCATCTGAGTGGGAAATTGAACTTTTGATTTTATTTCATTTTAAATAAATTAAATTTAAATAGCCACCTCTATTGCATTCTCTATACACCTCTCCCTCCTCACATAAGAGCAGGAGTTCCTGAGCTTATTTGTCAGATCTTAGTGATTGGACCATAATAACTAGTAGGCTCAGTTATCACATTTTTAGGGGCATGCACCAAACAATGTTCTACTATTTAAATGCCATTTGCGATCCTTTTGTGCTTGTAGAAACCTTGAGACAAGGTAAGTTCAGCCCTTCCTGAATCTCCTGGTCATGATATCATTCATATCATGAAAATTTTGCCTGCTATTCATTTGCATATGATGGTTTTCAATCCCTGAAATAGACTCTTTAGTTTGAGAAGCTTAACAGAGACCATCTATAAACTGAATTCCATACAGGATGCACTTTATAAGTCAACCTAACGCAAGAGAAATAGCTATTTGCCACAGTACTATTCAAATACTCTACAAGCCAGTCATGTCAAAATTTTAATCTTGTTTAAAATGATATGGCATTTTTGCAATAATGGCATTTGATGACTTGTTTTGTGAAAGGAAAAAAGGATAAAAGAGTATTTTCATTAGAGCATGTGATTGGAAACATAATAGGCTATAAAATAACTATTTTTAGTAAATAAGAGAGCTAAAGTATGGCGGGGATACCTTTCCAGATAGACAGTTTCATTGATTCTTTGAAGGGGAATTTTTACATGGTATACAGAAGAGTCTGGCATCATAGAATTAGTTGGTGAATTTATTTGATGAATTAACTCAGCATTTAGTGCTAGTTACATAGGGAGCACTCAACATGTGCTGATGAAAATAATATTTCTCTTTTGAGGACATTTTCAAGTATTCTGAATTTATTATTATTCAGTAGCAAATGTGTAAAATATACAGGGTAATTCATCAAGTAGATCAAGGACACCTAAATTAATAAAAGAGAATATTTAATAGTCACCATGGGTTATATATGCAAATTACAATATTTTGTTTTAGACAGAAATTATTAATTTGCATATGATATCCTTTTTGATGTATGATCAAAAGCAATTGTTATTCATCCCTTTATTCAGGTGAAGTTTTGGTGAAGGGGCAAGCAGAAACAGGTGAAATGTTCAGTTTTTGTTCAGTGAAGTGGCTTAAACACAGAAAAACTTTGATCTTCCAGACATGGTTGAACTGTATGCTGAAAAAGAATGTTTGTTAGTTTCCTCTAACTGGAAGAAATTAGCAATATGCTTTGAAACCTGACAAAATTTAAGAATAAATGTATCATATTTTTCTTCTAAACCTAAGTAAAGTTTATAAGAATAAAATAATTCTATCTATTAAGCAATCAAATGTATTTCTTCAACACATAGTTAAAATTCTATTAAGATTAAGACTTTAATTTTAGCATTATGGTGATTTAGAAATAAGATTAAATCATCTGAAACCATATCCTCTTATCACAGATAATTCCTATCTGCCTCCATGTAATCCAAGTCTATCAAATGACACTACTTATCCATATAAGAAACATGGCTCCAAAATGAAACTGAAAAATTTTCACAAATTACTCATATGTAAACTCCTACCCTGTTTTTTTCAAACAATAATATTAATCATAGTAAAAAAAATAACATCAATCTGACTCTGACTTTTTAGTGTTATTTTTTGTTGAATCACAATATATGTAACATAGTTTTAGGGTAAATGTGATAATTTAGTACATTCATGTAATTTGCAAAGATAAAATCAGTATAATTGGGCTGTTACCTTAAATATTTATCTTTTCTTATTCTCATCTAGCTATTTTGAAATATACAATCAATTATTGTAAGCTATAGTACTAATACATCCTACTAATCTGTTAAACACTAGGTCTTATTTCTTCTATCAAACTGCCTGTAACTTTTCAAGGTGACTTCAACAAAATACTAAAGCAAAGTTTGCAGAATACAACCGCAGTATCTTGACAGCATATTGTATTGGTCATGGTTCTCCAGAAAAACAAAATCAACAGGATGCATATAAAGATGGAGATGTATTTTTAGGAATTGGCTTATGTAATCGTGGAGGTTTGGCATGTCCAAAATGTGCAGGGTAGGCTGTAAGACTGGAGTCCCAGGGAAGAGGGCTGTTTGAGTCCTAAGGCACTGTGTAAGCAGAATCATCATTTCTTTTCATCTTAAGACCTTTACTTGATTGAATGAGGTCCACCACATTATGGGGGATAATCTGCTCTATGCAAACCTTACCAATCTAATTATTAATCTCATCCATAAATACCTTCACAGAAACATTTACAATAATGTTTGACCAAACGAGTACCATGGCCTAGCCAAGCTGACCCATAAAATTAACCATCACACTTATAGAGCCTTAAATCTTAAATAAAACAGCAACCTAGAAAAAACAAGGTAGTTAATGTTATTTGAAAGCTGTGGTGGCCATTTCAAGTTAGTTTTTAAAAACGTATGCTTTTTAGTTTAAAAGAATGTGAAGTCACTGAGTTATCAACTGATTATTTTCTCAAGCACAAGAAGAATTTACTAATATTTTCACAGTCTTTTCCTTACACTCAATATGGTTTCCAACATGTTTACTAAATAAATAAGGCAATACATCAACATTTCCAACATTGTTTCTACCTATTCAATTTAATTTAATGTGCTTAAATCCCAGTCTAATTTTCCCAAATTCAATCTACTTGCTAAGTTTGTCATAGCTGGACAAATTTTGATTTTAATGTACCAGATTTACATCTAAAATGAATGATTATACATCATCAACCTAAGATTGTTCTAACTAAAATTTAATACTGAATTTCTCAAACATTATTCAAGCATCTTATAAATACACTTTCTTATTATTCGCTTTCTGTTCTGGTTCTAATCTTGTAGCATCTACTTGCACAACGGAAATGCCAATCATCTATATATTTATCCATGAGATTTTAGTTTGTGGTCTCGCTAATAGGAAAAATACACACTAAAGATTTCAAAGAAGAATGTAACTCATTACATGCAATAGTTGAGAAGTATGCCATGGTTAGCATTCTACAAATATGTAATCTTGTTATATTGTGAAATGCTATAATACTATGCCCTTTTCTAAAATGCAGTTTACTAGAGCATGGCAGGAAGAAGGCAGGAGGCCAAAAACTGGAAAAGGCAATTACATAATGTAAGTTATTTTTCTCAGTTTTAAAATAAAAATTTCTTTGACTTCTAATCTGATTTTTATCATAATATGTCATGCACAACACCCATATGGACACAAAAAAATTTAATAGTCATGCTTTACTGCATCCATCTATTTAATTGTTTTTCCTTGAATAGTTTTAAAATTTTAATTTATATGATTTTTCTAACTGTTAACTGAAATGGATTGAAATTTATTAACTATGTTTTTCCTTGTAACTTCTTAGACATTTCTGAATGCAATAGTTTCAGCAAATGTTATGCAGTTGAAATTGTTTCTATGCCCCTCCAGTTTGATTGGAGTTTTCAGGAAGGATTTGTGAGGGTTACTTACCGGATTGTATGAAAACATTTATGTTGCATGTAAAAATAGCATTTATTTTCTTCCAGCTGTCAAATTGAAATATTTGGGCATTGCAAACTCTAGAATTTCACTTGCAACTGGAATATCCTCATTTAAATACTCTATTCTGTTAAGCCAGTCATACCTGGAGTAAATTATTTTAAAAAGCAAGGTTTATTGATACGCTGTAGGTTTTATTAAATTTTATAGCTTTTTCCAAAAGCTTCAAATGTGATATTTTCTTAAATATTTACTCATGTTTAATATTTATGTGTTTAATGTTTAATATTTGAATTATCCTGTTCCAATTTTCTCATATTTTAAAACAATTTCTATTTTATTCTGGAAAAAAATAGGCACTGCTATATAACATGAAATTGTTGAGTAGATTATGATGACATTAGTATTCCTGTTGTTGAGAGAGTAAATAATTCCTAATTAATGAATTTGTTGGAAATTAAATCAAGTTCTGCCTTATGTCCTATATGTTTATCCACACTTTTAGTCATTAATCAGTATAATCAACTAACTTTTATAGAATTATATGTTAAGTATTATAGATACATATTGCATATAATAAATGAGGCTTGGAAAATTAAAATATGCTGGTATTTATTTATTATTATTTTATTAATAAAGTAAGTATTAAATATCCCTTATGTGCCAGTCAAAAATACATGTACTACAGATATCCTGCTGAAAATCTTGGGCCTGTGCTCAAGAACCTGGGAAAAACCCTGGTAGAGATTTGAAGCAAAAGTCACAAGAATCAGACCTGATAAGATCAGAAAATTTCAAAGTAAAAAGGGAAAGCAAAAGCAAAAATGAAAATAATATGAAGTTATCTAGAAACATTTTAGATAAGCTAAGTATCAAAACAGCATATAGCATCCTATGTTATGTAATCTAAATAGATAAAAATTAAATATCCTTATATCTAATTTATATTCTAAAAGAAATGGGGAAAAGTCCAGCATTTTTCCTCTCATTTTTGTCATGTTCATCACTTTTCCTAGAAGTATATGTAACAATTTATGATAAGGTCTCTTCCTACAAATATATAAAACCTTATGCTAAATAATATTTCCCATCATGCTGCTTTTGTTTTCTGTGTGTGTGTGTGTGTTTTTTTTTTTTTTTTTTTTTTCTTTTTGTAACCATTAGCAGAACTGCTATCATTGTCTCTTCTATTTTGCTCATGTCTTTGAATACTTACCCTAAACTTCTCTGTTTATTCTAATGGTGAAGCGTTGTTCTACTGTTAACTTGATTATACTGGAAACTATAATACATTTCTGAGAATCTCCTTGTTTGTATGTTTGCCAGTCTGAGAAGGACAAAAGAGAAGTTGCAAAGGAAATGATGCTCTAATGGGTTTGGTTAGAGGCTGCAACAGGCACAGAGGTGCTGGCAAGTTCTAGTTTGTCCTCAGTATTTCTTGCTCTACACTCAGTTCTCTTTCCAAAATGTGGGCCCTACTGACAAATGGCAACCTTGTGGCCACTCTCCACACATCCCTTCTTAGTCGTAACCTCAAGGAAATGGTAGACAGGAAGGTCAACAACCTTCCCTAGATTTCCTGGAATCTTTTCTAACTCTAATGCTCTTTACAAAGAAGTAAGGAAAAACTCAATATAAGGACACAGAAAATAGCTGAGTTCTTCCTGAACCTTACTGAAACTCAGAAGAAAAATCCTTTATAAAAGAATGTGTAGTCAGAACTTCAGGGTAAGTAGCCGAGAGAATGCAAAGCTGAATGAAGGAGCTATTGGAATGAAAATGTCTCTGAATAAGAATGGGACCAGATTTGGGTTTATTCTGAGCTGCAGATAGGGAGTTGCAGTGTGATTCTAACAAGGCAGGGAGTACACCAAAGGATTAGACATACACGGCGCACCAAGAGCAGCTGTTACCTTTTCAGTGGAATGAACATCTTGGCTTTCATACAGCACAGTTATTAATTGGAAGCACAGGATTTAAGAACCTATAAGTTCCATCTTAACTATGGAGAAAGTTACCAACTATAGCCTCCAGCAGCGGAAGGTAAATCCTACAACCACCCAGGCACAGAGAAAAAGAGAGGGGTTGGAAGGTTTTAGGAGCCTCTCGATGAAGGGACATTTTATCTGACATCAACTCAGTATCTTTGAAGGGCAGAGCTTATTTAGGAAGAGTGCTTAAAAACAATGCTTGTTTTCTCTGCGGTCTTTAAAATTCCTTAAAAATACATTGTGTTAAAGTACAACAAGCAGTAGCTTGTAAAAGGTGACAATAATTAAGGAGTTAAACTTGGGGTGGGGAAATCACATTTTGTATGATTTGCATTTAATTTACCATGCAAATATATAACGTTTATATTAAAAAGAAAAGAGTGAATAGTCCTATATGAGACTTATTTGGATTTTTTAAATCAATTCAAAACAAAATATGAAGCCCATTTAAGTAAAATTCAAGTTAATATATCCTTATTAAGAGTGTGTTATGGGGCAAGGCACACTGGCTCACACCTGTAATCCCAGAACTTTGGGAGGCCAAGGCAGGTGGATCATTTGAGCCTAAGAGTTCAAGACCAGCCAGGGCAACATGGCAAGACCTCATCTCTACAAAAAATACAAAAAAATTAGCTAAGCATAGTGGCATGCCCCTGTAGTCCCAGCTACTCGGAAGGCTGAGGTGGGAGGATTGCTCAAGCCTGGGAGGTAGAGGTTGCAGTTAGCCAAGATCGTGCCACTACACTCCAGCCTGAGTGACAGAGTGAGAAACTGTCTCAAAAAAGGGAAAAAAAACGGAAAGAAAAGAAAAGAAAGAAGAAAGAAAGAAAGGAGAGTGTGCTATGTTCTATATACTGCTCTAGATCCTGAATATTGTGTGAAAAAATTTTTAAAAGTACATTTTGAAAATACGTACTTTGTTAAAATTGAGCGCTGTTTTCTCGGTATGTTCTAACTCAATTCAACAGTTAGACATAAATTTTGCTAATTTATATTCCATAGTTCATAGTTTCTAAATTGAATATTCAAGAGCTATAGAATTGATTTATGTTATAAAATGACAGTCAACATCATGAGAGTTATTGATTGTCATATCTACTTTGTCAACCTTTGGACAACCTTTGTATTTTTGGTAAAATCTCATTATGGAAAATCAAACATTGGTCATAACTCTTCCATCTCCTATAGTATTGCTGTGTGTCCACACACTTGGCATGGTTCTATATGGGTGAAGTATACTTCCCTGCCCACTAAAGTCTGGAAATAACCAGATGAACTTATTTGATCAATGGGATATTAGTAGACATGAAACAATATCAGCTTGGAGTGTGATTCTATGATAGAGCATGGCTTCTTGTTCTTCTCCTGTCACTAGGGGAAGATGTCCTAGCTAACTTGTTTATCAAGGCAGGATGAGAAACTTGGACCCATCCTACACTGAGAGCCAAACCCAGGAAATCTGGCAGTCTGGATCAGTGAACATACAGCCATCCCAAACTGTGTGAGTAATTAAGCATGTCATTGAATTTTGGGCTAGCTTGTTAAACAGCATTTTTGTGGCATTGTTTGAATACTGCAAAAATTTTACCAAAAAACACTCCTCAAATATATGGTATTGGTTTTGAAACCAGGCAAAAGTGACATGAAATTATTATGAGTCGAAGAGATTGATGAGTAAACTGTTGTCGAAAGATGGAAAAATGGCGACATATATTAGGTAGTGGAAAAATATTACTAAAATGGTCGCTTATGATAATTGAGAAGAAAAAAATCACTCATCAAATTTGTAGAGTGGAGGGATGGGATTTCAAAGCTAGTTGCATTGGAGAAGGTGCCACAAGGAAGAGATGAAGTTAGAAACTAATTAGTTGATGTGTAAAATCAGTCCAATAACTTGCAGTTTTAGATAATGAAAGAGTTCCTCACCAAATTAAAGGATCTTATCACTAATAAAGATGCATTATAATAACCCAAGATCTTTATTAGTAGGGGTAGCAGACTGTGGGGCATGTGTGTGTGTGTGTGTTTGGCACATCTCATAGGTGAGATGTGATATATCATTTCTGCTCAGTCACTTGGCAGCTGGTTGACCATAAATAAGTTACCGAATCTATGCTTCAGTTTACTCATTTCTGAGTTTTCTCCATTACAAAGGGTTGTTTTGAATATACAAATTAAGACCAAAAAAGCAAAACAAAACAACAACAAATAAATCTGGAAAAGTTATTGGCACAATATAAGCACCAATATAAACCATATTTGTTGTAATGTTGTTTTATTTATTTGTTGTTTTGTTATATAAACAATAAGAGTTGTTTATATAATAATTATTATTAAGAGTCATGGTTGCATATTTAAACACTGAATACTTGAAGACATTTTAAAAAATATATTCATTACATAAACTACTCCACTTAGAGTCTGGTAGTACAAGAAAGTAACTAATTACCCTGAGATAGTCTAAAACACTGGGAAAGATAACTTCAGTTATACAACCACATTTATTCTAATGAAATGTTATTCATATTGTAAAGTTAGAATATTAAGAATGCTAAATGCTAAATATGTACCTGCCCAAGTGCTCAATGCTGTAGGCTCTATAAAAAAGTATGAGCTTTATATGGTCTTCAATCCTGGGAACTTAGTTGAAAAGAACAAAACAAAACTGAAATTTTCAGAATTTTTCTGAAAAAGAACAATTTTGTATAAATCATTGTTTTTATTGCCTTCCTGCTCTGTCAACTTTTTGCATCAATTTTCATTCTTGTAAACACAAACGCTATGTTTTCCTCATTTGAATGTTGAAACAGAAAATTATATTTCTTGCCTGTATGAGTTCACTCTAAATTCATAATATTCTACTTTATCTGTAAGTTTGCTCCTGCTAAGACTGCTCTAGATGTAGCAACTTTTTCCAATTTAGTCAATCCTACCACCTTCACTGTCAGATGATTTCAACTATTTCTCTACTAAATTTACTCTCTCTCATAGGTTTTATAAATTTACAAATCCAAAGGCCTATACTCAGTCATTATTTGACACTATTGACAGTTACTTTCCTCTTGAAAGTTTCCTTCCTCACATATGTACAGCTATGCTGTTGAACTTTTGTCTGCAATATTTCAGTCATTCTCCTCTGTGTGAATAACTGGCTTCCTTTTCTCTTCTCTTCTTCATTCTTTCAAGTTACACTCCTTGAATGCTGTTCTGAAAAGTCTGTCTTTGGTTCTCACAGCTCCTTCACTCTATACTGGCATATGAATGACTTTAACCCACCTATGACAGATTCCTAAGGTACACCTCTGGGCCTGACCATTTCCTATTCCCTACACCTAGAATTCCTGCTGCCTACAAAGCTGTCTTCAAATTCAATTTGTCTAATATTTCTAAGATTCCCTGGAAACTTGTTGTATTTAGTATCACTGGTCACTTTTATTACTATTCCTTTGGTTTTCTAACCTAGATGCATTGATGTCATCTATTTTCTTCCCTTGCACACCTAATCAATAGTTCCTCATATCTGCAGGAAAGGCATTTTGGCCAGAAAGGAATGAGGAAGAACAGAGGATCTGAGGCTCTAGTGTGTTTGGTGGATTTGGAATATCCAGGAGGTCTGTATGAAAATAAAAAAAAAAAATTAAAAAAATTTTAAAAAGGGGAAAAAGTAACAAAGAAAGGGTTAGAAAAAAAGAAAACAAAGCCCACTTCACATCTTCCACATCTGTCTTCTACTGGAGCTCTGAAAGGCAGAATGGCTGCCAATGGGCATGTATTTACATAAACACTTTGCTTTGTGCCTTTTTTACCAAGTGAATTCGAACGCTTTGTTTAAAAAATAAATAAAAACAAACAAAAAACAAACAATAAAACAAAACAAAATAAAACTCTAGTGGTGAGTCTCAATTTTAGCCACTCTGTAAACAGTAGTTTTACTAAGAAGAGTGAAGACTGCTGGTTTTTCTGGTCTCAGATGCAAACCAAATGTAGAATTTAAGAATTTTTAAATGAAGCGTGGCAGTGCCAAAGTGTCTGGCATGACTTATGTGGAATTTTAGCAGATGAGATAAGATTACCATATATGGACTTCCTTCCATCTTCTCCTGTACAACAGTGTCAAATGGACATGAGGGACAACTTGTATTGGGAAGATGATAGTAGGGAGAAATGAATTCATTGTTGTGAAGTGTCAAAAAAAAAAAAAAAAAGATGGTTCTGAAATGCCCTTAAATGCTCTCTCTAGGATGCTAGAAAAATCATTTCACCAGGACCAGAACTTTCTCACAACTTTCCACCCAGAGGCTAGTAGCTTCTCTCTCAGCAAACAAAAAAATGAAAACTTTCCCAGCCACCTCAAAGGATCAGTGGGTATCTAACTCCAGGCTGCCTGACACTGAAAATGATCTATTTGTCCCCCACTAACCAAGTGCTTCTAGTGCTTGCCCTAATAGAAAAGAAAACAACAGGGGTCATATTTCCTTCCCTGGAACTTAACCTCAAGGCCTGCCCTGCAGACCATGGTTGTCTGTCATGAAACTCTTTGCAGCTGATGAAAGTCTGGGTGGGTGGGGAGATACTGGCTCTTTGCTGACTTCTACTCTGTTATAGTCCCCTGTAAAATTTTATCTTTAATCTATCCTGAGTGGTGTCTTCTCTTTTCTGCCACATGTTAAGCCAAGAATGAACCAGCTTTGCATACAAGTTGCTTTTTTTTTTTTTTTTGAGAGGGAGTCTCGCACTGTCTCCCAGGCTGGAGTCATTGGCACGATCTCTGCTCACTGCAGCCTCCACTTCCCAGGTTCAAGTGATTCTCCTAACTCAGCCTCCCAAGTAGCTGGGGATTACAGGTGCCTGCCACCATGCCTAGCTCATTTTTTGTATTTTTAGTAGAGATGGGGTTTTCGCTATGTTGGCCAGGCTGGTCTTGAACTCCTCACCTCGTGATCTGCCCACCTCGGCCACCCAAAGTGCTGGGATTACAGGCATGAGCCACTGCGCCTGGCCAAAAATGGCATTTTTTAAAGAGATGGGGTCTTGCTCTGTTGCCCAGACTGAAGTACGGAGCTATAATCATAGCAGCCCCCAACTCCTGGCCTCAAGCCGTCTTCCTGCCTCAGCCTCCTGAGCAGCTGGGACTACAGGTGTATGATACCACACCCTTAAAATTGCCTTTTTGAAACACAGAAGTCATTGTGAAAATATTTCTTTTATTGAGCCAGACATGGTCATGGTAACTTGATTCCCGTGGGATGGAGAAATGTCATAAGGATAATTCACTTTGTAAGTTTCTACAGCTCATTGAGCTTTTACCTCATGTTTTGATTCACATTCTGCAGACCTACTAGAGTCTGTGGATATAGAAGGTTGGAAGTTTAAGGAGGAGCATCTCCAGTGAGTAGTAACATCCCTCGTGTAAGCCTTCAAAGGGGTAGAAGCTAAGCTGACCATTCAACCCTGATCCATTACACAATAACACTGGAAAATTTCTGTTGCAAGAGAATCAGAGATACGGGAAGAAAGAGTGGCAACTGAGGTAAAAGGAAACAATCTGTGATATTTCCAGAGACACAGCTTTCGTTGTGTCCTAAGCTACATCAATTTCATAATGCTATCTCTAGGTGATAAAAAAGATGAAGCCTATACAAAGTTGGAATTGAGAACTCCTTCATCTGCATTGTTCAGCTGTCTTCCTATGCCTTTCCTGGATGGTTTTAAATGGCAAACACCCCTTGCTATGATAGGCCATAATGGTGTCTTAGTTTCATTGAAGAGAGTAAGTTCAGCCTTTCTGCCTCTGCTACTATACGCTGAATAATTTCATCTCAAAATGTTCTTTGTTGACTACAAAGGCGGTGGCAAATTTCATGTCACTATTTCATAGGAAAACCTATAGTTCTTTGCTGTACTTCATTCTGTAGCTAATGTTGGGTATCCTCATAATAACAGAAAACTTTTCATACTGAAAACAATCCCCTCTATAATATCTACTATAGGAAATGATAAGCTACAGGAGAGGTATATATTGCAATAAGCACGCCCTTGTATACATTTAGTTTCCAGATGTAAGCGTGTTTCCAAGATTTGCTTAGAGATAAAGACAGTTTAAAACTTCTAAATTTCATATTTGTGTATTGCAATGAAATGATTTTTAAATCACTAACACACCTCCCGAGGATGATCAATCACTGCTAACCTGCCTACAACTTAGTAAATTATGAATCTGAAGAGATTACAACTGTCATCTTCATCTCTTGCACTGGCAAAAGATTCATATTTCAAATCCAGGCTATCTTTGCATAAGATTCGGTGTTATATTGTCCTGCCACCTACTAATCATGATTTGGAAAGATGATGAGTCTTCCAAAGGCAAACATACATTTTCCCCTTATCACCGCAGCACAGTTCACTTTAGCAGAGTTAAGGTAGCATCAGTGTTTCTATTATAGATTCCTGACTTCAAGGGGTTATGCATATTGTAGAAGTTTGCAATGAGAAGACATTTGTCATATACAGTGTGTTTGTGTTCTGGAATACTTAAAATAAAACTATACCAAAAATCAGTAATCTAAAATTGTGGTTTTTAAATATATTGTTGGAACTGAAAACTCAGTTACTTATTTTCACCTTACAAATGGTGTTGCTTCCCTTATTATAAAACACTGAAATTATGAAAAGTGACTCTGGGATAAACTGACTAGCATTGAGCAACAAATCAAAGTTGAATATTCCACCTTTCTATGCCATGTTGACAAATACATGGCTTGGATGTGACAAATGTATTGTATTCTATACAACGTAGAAAGCATTGTATCCTCCTGACTAGAAGGCTTATTCTGGGATATAAGCCTGTGCTCCACACTGGCAAGCAGAACAATAGCTAGGACTGAGAGATGAGTCTAGAAAGGTGCGTGTTCTTACCTGCTGGACATGAAACTTGGGCAAATTGATGCTGGAGTTCTGTAGGCATCATTTAACCCAGGTAAGAGAGTGTCGAACTAATAGGTGATGATGTGGAGATGTGGATTTAGGCCAGCACAAGATAAGACAGATGGCAGAGAAAACTTAGCCCTAATGACATTACTTCAGCCCCAAATGCTGTCATTTTCTGAATTCAGCTTTATCCATGGATGTTTTAGTTACGTGCTCTGATCTATTTAAATTCAATTCCTTTCCTGCCCCTACTCCCTCTCTCTCTGTAAGCCAGTAGCAGTTAAGTTTTTCTGTGACCTAAAGCGAAAGTCTCTTAATTGATGAAGCCTCTTAATCCATCTCCTCCATCTAGGCTCTGGGCTTTTTAATCAATCCTGTACTTTCTTACTGGACTAATCTCCCTAGAAGCATGCTACATCGTGTCATTGCCTGTTTTAAAACAAGTGGAGAAAGAAATACACCACCCCCAACAATGTCCACTGCATCAAATCTAATGATGGATCCTAAAGCCTTTCTTCATACCACACAAAATATGCAATTCATCTCTCACAGTCCACATATACATGTTCCAATTAAACAGTGCTTCTTCCTTTCCTTGCTCTGTTTTACCTCCATGCCTCTGTTTATGATATTTCACATTCCTAAAATGAACTTTTGTTCCTCTCCAAATAGGGAAATGTTTCTTGAATTTTAAGGATCGTGTTACCTTTCAAGTCTTTTCAGCTACTTCAGATGTCAATGATCTTCTGCTCTAACTCCAATAGCCTATATACAGTCTATATTTTGGCACCAAGCATTTGTTTACTTTTGTAGATAATGACTTTCCTGAATCTAGTGACCATGTTTCGAGAATTAATTTACATCTCTACATTAGGTAACATTCTTTGACTATGGAAAATGGGATTCATTTTAAGCAAGAGAGCAAGACATTTTATATGAGTTGCAGGATGTTTCACGGAAGCCAGGCACAGTTACACAGCCAAAAGCAAGAAACTCTTCAAAACCCTCAACTCTGACCCTGTGTAGCTGCTTACTTCCTCTCTTTGTATTCTCTTTTTCCCTAACTCCTTTCTATCCATTTTTCCCTGTCTTCTGATCTATTCGACTGAGCTTTATTCTCTCACTTCTTCTCTTTTTTTGCTTCTATTTTTTCTTTCTACTCTTTCTTCTCTGATTTCTCCTCCCGTTCTCTTCTTCTTCCTCCTGCTCTTCTTTTCCTTATCTTTTCTTCTTCCATCTTCTCCTCTCTCTCTCATCTTTCTCCTTCTACACTCAAAGTCTCACCCTTTTTTCCACCTGCCATTCTATAGTCAACCCATAATAAAATAAAAATAATTAAATAATATCAAATTCCCATTCCAAGTTTCTGCAATATAATTAGTTGAGCTAATTTTGAGTCATGTAACTTTGGTTCAGTCAACTATGCCCACTAAGGACAGGATCTTATAAAATAGAGCCACACCCTTGTAAATAGGAGGGTGATTTTTGAGAAGAAAAGTGGTGAAGTAGACTGTCCCACAGATACCTACTGTAATTTCACACAAAATTAGCGTATCATTTCTACATAACTATTGATACGTCAAGTCATGAGAGGTTTTGCCAGAGCTATAGGGAATTATATAAACTCTAAAGAAATATTTAGATTCATAAGATTGGATAGAAAAGTCTAGGAAAAAATGAATGAGAAATTTGATTCATTCAAAGGACAACTGGGATATAGTATTTATTAATTGGGAGTCAGAATAACAAATAGTTAAAGCTGGCACACTTTTCATGTTTGTAAATAAATTTTGATGTCTTCCAGACAAAAGAGAGTACCATGGACTGAATTTACTCTCTAGTGTAAAGGAAACAAAAACACTGGACAAAATATATTTAGAAATTGTTCTGAAGATAATAGACAGCAGGCAACAGAGGACTGGGATCACTAAGAAAAAGAAAGCAAATGTAAGTCCAAGATCTGTGCAAGCTCACTACACAGAGTTCTCAGTATGTGACACAGAGAGGGGCAATGCAACTGAAACATGGAAGTCTCCCTAAGTCCAAGAGATAGAGCAGATAATCTGGGGAGACCAAGCAGCTAGAGTTCGTAAGGCAGAATATGGGAACTGCACAGAGAGAGAACTCTGGGGATCTCACAGGCTGGGAATAGTGCCAGTGCTTTCCAGTCAGATTGGAAAATCTCATAATTAATGAAACATTGAGCAGAATATAAGAAGAGTCTTGCCTCAGTAGTGGGTAATAAAATTAAAAGGAGTCCAGTCATACAAAGTATATTATCTGACCACTATCAAATTAAATGAGAAATTAATAATAAAGAAGGATTTGGAGAATCCCCAAATATGTCAAAACTAAATAATACATCTTTATGTAATCCATGCGTCACAGAAACAGTCAATGGAACATTAGAAAATAATTTGAATTGAAAGAAAATAAAAGCAGAGCATATTAAAATTTGAGGAATGCATCTAAAAGCAGTTCTTAGAGAGATAATTAATAGGATTAACCACCTGTATTACAGAAGAAAGGTCTTAAATAAGTGATCTTGCCTTCTAATTAAAAAAAAAGAACAAATTAAAACTCTAAAGAAAAATAAAAAAATAAAGATCAGAGCAGCAAACAATAAAATAGAAATCAGAGAAAAATATACAAGTCACTCAAACCAAAAGTTGTTTTTTTAAGATCAACAAAATTTATAAACTTCCAGCCAGAATAATCAGTGAAAAAAGAAAAATGATGTTAATGACCAATATCAGCAATATGAAAAATAGCCTCACTACATATCTATAGATATTAAAATAATAAGGGATTATTACTATCTCAATGCCAATAAATTTACCAATTTAGATCAAGGATCAGTAAACCCTTTAACGATCAAGGCTGACAATGAATGTTCAAACTTTGTACTCTATATGCAGTCTTTGTCTCCTATTTTTCTTTGTTATTTTTCAATTCTCTAAAAATGTAAAAACATATACACACACCTATGTGTGTATGTACATTTTATACATCTGTGTGTGCACATGCATACATATATATGTATAAGTTCTTAGTTGGCATGGCTACATGATCTATTTGGCTTATGAGTCATAGTTTTCTAACTCCTGATAATAGATAAAATGAATATATTCCTTGAAATAGCCAAAGTATCAAATTCATGCAAGAAGAAATAGACAAGCTAAATGTCACTATAACAATAATTTTGTGTTTGCATTTATAGTTGAAACCTTCACACAAAGGTCATTCCAGCCCTACAAGGTATCACTGATAAAATCTACCAAATATCTAATAAAAAGTAATATTAAATTTACGTAAACTCCTTCAGAAACTTGAACATGAGAAGCAACTTTTTAATGCATCTCATGAAGCTAGCATTACTCTGATACCAAAATCAAAGGCAGAAGAAAAAATAACTATATACTAATACGCCTCATGAAGATACATGTAAAATTATAAACATTTTAAATAATCAGATTTGCAATATATACGATAATTTATCATGACCAAGTGGTATTTATTACAGGAATGCAAGGTTAGTTTAATATTCAAAAATCAAACAATGTAATTCACCACATAAACTAAACTGAAAAAGAAATGTCATATATAATCATAATGTGCTAAAGATTACTCAAATCCAACATATATTCCTGATTAGAAACTTTCAGTAAATTAAGAACAGAAAGAAAAGTCAATCTGACAAAGAGTATGCTTTTGAAAAAAGCACAGTTTACATAATACTTCATGACAAACATTAAGTAGCTTCCCCTTAAGATCAGAACAACAAAAGAATGTGCACTCTTTGAGTCTATTTAGTACTGTACTAGAAGTTCTAGCCAGTAAAAATAAGCAAGGGATAAAGAAAAGACCTCAAAATTGGAGAGGAATAATTAATTATCTTTATTCAAAAATGACAGTATGACCGATGTATAAAATCTGAAAGAATATATTAAAAAGGTAGTAGAACCAACAGGTGCATTTACAAAGCTTTTAAAATACAAGATCAATATAAAAAAGAAATCAATTGGATTTCTATTATCAAGCAACAATCATAAATTAAAATTTTTAAAAATACTCCTCCATAGCATCAAAAATATAAAACACTTAGGAATAAATATGACAAAAGATGTGTAAGACCTGTACACTTTAAATCATAAAATGCACTGAAAAACTGAAGGAAATCCAGGTAAATGAAGAGACATTTAGTGTTCATGGAGCTCTCAAATTTATCTTTAGATTCAATGCAATCAAAATGTCATCAGGCTTTTTGTACAAACTGATAAGATGATTTATAGGGAAAGAGGATGTATCTAGAATATTCAAAAGAAATTTCAAAAATATGTGCAAAATTGGAGGATCAACATTACCTGATTTCAAGATTTGTTATAAAGCTATAGCAATCAAGACAATCTGCTATTGATGAAGATAGAGACACAGATAAATGGAACAGAATATACAGTCAGGAAATAGATTCACACATTTATGGATTATCAATTTTTGAGAAAGTTACAAAGATTGTCTTTTCAAAAAATAGTATTGGGTCAATTGGATATCCATATTGCAAGGAGCTTAGAGCCAAGTACAAAGTTAAAGGGCACAATTCTCAAGACTCCTGCCACTTTTGACACTGATCACAAAGTCAAAGGAGTTCCCCACACCACCCTCAAGTCTGATAGTATTAGAAGGACTCACAGGACTCACTGAGAGCTATTATATTCACAGTTATTATTCAATACAGGGAAAGGATATACAATAAAATCAGCCAAAGAAATATGCATACAGGGTGGACTTCAGGAGCTGCTGTTGTCTTTTCCCATGGAGTCTGGACATGTCACTCTACTGTCATCAACACAGAATAATGCACACAGAGAAGTGTCAACCAAAAAGGCTTGCCCAAGCTTCAGGGAGGAGGGTTTTTTTTGTTTATTTGGGCTCTATTATATACGCATGATTGGTTGACTGATTGCCCTTGTGTTTAAACTCAGTTTCTGGGTTCCACATAACCAAAAGCCCCCCATCTTAAGTTACATTGTTGGTCTTTCTGACATGACCATTCTGCACTCTAAAACTAAACCATCGTGGACTCCTCCATCCTCACATCTAACGTGGCCATTCCTCACCCTGAAAACAATCCTCTCAGGTATACCTCCTCCTCCAAGCCAAGGGCAGAGATCAGACCTCTCTTTGGGCCAGACAAAATTTTTTACCAATAGGTACACACACTTAAAAAAAAAAAAAAAAAAAAAAAAACCTTGAATCCATACCTTACATCATACACAAAACATATCTCAAAATTTTCATAAACATAAATGTAAATTATAATACTTACAATACTATAAGCCAAATAAAAGTCACATGAAAATGTGTGTGATCTTGCATTAAGCAAAGATTTCTTAGATGTGACACTAAACACTGACCATAAAAGAAAAACAAATGGCAATTTCGGCCTTATAACAATTAATTCTCTTTTAAAGGAAAAATAAAAATCTGTTAACTGAATAAAAGGAACAAAAGGAAAACCATGAGCTAAAGAAAATTCTTGCAAGTTACATATCTGATGAAGGCCTTGTATCTAGAATGTAAAAAGAACTTTCTAAACTAAGTTTAAAAAATGAACCAAATGAAAATGGGCAAAACATTTACATAAGCATTTTTGCGAGGTAGATTTTCTGATTACCGAATAAGCACATGAAAAGATGGTAAACATAATTTATCATCAGAGAAATGCATATTAAAACCACATTGAGAGACCACTACACATCTGTCAGATTGGCTAAAGTTAAAAAGACTGATCTTACCTTATGTTAGCAAGGAAACAGAACTGTAATTTTAATTTGCCACTGATGGTGGGAATGTAAAACGGTACAACCAAATTTTAAAACGTTTGTCAATTTCATAAAGAGTTAAACATACACCAACATATACCTAGACATTTCATTTCTAGATATTTGAGGAGCAGAAATGAAAACATATGTTCACACAAAGACAAGAATATAAATGTTTATAGCAGCTTTATTTGTAACAGCTAAAACTTGGAAATAATCTGCTAAAAATTGGAAACAATCTAATGTTTACCGACATCTACAAATTGTGGTATATCCATACAAATAACTACAACAGAAAAATAAAATATGATGAACTATTAATAAATGCAACACATGGTTGTATATCAAAATAATTATGCTGAATGATAGCAAGCAGACTAAAAAGAGTACATGCTGCATGATTCAATTTATATAAATATCTATTTAATACAAATTAAATTTTAGTATCAGAATGCATATCAGGGAGTTGCCTAGGAAGGAGATGGGGAGTGATAAGAAAGAGAGATAACAGAGGGCATAAGAAAACTTTTGGGGGTGATGAGTCTGTTTACTATCTTGATTGTGATAATGGTTTTACAGGTAGATCAAATTGTATATTTAAATATATGCAGTAATGTATTAAATTTTATCTCAATAAACTATCAAAAGATGTTTTACAAAGACCCTTGATTCCTTAATTCATAGAAATATAATCAAGATATAATTATAAACACTCTTTTTCAAGCCTCACACATTCCCAAGTTGTTTACAAAACACTAACGAGAGAAGTAAAAGGTCTCTACAACAAGGATTACACTGCCCAGAGAAATCAGAGATGACACAAATAAATAGAAAAACATTCTATGCTCATGGATGGGAAGATCAATATTGTTAAAATCACCATACTGCCTAAAATAGTTTACAGATTTAATGCTATTCCTGTCAAACTACCAATAACATTCCTTGCAGAATTAAAAAAAAAAAAAAAATGATTCAAATGGAACCAAAAAAGAGCCCGAATAGCCAAAGCAATCCTAATCAAAAGAAACAAAGCTGGAGGCATCATATGACCTGACTTCAAACTATACTACAAGGCTACAGTAACAAAAACAACATGGTATTGGTACAGAAACAGTCACATAGAACACTCAGAAATAAAGCCACACACTTACAACCATATGATCTTCAACAAAGTTGACAAAAACAAACAATAGAGAAAGAACTCCCCATTCAATCAATGATGCTAGGATAGCTGGCTACCCATATGCAGAAGATCAAAACTGGACCTCTTCCTTATACCATATACAAAAATATACTCACAATGGATTAAAGACTTAAATGTAAAATCTAAAACCATAAAAACTCTTGAGGAAAATCAAGGAAACACCATTCTAGACATAGACCCTAGCAAAGATTTTATGACAAAGATGCCTAAAGTAATGGTAACAAAAACAAAAATTGACAAATGGGACCTAATTAAACTAAAGAGCTTCTGCACAACAAATGACTATCAATAGAGTAAACAGACAACACAGAGAATGTGAGAAACTATTGCAAACTATGCATCTGAGAAATGCCTAATATCTAGAATCTATAAGGAACTTAAACAAATTAACAAGCACAAAACAAATAACCCCGTTAAAAACTGGACAAAAGACATGAACAGACAATTCTCAAAAGATTTATATACAATCAAAGGCATATGAAAAAATGCTCAACATCAATAGTCATTAGAGGAATGCATATCAAAACCGCAATGATCTCATACCAGTCAAAATGACCATTATTAAAAAGTCAAAAAATAACAGATGCTGGTGATGCTACAGAGAAATAGGAACCCATACTCTGCTGGTAGGAATGTAAATTAGTTTAGCCACTGTAAAAAACAGTTTGGTGATTTCTCAAAAAACTTAAAACTATCATTTGAGCCAGCAATCTCATTATTTGCTATATACCCAAAGGAAAATAAATTGTTCTATCATAAAGACACATGCAGCCAGGTACACTGGTTCACGCCCGTAATCCCAGCACTTTGGGAGGCCAAGACAGGCGGACCATGAGGTCAGGAGATCGAGACCATCCTGGCTAACACGGTGAAACCCCGTCTCTACTAAAAATACCAAAAAAAAAAAATAGCTGGGGCTTGGTGGTGGGTGCCTGTAGTCCCAGCTACTCAGGAGGCTGAGGCAGGAGAATGGTGTGAACCTGGGAGGCAGAGCTTGCAATGAGCCGAGATGGCACCACTGTGCACTCCAGCCTGGGCAGCAGAGCAAGACTCCATCTCAAAAAAAAAAAGATAAAAAAGAAAAAAAAAAAAAGACACATGCATGCATATGTTCATCACAGGACTATTCACAATAGCAAACACATGGAATCAACCAAAATCAGCCCATCAACAGTAAGCTGGATAAAGGAAATGCAGTACATATACACCATGGAATACTTACAATATAGCTATAAAAAAAATGAGATAATATCCTTTGCAGCAACATTGATGGAGCTGGAGGCTATTTTCCTAAGTGAATTAACACAGGAGCAGCAAACCAAATACCACATGTTTTCACTTATAAGTGAGAGCTAAACATTGAGTACACATGGACACAAAGACAGTAACAGCAGACACTGGGGCCTACTTGAGGGTGGAGGGTGAGAGGAGGGTGAGAGAAGGGTTAGGGTAAAAAAGACTACCCATTGGAAATTATGCTTATTATTACACCTGGGTGACAAAATTATATGTATGCCAAACCCCATGACACAAAACTCACCTATAGAACCAACTTGCACATGTACCCCTAAAACTAAAAGTTTTTAAAAATATATTTTTAAAAACATTAAATAAAGAAATACATAAATAAAAGTTAAAAGTAACAAGAATGAAAAAATTGAAACAGAAGTAAAAAGAATAAACAATGCCTCCCATACACCTATTCCAGAAAGCAAACAAAGGAAACACAGTTCATACTTCTCTATATGCTTTATAATTTTTTTCATGTAGTTGTTTGGAGGTTGAACAATATGTGAAAGTTGAATAATGCACACCTGTAGTAGAACTGTTTTTATTTGGTTTTGGTTTTACTGTTTGCTTCCTTGTGTGGTTTTTGTAGGTTGCAGTATGAGGGTATTCATTGTTGGAAAGCTAATGTCATGATTAATTCTAATCATCCTCAAATACCCTTCTCTTTTCAATAATGGAGAAGTAGCTCAAGCATAGGAGAGAGTTCAGCATCCCTGCATAATTCAGCAGAGTCATCTCTATCAACCACAAGCATGTTCTAGGCACAACCTTTTCCTGCTATGTCAGCAAAAGGCACAAGGAACAACCATACCAGCGCAAGACAAAGTCAAGAAAGCAAAAGGAAGTTAGCTGTGAGAGAAACTGGTTCTTCCATGACAAGGAAGGTCCTGGAACTTCAGACATGGAGGGAGGAGAAAATAAATACAGTTTAGACAAGGACGTCTCTGAAGCAAAGTAAGCCATTAATATCCAAGTCAGCAGGTTTTCATGCCAACATCCAAAAGTCTACAGCGTTCAAGGGGTGGAAATGGGTCAAACCTCTAAAAATTTTGGATAAAATTAATAGTCATGCTGGGATTTTCTTAAGTAAATGGTTAAAATTTGAGGAGATATCTTGACAGTTTGGTTATTTTTTTTAACATCTACAGGCCCACACCACCAGACCCAGTTAATTTTTGTATTTTTAGAAAGAAAGCAAGGGGGGAAAGAAGGAAGGACAGAAGGGAACAGAAAAGGAAGGAGGAGGAAATAGGAAAGAAAGGGAGGAAGAAGGATCAAAAGCAAAGTTCTGCAAATGACCTCACTAGAGAGTATGTGCAATTCCCTCCCTCTGTGAAGAAGGCCTGGTGGCCAAAGCAAATCTTAAAATTCAGTACTATCTTGGTAATTAGTTGAAATGTTTAATTTAACGGTTTAGTAAATTCAGTTAATAGTTTATCTCAAGTGTGTGATTAAGTTATTCTTGAGGAAATTCTTTTTTGTTTCAAATCTCAATTAAGATTTCTAACATGGTGTTGATTATTTAAAAAATACCCTAATTCAGGAAAAGAAAGTAGATGGATCTATATCCTAATCCTTACTCAAAAATACATTGTGGATGGAGCAAAGATTTAAAAGTGGAAAATAAAATCAGAAAGGTACAACAAGGAGCAAAATCTAGTTTTTATTTAATATTTGAGTAGGAAAGGCCTTAATATCACATAAATTTAGGAGTCATTAAAGAGAATATTGATAAATTTGTCTGCTTAAAATTAAAAAAAAAAAAAAATTCCTAAAAGGAAACTTAAAGTAAAAAGGCAATAGAATATTGCAGGGAAATACGTAAAATGTGTGATATACAAAAACTTAATTTGTTAATACCTTAAGATCTCTAAATAATCAGTAAGAAAAACCAATAGAAAAATGAGGAAGGATAGAATAGAAATTCCAGAGAAATGTATATATATAAATAGTGATTAAGTACTTGAGTTAATATTTAGAGTCATTCATTGTGAAATGCAAAATAAAAATACAATCAGATGTTATTTTCACTTAACAAGTTGGCAAATATCAAGTTAGGTAATACAACTTGTTAGTGAGATTGGAGGAAGAGATTATATGTTGATATTAATATACGTTGATATTAATGTAATGGTCAACATGTATTTGTAATGCATTTAATCTTCAGCTACACATTTTTCATTCTAGGAATTTATCCTGCAGATAATTTCAAACAGTGAAGAAGAATCCGATTTTTTTTTCCCTACTTCTAAGCTAACAAATCACTTGTCACAGTTTCACGTGTGTTGGCAGAAGGTTGGAGACTTCCTGGGCCGGAGATACAGAACAGTATAGTGCATGGGACAGAAAGCCGTACAAGATGCAGGTTCTCATCAATTTCCTTTTTCCCTTCGAGTTCCACAGGGGCAACATGGAAAGGCAGCCTTTGTGGTGGGTTTGCTTCAGAGCTGAGGAGCTTAGAGCTTAGGAAGTCTGAAACTTTCATGCTAACCAGTAGATACATCTGCTTTTTTTCCAGAGGGAGACATCATCTCCATCTTTAGGATGTTTGTCATAGAAACGTCACTGACAAGACAGTCTGGAATAAAACAGCAGTTAACTCCTCTGGTTGCAGCATATTCAGAAAAGTGACAGACTTATCAACCATTGCCCCTTAACACAGATATCTCAAGCAAAATTTTAAGTATGAGTAATTTTATTACTGCACTGTATAATAGTATTTAATTAGAAATATATAAAGTACCCATCATTAAAGTTCTATATGTACCAGTGAGCTTGTATATGCTGAAGTATGAATGCATAACAAAGGCAGGAAATTGATATATCTATATTCCAAGTTTGATTTTCTAGTACATATATGTGTATATAAATATATATTCATATATATAAAATGAATTTTAAAAACTGATAATAGTATTTCCTTTAGTGAAGGAGACTGAGTAGTTAAGAGCTGTTGGGAGAAAATTCACTTTATATATTTTTGCACCTTTTGAATTTTGTCACATTTACCTATTGAGGAAATTACTTATTTTTCTGAAATATCCTAATTTAATTAGTCCATTCTTGCCACTGAAATTATGTCCAAGCAACGCCCTATTTTGCCTTTATTTCTAACCAATAGAGAGAAAAAGATAAAAGGTTCCTAAACTACTCAATAGAAAGTACAATCCCCATAATGCTATTCTCAATATCAGCCCCTTAGTTTTCTTTCTATAAAAGATTGGTTGCAATGTAAATAATTTGTTTATTTGGTGGTTTATTAGGTTTTGTTTTGTTCCATGATGGAAACATTGTAATCTCTCCTGTCTAGCCCATACACAAATTTGATGATTGGATGAGTTCAATAAAAGTTTTGGTTATTGAAGAACCTTAATTATATGGAGACCTGCTACCAAACATTGAGATCTAACATTTGACTGGTATTTTGTTGTCTAGTTTTGAGTAACAGGAGTGTTGAAGAGCAAAATCAGGTAGTGTAAGTCTTAGTCAGGAATTATCCCAGGCCTGGGACATCGGCTCATTCCTGTAATTGAGCACTTTCGGAGGCCAAGGTGGGAGGGTTGCTTGAGTCCGGGAGTTTGAGACCAGCCTGGGCAACATAGCAAGAGTCTTTCTCTATAAAAACATAAATAAATATAAATTAGACAGGCATGGTGGCATGTGCCTGTAGTCCCAGCTACGCTACAGGCTGAAGTGGGAGGACAACTAGATTGCACCACTGCACTCCAGCCTGGGTGACAGAGTGGGAGCCTGTCTCAAAAAATAAATAAATAAATAAAAGGAATTATCTCAACTCCAGGAGTTAACAATAGGTTGTATTAATTTATTGATGTGAATTAGAACAATAGAGTCTCATTACCTACATATTTTGTATTCTGTATCAGAGGCTGACTACAGGCTAGAAGCCAACTCCATCCTACCATAGGTTTCTGTAAATAAAATTTTTTGTTTGTCTGTTTGTTGGTTTTGAGACAGAGTCTCGCTCTCTCACCCAGAATGGAGTGCATTGGCATGATCTTGGCTTACTGCAGCCTCCTCCTCCCGGGTTCAAGCAATTCTCATGCCTCAGCGTCCCAAGTAGCTGGGACTACAGGCACACACCACCATACCCAGTTAATTTTTGTATTTTTAGTAGAGATGGGTTTTCATCGTGTTGGCCAGGCTGGTCTCAAACTCCTCGCTCCGGGTAATCTGCCTGTCTCAGCCTCCCAAAGTGCTGGGATTATAGGCATGAGCCACCATGCCCGACCAGGTTTCTGTAAATAAAGTTTTATTGGAACACAACTGCATTCATTCATTTATACATTATCTATAACTGCTTTCACACTACAACAGCACAGCTGCAGAGCTGAGTTGTTGCAACAGAGACTACAAAGACTCGAATATTTATGATCTGTCTTTTTATCAAAAAAGTTTGCTAACCCATATTCTACAGGTTTCTTGAAGCTCTAAATAATGGAATAGCAGGATGCTTCTACCAGCATTACAAGAGAAATTGGATAGCCATCAGTAATACAACCACAAATTACTAAAAGTTCTTTGGTGAGAAAAGGACTCAAATTCAAATTCTTTTTTTTTTTTTTTTTTTTTTGAGACAGAGCCTCACTCTGTGGCCCAGGCTGGAGTGCAGTGGCGCCATCTCGGCTCACTGCAAGCTCTGCCTCCTGGGCTCACGCCATTCTCCTGCCTCAGCCCGCCGAGTAGCTGGGACTACAGGCGCCTGCCACCACGCCCGGAGAATTTTTTGTATTTTTAGTGGAGACGGGATTTCGCCGTGTTAGCCAAGATGGTCTTGATCTCCTGTCCTGGTGATCCGCCCGCCTCGGCCTCCCAAAGTGCTGGGATTATAGGCGTGAGCCAACGCGCCCGGCCTCAAATTCTTACATTAAAAACTCCCTGAAGAATCCCCTGAAAATACAAACTGCTCATTCTCAGCTTAAGAAAGGCAAGAAGCATGGGCAATAAAAAACTGCTATGTCTTCTGGGCACGGTGGCTCATGTCTGTAATCCCAACACTTTGGAAGGCTGAGGTGGGTGGATCACCTGAGGTCAGGAGTTTGAGACCAGCCTGGCCAACATGGTGAAACCCCATCTCTACTAAAAATAGAAAATATTAGCCAGGCATGGTGGTGCACACCTGTAAACCCAGCTACTTGGGAGGCTGAGGCAGGAGAATTGCTTGAACCCGGGAGGCAGAGGTCGCAGCAAGCAAGCCATTGCACTCCAGCCTGGGCAATAGAGTGAGACTGTCTCACAAAAAAAGAAAAACTACTATGTCTTTCAGGCAGGGTCTCCTGAGGTAATATCATTGTAATTTTTTATTCAAGGGGTTATTTTATGTTCAGATACAATTTAGACTCTACAAATGGAAGGTGACTACAACTTTCATGGTCTCAATTTGTTCTTAAAGTCATTTCTTCCTCAGCAGCGCTTCCCTTATTAAAATTTTGATAATCAACAAGTAGCTTGGGAGCTGGGCATGGTGACTTATGCCTGGAATCCAGCTACTCTGGACGCTGAGGCAGGAGGATGACTTGAGGTCAGGAGTTTGAGACCAGCCTGGCCAACATAGAGACCTTGTCTCTAAAAGAAAAGGAAAAACAAATTATAAAAAATAAAAATAAGAAACAAATAGTTTATCAAGAGAGGCTCTACATCCAAGGCACCATTGCTATTCCTTCCAGACCCCACAGATGCCCTTTTGTTTAAGGTAAGGATGAACTGTGAAATTAATATGATCTCTATTCACCATCAAATAACGTACTGCTTGGATAATATGTTATGAGTGTATAGATATCCATCTACTAAAATTGGAGCTCAGGTTTACAGCTCATACATTTGGGCTTTCCTGGGAGAACTATGAAAAAACACTTGTAATCAATAACAACTTACTTGGCTATATATATTTCTTTAATGACACAGAAGTAAAAATATCCTTTTGCAATTTATTTTATTCAAGCCATACATCTCCTCGGACTGACTATAACTCACACATTTATTGTTTATGTTTTATGAAATAATAATGTTCCAGGCAGTGGCTAAGAAATGCTCATCTGCCCATGGGTCACACATCAGAGCTTATACACACGCTGATGGATAGGAGAGGGAGCTTCAGTTTGCTTTAAAAGAATGAGATAAACAGTGATAAAGGGAGAGAAATGGCATTCTCAGTTGATCGGTTTGATCACTTTTATAGATTGCTTGTCACTGGGGAAAAAAAAAAATCATATACATCGCTTTAAGTTTTCAAAGGATTAGCATTGGACTGAGTTGTTCTCTCAACCTTGTCTCACCATTATACCTCAATTATTGGACTTTTCTGTGAGCAAACGCCAATCACTCCCAGGTGTCCTTCATTATCAAGTCAAAGCATTTTCCTTCCCAAACCTCAGATTGCCACATTTCCCAGGGCTTATTGATGATTTTAAGAGGAACCAAACTTTCTAGATAAGATATTTTATACTTTGAAAATCCTTTTAAGAACAGCATGCTGTAAATGATCCAGATTAATTCCTCCCTCCATCACATGCAGATAAACCTAAGGTTTTTCTACTGTAACCAGGAGAGCTTTTTGTTACAGTAACCCTTGCTGACTATGACTCAGAGTCCATTTGTTTCCAAAATAAGTTAAAAAGTTTGAAAAAATGAAGTGAATCTTGGAGCCACAATTTAAAACTATTGGATATTATTAATAATCATAATGGTGGCCTCTAAGGTGACCCATGTTAAATTAATTTTATACAACGTATTAACTAGAGTTCCTTGTTTCTGATGGACATCAACACTGCTGCTGCCTTTTGTTTTTTGTTTATTTCAGTGTCCTATCTATAACTTAAATTCAAAGTGCTATGAAGCAGACAGAAAGAGTTAGCATTTGGGCACATCTCTTTGAAATGACCAAATTCAAGGTAAATATTTGCACATCAATGCAGGCTAATCAGGCATCTTTATCGAGTGGTAAAGCTGTGCTTTACTCAAAGTTTAACAGGGAATAGTTAAAGGCAAGGACAACTTTCAGGTGCCCTTATCAACATATTAGCCCCAGTTGCATTTTCCAAATATGTTATCAAAATGGTAATTCTATGCTTTCCTTTCTGTAGCTAGACTAGGTTTCGTAAAGGTAGAATTATTACTATAAATATATTGGGGGGAAACTATTTCAATTACTGGGAGAATATGTAACTCCAAGTCTATTTATTTCAATTTATTCAACTGTCTTGATATATTCACGCACAGAACTTTATAAAGAATGAATAAATTCACCTTGAAATTGTACCAATTGACTTTGGCTGGGCTAGTCTGTGAGAGGAATCAGAGTCCCTTTTTGAAATAAGCCTTGACAATGCTGATCAAAACAAAGAGGCTATTCATTTATTAAACTGACAGCTCAACTCGGGCTTCAAGCTTTTGGGATGACGGGGCCTGGGGTGTTAGCTCTGGCCTGGGGTGCTGGCCTCTACCAGATACATTTTTGCTGCTTACCCACTCAGAGCCTATATCTGATGGTGTGACATTTCCTAGGGCATTGGCAGCTGTTCAGATGTCAAGCAGCTGGTGTGAGAACTGTCATCCACTCCAGTTTATTATTCCATGAGTGACATGTTAGCCCAGAGAATCTTTTTCAGAAAACCACCTTAGTTTCCCTTTAGTTACTTACAATCTATTAGAAATTTCAGCAAAGAGGTGTGTCATGACTAACAACTCTATTAAGGTAAAATTGGGCAATCAATGCTCACATCAGATAACTGATTATTATTACAGAGTTGTGAAATGTGCATTCTGAAATTAACTACCTCTATAGTTAATGTACCAAATTTTGTGAATACATAATTTATTTTGCAAAAGACAGTGAATTCCACTTTCTATTTTTTTTTGTTTAATGGCACCGTAATACCATTCTGAGTTATCTAAGAATGCTGCCCACGCTGGAATAATCTTGGGCACAGAAAATGGGAATGGATTGGGTGCAAGGAACATAGCCATCTATGTGTTTTGTGGCCATTCCAAATGCGGTACAGCCTCACTCTAATGAATGGAATTAAACATTGAGCAAAACATGATCAACATGACAATAGCATATTATATGCATTTAGCAACATTTTAGTGAAAGTGTTAAACCAAAGGGTTTTTCTTCTAACAATACAATGTGTTGTAAAATCAATACTAATTCAGTAAAGACAAGCATAAAGAATGTCAGAATCAGATCACTGCTTGCAGAAAGAGGAGAGTTCCTTTAAAAAAAATGATAAATTAGTCTGAAAAACACAGAGTCGAGTAGGAATAAAGTTGAATGAGGCTTTAAATGAAGAGAGCAAAACACAATACCAGTCACAACTAGAGGCTGCATATTTCCAAAGCTGCTATTTATTAAATTTTGGCTTTCCTCAAAAGACGTATCTACTCACGTTTATTTGAAACTGTAAAAAGAAATCTGTAAATTTTAAAATCATTTTAGTAAAATGAGAGGAATGTGGCTTGACAAAAATTACTGTGGCAGTATTGCTAATTTTTTATTCTTTAATTTCCTTCTGAACATTCATTCATTCTCACTGTACACATAAGCATTCTTCATCACATATTTCACTTTTATGGTGGTTCATCTTTTCTTCCTATATTCATTTCCAAATGGTTGTAAAATTACTACAAATTTGTCTTAGTGCATATTTCCTCTGCACTGATAGCCCTCATAATTGCGGTAGGACTGAATGAACCCCTACATAAACAGAGAGCCTGTGACCTGGACCTAAGCCACTTGCTGCCTTACACACCCACAAATGTGGCAAATGACTCCAAATGAACCTATCAAATTTAGTCCTGAAATTCCAGTTTGAATTGTGGGGAGGTGTTTTAAGGCTGTAAGTCAGCAACCTTCCTGCAATTTTATAGGAAGCTTGTTTAAAAGTTAAACCATTGCAGAGAAAAAATGAACACAGTTATGGTGAGAGCCTGGTAATATTGAGACCCTAAATTTATCTATATCTGAAAGCAGCATGTATTAGTCAGTGTTCTGTAGAGGGGCAGAACTGATAGAACAGATATATGTCCTTGTGATTGTGTGAGGTAATACTTAATAAACTCCCATATATATTACCTCACACAATCACAAGATCCCACAATAGGCCGTCTGAAAGCTGGGGAGCAAGGAACGCCAGTCCAAGTCCCAAAACTGAAGAACATGGAGTCTGATGTTTAAGGGCAGGAAGGGTACAGCACAGAGAAAGATGTAGGCTGGGAGGATAAGTCAGTCTAGTCTTTCACATTGTTTTTGTTTGTTTGGTTGGTTGGTTGTTTTTTTTGTTTGTTTGTTTTGTTTTGTTTCTGCTTGCTTTATATTCTAGCCATGCTGGCAGTTGATCAGATGGTGCCTACCCAGATTAAGGATGGGTCTGCCTTTCCCAGCCCACTGACTCAAATGTTAATCTCCTTTGGCAACACCCTCACAGACATACCCAGGATCAATACCCAGGATCAATTGAAGGACTGATCTTCCTTCAATCCAATCAAGTTGACACTCAGTATTAACCATCACAAATCCACCCCTTGTCAACTTGGACCCATACAAATCTCCTGAGAGCATACATAATCTTCAAATAAAGACAATCATAAGGTCATAATTACACCTAACGTAATACAACTATTCTTTGTACAACTGGAAATGCAGCAATCCCCAACCCAAATACTATTACATAAGTTAACAATACTTAAGTGCTGATATGAAGTCAATAAATCTTATGTCATGTAATAAAAGAAAAAGGAAATAAAATGAAGATATTTTCTTAGTATAAGTGTATACATGCACAAACATGTTTTTAGCAAAAAAAAAAAAAAAAAGGAGAAAATACTCATGACAATTACAGTGCTCATTTCTGCAGTTGGTCACGTTGTCATACTTAGTATTGATGACTGCCTTCTTCTACTATCCATTCCATATTCCCTTTGCCCTCAGCAAGCACCTCAGCAGGTCATGGTTTTTTCCTAGTAGAATGACCCAAATCTTCATTTCTGAAGGGTCTGGGCCATTTGTAGTTCCTTCCTGGATTGGGCTATTGTAGTTTCCCACTGACCTTAATCATACAGCATGGGAATACTAAGAGATGCCCTAATGGATCTCCTGTATTCCATGTGTTCTCTTTCTTACCTCCATTGTGGAGTAGTAGACTGATTTCATCATGATAGTCCAGGTCAATACCCAAGCCAACACTGTAACTCCCTTTTTAGCCTGTTGACTTAAAGGTAGGAAGAGCCCAAAGTGTCCAGGTGGCAATCTTAACTTCCAGTTTAATGGAATTATTGTTGTGTCTCCTGGCGGCAGCATTCCTCCATCTGGAACTACGACCTCTAGACCAGCAGAACGTAATGTCATGAGAACAGGAAGCAAAAATTTTGCTAGTGGATTACTAGGAGTGATGGTGAGTGGTGCCACTTCCACTTCCACCCCTAATTCCTGAACCTGTGAATCCTGGCCAAGGGAGAAACAGTACTGTATATTGGACACTGATTCAGAGCATACATGGCCTTCTGCAGAACTTTGCCCCAGCCCTGCAAAGTATTGTCACCTTTTTACTAGTTACCAGTTTGCCTGGTAAAAGGCGGAAGGTCTCCTTGGGGAAGGATGGGAGAAAGATTAACAGCACAAATTGTAGGTAGTGTAGTGGGGTCCTTCCTCAAATGGACTCAGCTTCCCCTTCATTCAAGGGGTTCTGGGTCTGTAAACTGGTTCAAGTCTGGAAATTGATTGAGGGACCATGAGTCTCTGTTTTTATAATTCAAATTAGCTTTTGTCCATTGGGCCTAGAAGTTTTCTGCTTATATAAATTAAATAGGAATGGAGTAGGCTTCCTATCAATTTTACTTCTAGGAACACTAATTAATCAGTTCTACACGAGTCAGGCTATTCTGATTGCCTCTTTGCCTCTGTTGTCCATTATGGTAGCTAGGCCCACCTTGCCTTTGATGGTTGAGTGCTGCCACTTGGCCCTGCCACTGGCCCCAGGATCCAAATATTCCCATTGTATTTAAATTTAGTAATTGAGTGACTGTGATTCCCACTGTTTGATCTGACACACAGAGAAGAGCAATTATAGGGCTCTTCAAAGATACAAGTGCTGCCCTCAAAAATCTATTTTGCAAGGCATTGGTCAGGGGCATATCATCTGGACCCTCTCAGCTGGGATGAGTAGGTCTAAAGTGACTAATCCACTCCACCATCGCAATCTCCCTAAGCTTTTGAATCCCTTCCTTAACATTAAACCAAGCGAGTACAGGCATTTCCAGCTCACTCACAGTGGGCGATCTTTTAATCCATATTTCAGCTAACCAAGCAAGTAAACTATTAGAACCTTTCTAAACTCCCCCTACTTGGTAGACCCAAATCAATAAATTCAGCCTGATCCAACTCTATGTCCTTCCACAATTATCCCACACTCTTAATATCTATTCCCATGCCTGTTCTCCGGATTTCTATTCATATAAATTAGAAAACTCAAGCAGTTCTTTTTGAGTGTAGCATACCTCCTCATGGGTCACACTGTCAACCTCACCTCTAGGGGCCCACCAGGACTTTAGTCCTGTTATATGTCTAGAAGCAAACAGGGGTGTTGGGGGTGACTCATGAGGAGAATTAACATTACCTTGCCTGGCAACTGCCTCAGGGGAGGCCATCATTGTTGCTTCAGGCAGTGCAGGGTTTATCTCCTCAGACAAATGTGGAAAGGCTGATGGCAGCCTGGGTTAAGGAGGGAATGTTGCCACTACTGGGGATGGGGAAGCTGCTTTTTCCGGCAAAAAAGTTTCATCAGAGTTTAGAAACTCAGTGTCTCCAGCTTCATCAGGGTCCTCCCACATATCCCCATTCCAAGTTGCAGGGTCCCATCCTTTTCCAATCAATGCCCTCATTTTAACAGTACACTCCTGGCAAGGTGGTGCATGCACCTTTTATTGCAGGTCAGCTACTCACATGATAAGAGCTTGTGTCTGATTTACTATAATTTCAGCTCTTTCTCTACAGGTGATAGACTGACTCAGGGCAATCTTAGCACATTTGAGGCTCAGTATCTGCTTCTGAAGCCAGGAGACAGAATGCCTGATTTCATCATTTTCTTTTGTCACTTTGTCCTCTGAACATAGGAACAACAGCTGTATTATGTTCCTTGGTTCTCCACATATGGTCAAAAGTATTATGTATACAGTCACTAAACTCCTTGCCTTTCATGAGTAGTGAATCAGGAGTGTCAAATGCATTTATTTTGCATAACTTTCTAAACAGTTCATGCCAAGGACTATTAGTTTTCTCCATACTATTAGATATAGAGTCCTTAGTATTTTGGGGTCTAATCATATTAAGCAGCCAACTCCAGAAACTCCAAAACAAATAAAAGAACTCCATCCTTAATATTCTATTCCTCTAGAACCACTCCTGGTACCAAAATCTGTATTAGTCAGGGTTCTCTAGAGGGACAGAACTAATAGGGTGTGTGTGTGTGTGTGTGTGTGTGTGTGTGTGTGTGTGTGTGAATGTATTAAGTGTTAACTCACTTGATGGCAAGGTCCCACAATAGGCTGTCTGCAAACTAAGGAGCAAGGAAAGCCAGTCTGAGTCCCAAAACTGAAGAACTTGGAGTCTGGTGTTCAAGAGCCCAGCATGGGAGAATGATGCAGACTGGGAGGCTAGGCCAGTATAGTCTTTTCTCATTTTTCTGCCTGCTTTGTAGTCTAGCCACACTGGCAGCTGATTAGATGGCACCCACCTGGATAAATGATGGGTCTGCTTTTCCCAGTCCACTGACTCAAATGTCAATCTCCTTTCACAACACCCTCACAGACATATCCAGGATCAATATTTTGCATCCTTCAATCCAATCAAGTTGACACTCAGTATTAACTATCACACAGCACAACACAAAGACTTTCAGTAATGTAAGCAAATAAATCTTCTGTTTCATTTAACCAATTCACAGTGACTGTTATTTGCACCTAGAAAAATATTAATTTATGTATGTTCTAACTTTTTATTAAGTTCTCTTCTCAAAAGTTTTTATATGTATTTATGTTTGGAAAGAAAAGACTATCATCAAAATAGATTTCTATGAATTTTTGATGGACAAACTTCTCCCAGATTTTTTGACTATCCTTTAAGGGAAAAAAATTTACTTAATAACCTCCCCTCCCTGCAAACACAATAATTTGTGATTTTATAGGGAAATGACCCCATCATATTGTGCTGATGGTATAAAATCTGGGTCATCTGGAAATTCATAATTCTGATTATTAATATTATTTCAGTGACATTCCCTTTATCTATATCTATGTATTATCTGTCTATGATGTAAAGGTGGATTCAAATTGCCAGTGTTTCCTATATCATCAGTTTATATACTGATAAAATACATAATTATATACATAAAGTGTAGGATAATAATAATTGATTAAAAATTGGGGGATTTAATACAAATATGGAACTATGTAAAAGAAAATACACAATAAAAAAAGATATGTTTATGTACATAAATAACTAAATGTTCATATGCATATTTATAAGCATGTGAAAGGAAAATACCTTGGGCCCCCAAAAATCACTAAGGAAAACTCAAGCTGGAAACTGCTTAGGGGAAACCTGGCTCCCATACTATTCAAAGTTATCCTCTGCTCACTGAGATAGATGCATATCTGATTGCCTCCTTTGGAAAGGTTAATCGGAAACTCAGAAGAATGCAAATGTTTGTGTCTCATCTATTTGTGACTTGGAAGTTCCCTCCCCGCTTTGACTCTTCCTGCCTTTGCTTCAGGTTGTCCCACCTTTCCAGACTGAACCAATGTATTTCTTACATAACTTGATTGATGTCTCATGTCTCCCTAAAATGTATAAAACCAAGCTGTGCACCAACTACCTTGGACACATGTTGTCAGGACTTCCTGAGGCTGTGTCATGGGCACGTCCTCAACCTGGGCAAAATAAACTTTCTAAATTAACTGAGACCTATCTCAGATTTTCTGTGTTCACAAGCATATATAATCTTATATACTTATATATTGTCATTTTCATAGGCTTTCCTTAATATCTTGATTCTTTTAATCCCACCTTTTCCTTGAATGTGATCCCTTTGTTTTCCTAAATAGGACAGCCGTTGCTTAAGTAATTTTTGCTTGTATTTGTTGGAGTTTGGGTCACCAAATATTTAATGATGGTTATTAAAAACATTTATCTGATCTATCATCTATCTATCTAATCTATCTATCAATCATCTATCTTTGTGGGAGTGGGCAGGAGAGAGAGATCCATAAAGTGCTTTTTTGCTCTAAATTTGGACTTTGGAGCTTCCCTCTTACTCCTTTTTAAAATATGCTCTGGTTACTTTTGTATGTTCCTTTAAAGACTTCTCTGAAAGCACAACAACAACAACAAACCCTCACCACCCTCTCACCCTCCCATCTTCTGTAGACCCCAATGTCCATTATTCCACTCTGTATGTCCATGTGTACCTACTGTTAAACTCTCCCAAACTAATATATTTTTAATAAATGGATCTTGCAGAATCAGTCAACAGCTTCGTATTTGCTCTATCCCTTTTAAGTATTCATTTGATGTCACCTTGAAAGTTTCTAATTTTAGCTATTGACATCAAGATCCATGTAAAAGTGTTGCCTCACATCACAATGAAAATAACTCAACTAGGAAAAAAATATCTTTTATGTGTATGTACAAAGCATTCATTAGTGTCAGAGGAAGCAACAATCCTGTGGACAGAATACGACTTCTAAAGAATCTTTCATATATTTTAACAGATGTTTATTTATCAAATATAAAATTTAGTGCATATTCCTCAGGAAAGAAAGGGTATGAAAATTCTCTTCATTATTTACTATCATTTGACTTGTTTTGATTCAGGTAATTGAAAATTCTGGGTTTCCTGTTTATCACTTGTAAGCATTTCTCTATTTTCCCTTCCATTTGTTCTGGTTTTATTTTTGTTATTTGTGTATTTGCTTTCTTTTGTTTTTTAGAAAGAAGAAATAATTTAAGTATTTGAAATATTTTTGTAGTGTTAAGTAGCTAATCTGTGGTCCTGCTTTCATCTTCTCTTACTCCAGAAAGAGAACAAAATCTCTAAAGTCTTCAGTTATAGTGCTTCTCCTTGCATAGTGGTGATTTTTGTGTACCCCTCCTCAGTGAAATTGCTGATCAAGTGTCAGATTCCATTTGGATGGCTTAACAGCATATCTTGTCAGGTTTACAGCCCCCAATTTACTTTAATTGTCCTCCCTTAGGTGGCAGCAATCAAATGACAGTGACATCGGGAAGTGTTTCCTATTAGAGCAACGAGTTTAGATTCTTTAGTCCTCTCGGCCATGCCATATACAAGTGATAATGAATAACCTGACAATTAAATAGACACCCTTTTTTGAGTTGCTATATAAGCAGCAGGGCAGAGTCATATTACTTGATTACCAGAATACCAACTAATAGAAAGAAGCTGGCATTTACTTCTAATGTGTGGAATCCAAAAGCATCTCCTTGGAGTAGATTCCTTTATCTACTTACTTAGATTAAAGCCTGGCACCGTGAAGTGAAGAAATACACTTCTTACATCCAACCTGCAACATGTTTCCTACCCTTTCCTAACACTACAGACATTAATTAATTATCCATTTCTTTACTTATAACTAAAGATTGGTGGAGAAAACACATAGTTTCCTAGTTGCTAGTCCTTATGAAATAGGAAGAAAATTTGCTCTTGTTTTTAATAATACCATGCTTATTTGCACTAATCTAATCTCCCTTCTGAATTAGTGTAACCAGCCACTAGCAGATTGTGAGTGAAGAATGTTTTTAAACAATTTAGTAATTCCAACGTGGTAATTACTTATGTTAAGGTCAAAATTAACTTTTCTAAGGAATATTATTATCTTGTTCAAATCCCTTACTATTGCCCTGGTGGATGGTTGGATGATACAGAACTAGCAAATCATTTCTTACATATACAATCTCTGTAAGATTTCTTCAGACTCTGTTTTTAACTTTTTATTAGAACGTTAAATCATAGACAGGATAACTTAGTATGACAGCTGAGTTTTATATTTTAAAATATCATGCAATATATTGAATTGAAAAGTAAGAAGTTCTCTATTACCGTATTTTGACCTTAGGAAAACTAATTTACTTGCAAGAAGATGGTGAAATCTTATTTTTTCTCCATATCGCAAATTTGCCAACCTCCTCACTTAAAGCATATATACATAAAATAGACTGAAAATTCCAGTAATTTTCATGTAGCTCGGGTTTTTATAACTGTTTTGTTTCCTTTCTCATTCAACAAGGGTTTATGTAATAGTAAGCAGAAAAAAATGGAATTGATAATATCCAGAAGGCATTGGGAATTTGCAGATAATTAAACAAATAACTACAATCAACAAACAGATAATAGCTTAGAAAAGCATTGAAAATGAAAATGTCATACAGATTTAAATGTCAGATTGTAGGAAGACCATGAAAGAAGGAAAAAAAAAGGAACCATTATTAGGTACTCCATTGTTAGTCACTAAGCCAGATCAGCTGGGTGTTTAAAAAAGCGTCTACTCGTGTGACAAAGGTTATCTTATTCTCACTTTACAGAGGAGAAAACCAGTTCTGAAAGGTAAAATAACCAAATAAACTGTTTATGTGTGGTAGCATGAGGCCTGGGATTTATAGTATGTCTATCTGGGTTTTTAATTCAAGCTCTCCATGCCACGATATCTGCAAAGAGAATTGTATATTGGAGGTTGGGTTCTACATCTCCACCTTTAGTTAAAGATAGGTGAAGATGTTAATTCTCTTGAAAGAAATTCAACAATATTTTATAGTAATATATGACAGTAATATCTTTATTCTTACTTTCAAAGAAACTCTCATTGTTTAACTTCAAATGCACAGGTTAGAATTTAAAGTCATCTCCACAATAAAGACAGATAATTTAGAGTTCATACTCACACAATGTCCCATAATAATTTGAAGTTTCTGATTAAGTGAGCCTTGCCTTCTTTTTCTGAGTATCATCTATTTCTCTTTGTTCCATAGATATCCATTTAGAAAGTCCTAATCCATCTACTTTTACTGTAATGTTCAATGTTTTAAAATTCTTTGTTATCTATCCCAATGTAAAATATATATATAATAGGATTACTAGAGTGAGGAATGATTTCTCATTATTTGTGAGTTACAATATTAAAATATTCCTAAATTTGGGAAGTTTATATATAGGGTGCATATATACAATTTTCTATGAAAGTCATTCTAAAATGAAATTCTATGTTTAGTTAAAGTCCTGGTGTCTGTTCAAAATAAGGTGTTTCAATTCAGTTTAAGTAGTTCTAATAAGTGTTAATGATTTAAAAAAAAAAAAAAAAAAAAAAAAAGGTTGCAATGACCTGATAAGATAATGTGCAATTATTGGTTTGGTTTCTCCTCTTAACTTACTTATAAACTTTCTTTCTTTTTTTTTTATGTTGTTGTTGTTGTTGCAGGGGGACTGGGCAGAGTCTCGCTCTGTAACCCAAGTTGCAGTGCAATGGCATGATCCCAGCTCACAGCAATCTCCATCTCCCGGGTTCAAGCAATTCTGCTGACCCAGCCTCCTAAGTAGCTGGGACTACAGGCGCCCGCCACCATGCCCAGCTAATTTTTGTATTTTTAGTAGAGATGGATTTTGCCATGTTGGCTAGGCTGGTCTTGAACTCCTGAGCTCAGGTGATCCATCTGCCTTGGCCTCCCAAAGTGTTGGGATTACAGGCGTTAGCCACCATGCCTGGCCTAAACTTTCAATATTTAAAAAGAAAAGAAGATGCAGTTTCAAATCAAAACATTGGTTGTTGAAAATAAAATATTTCATCTAAAGGGAACAGGTTTCCAAAAATGATTTCTTTTTACTTGGGAAACAATAATGATATACTATGTTTACTATTCTAAAAGATATGGATGTAACAAACTAGATTTATTCAACTGTAATTATGTGTACTAAAAACCTGATCAAACATGATTAGCCTTCAACTAGACCATCAGATGACTTTTTCAATAAGTATACAATTTTATTAAAAATACTGTTTTCCCTAAAAGGCACCTAGATTTGACATGTGCTAATTTTATTTTCTAATCATTTTTATTTGGCAATAATATACAATATATAAAATTTTGTCTAGGATGGCAAGTAAATAATTTTCTTCATATTTGAATTACAAAATTCCTTTCATACTAGTCTTTGGTTGGTCTTGGAGAGTTTAGGATCCTTCATAAAAATTAGGATATCATGATATCAATAGACAATTTGAACTGTGAATCACTTGCAAAATAAATATATGCTACAATATATCAAATAAATAGTTGCATTGATCAGGTTCTTTGTATCATAAAAGTGTTTACTCATTTGAAGGACAAATAGTTACCCTGTGTGAACAGAGTCTGTGTGTGTGTTGTATGAGGGTATTTGTGTGTGTTTGTCTGTGTGTATATCTATTAGACACATTTAATAGATTCTGTACCACTACTGCACATGTACGTAAAACCTTTATATACGTGGTTAAAGTTCTCGTTTCCCTGAGCACATTTGTTCATTAGATACTTGCTTGAAAATTTCGAGCCCATCATTGCAATACCTGTGATATTAAGTTGCATAAATAGCTTGTGATTTTTAGATTAATATTTTTTTTCCTCTGAGAGAGGGGTGCATAATAAACCCTTTAAAAATGCCAAATGTTAAAATACAAAATGAAGTAAAGTGAGCAATGAAGAAAATTGTTTATCAAATGGCATAATTATTTACTAATTATTCACTTTATGCTTTCAAAATATAGTACAGTGTTTGTGTTTATAATAGCTCTTTCATTTTTCATATGAAAGCATACCCATAAATATTTGTCTAAGTAAAGACCTGCTCTGTGTACAAATGACTGTTGAAACTGGATGCTTGGAAAGAAGATCTTCAATGTTTTCACTGAGAAATAATGAAAACATATTTGATAAATAATTCATTTACACCTGCTGTGCATAATAATCATTCATGATGTTGGAGTTTTTTCTGAAATAGTTCTTCAAATAAGTTGTCCTTTGCACAGTATTGTTTCCAGTGAGGAGACTTGAAAGTTTGAGATATTTCAATGAGCCTGTTGTCCTAGGAATTAGTATAATAAAATCAGTCCCCAAAGCTTTGTGTAAATGATTTATCTTAAATGTGCGAATAGCTTGGTCAAGGTTTAAATTAAAAGTTTGTGAAACGGAGAGCATTATGCAAATCCTAAGTCATGTGCCACTTTTCCCCCAAATATCTGTAAATGTAGCAAATTAAACTTGTAGAAGTTTTAAAACAGGTGTGGAAAAAGCATTAGTAGTATTGTTTGTTCATGATTCCCAACACGTGGTCTTTGAAGAACCATTAACTAGGAACTTGCTAGAACTGCAAATTCTCAGTCTCCAGCCCAGATCCACATATTACATACTCTGAGTTTAACAAATCCTCCAGAGAATTCTGATACTCAAGTTTGAGAACACCTAGTATGTTATAAGAGGGAACCATATTGAGGGCAAAGGTTTCTTTACTTTTAAGAAGAATGTCATAAATGTTTAGCATATCCTAAAGATTAAGAATTTTTGAAACCAATATAATACTCCATCACTTCCAATTGCATTTTAGTGCAAACAAACATTTTTCTGCATTTTCTTTTCAATTTATGTTTAAATAGTTTTTATATAAGTGGATGCTAAGTGTTTTTACCTCCATTTTAGGAACTTCAGTTAGTATTTAATCATCTATAGCTTAATAAAATATACGGTAAGAAAATTTTAAGGCATACAAATACATTCCATTTTCACAGTAGAAAAAGGAACCTTTTATTGTTTGGGATTTTTGTGTTCAAGGCATTGAATGTGTACTACAATTCTTCACAATAATCATAATCATAAAAAAGGCATTGATAAAAGGCTATCAGCCTATAAGATTTATTGTTACAGTGGTTTTAAAAAATAGAATAATGACTCATACATGGGAAACAATTAGCTTTCCAGTTAAAAGCAAAGGGAGATAAACTTTAATAAAATTCTAACAAATTCAAATAAATTTGACATTTTATTTATTTATTTGTTTATTTATTTATTTTCGAGACACAGTCTTGCTCTGTTGCTCATGCTGGAGTGCAGTGGTGCAGTCTTGGCTCACTGCAACCTCCACCTCCTGGGTTCAAGTGATTCTCCTGCCTCAGCCTCCTGCATAGCTGGGATTACAGACACCCACCATCACACCCGGCTAATTTTTGTATTTTTGTGTTTTTAGTAGAGACTGGATTTCTCCATGTTGGCCAGACTGGTCTCAAACTCCTAGCTCAAGTGATCCACCCACTTTGGCTTATCAAAGTGTCGGGATTACAGGTATGAGCCACCACACTTTTAAAGAGGATTTTTTTTTTTTTTCCTGATCATTGACGTTGGACAGTTACATGTTTGGGATCTCTGACATTCTCAAACCATTTACTTAGTTGGAACTATTTCTTCCCATCCGAAATGAATTTCCATGTACTAAATTCACTGTTAAAATGACTTAGGACTATCTTATCTAGTAATAGCTGGTACACAACAAATTTTGGAATGAATAAATGAAAGAGGGTGCCCTAACAATCATCAAGTTCTGGGATATTTTAGTAGAGTAGAGACATCGTTAATATGAATCTAGTACTTACAGGAGCAATTGAGGTGTAAACATTGACTTGGTAGCTATTAGTAACAAACGGTGACTAAAATCATGAAGCGACTGAGACTCAGGGACAGTAGAGATAGAAAGTCAAAGACAAAAATTTAAAATCCACAAATCAGTAAAATAGAAAAAAAACTCAGAGGAGTAATTTTAAGGGAGGAGACCACCCTTCACAATGTCTTATGCCCAATTTCTGCCTCCAAAGAAAGAAGTAAAAACTACAAGGCAGAAATGAAATCCACAGGCAGATAGCCCGGCACCGCACCCTGGGCCTGGTAGTTAAGGATGGACCCCTGACCTAATCGGTTATGTTATCGATAGATTACAGACATTGTATAGAAATGCACTGTGAAAATCCCTATCTCGTTTTGTTCCGATCTAATTACCGGTGCATAAAGCTCCCGGTCACATACCCCCTGCTTGCTCAATCAATCACGACCCTCTCACACGCACCCCCTTAGAGTTGTGAGCCCTTAAAAGGGACAGGAATTGCCCACTCTAGGAGCTTGGCTCTTGAGACAGGAGTCTTGCCAATCAATGCCCCTGGCCAAATAAACCCCTTTCTTCTTTAACTCCGTGTCTGAGGAGTTTTGTTTGCTGCTTGTCCTGCTACAATTTGATACAAAAATTATAATGAGAATATTGAGTCATTGCATAAATTGTGGTTTCATTACTAGAAGAATGACATGAAGAAATAAGCTGAAGAAAATAGAAAGGAGTCCCCCAAATTAAAGATAACGTAAATAAGAATTTGATAAAAGGAAGAGCAAAATGTTCAGTAAAAACTACATAACAATTGTCAAAATAAATTACTTTTATGCAAGAGATTGTTTTAGGATTTTATAAATTTAACAGATAAAGAAAACACAGTTTCATAGTCGAAGGAGAGTCTCATTGGTAGAAAAATAGAGCCCAAATTTACGGATGATGTAATATATAAAAGGCTGATACAGAGTTGACCTCATTAGATAAATTTTACCATTAAGTCCAATATGCTTTCCAATAGTCTTATTGGACTTAATGGCTAAATATTTTAAATATGCTTGTTATATAAAGTTTAAATATAATCCATCCTAATAGCAGAGACTTGAACTAGATATTCTGCAAAAAACACAATTTTTTGAAGGTTTTGAACAATAGTAGGAAACAGATGACTTTATTTGACTTTAAAAACTTTTTTCTTTTGCTAACAGTGCTTTTATCGTATTGCTAATAATCAGGGAAACTTTCCCAATTAGTTTAGAAAGTAATTTAATTACCACCACCCCACCCGTGCACTCACTTAGGAATCAAATAACTCTTGGTCACTAAAATCAATTAATCCCACATCTGAAAGCTGGGTTTGCTGCTACAAAATGATGCATTAGAGATAGCCACTTGGAGAGACCAGGCAGGAGATATAGGGATGCAACTGTGTAAGGACGTCTCCTGACATAATATAAAGCTTACACCTGACTTCAAAAACTTAGTTTTTCTCTCTATTTTCTACTTTTTTTTTTTTAGTTAGTTCTCTCCAGAGCAGCAGTGCTGAGAGAGCTGCTGCTGTGAATGTTTGTTTCTGCAGAATTGCACATCTGATTGACATGCCTTGATTCTAGTAATTTGCCTCGGTGCACTGTGTTGCCACTCATGGTGGTAACCTCCACCAGAACTCTGGAATCTTAGTAGGCATAGTTTTATTGACTCATTCCCACCCCAGCAGTCTATTAGGTGTTTCTGTACAAAGGAGCTGAAACTAAATTTTCTTTAACCCTTTTTGTTGTGAAATATCTAATATACAATAGTAAACAACAGTAGCACAATTCATCATGAATACCTGTGTAATCACCACCTAGATTAAGAAATAGATCATGGCTAGCCACCTAGAAATCCAGTCCTTATGTTCCCTCCTAGTAATTGCTTACTGCCAATTACTTTAAAAAAAAATTCAATTTCATAGTGTCACTATCTCAGTTCCTATTACATGTTTTGTTAATCAAGCATAAAATCCTAAAACCTGTTCTGTTTATTTTTAAAAATATTGATCAATGTTATTATACAGTATGTAGCTTATTGTATCTGGTATCATTCACTCCCTGGTATATTTGTAAGATTCAGGCATATAGTTCAGCGTAGCTATATTTCTTTCATTTTCATTGATGTATAGTATTCTATTATTTGCATATATAATAACTCAATTTATCCAAATAGCCTACATAATGCTGCTATAAATAGTTTTGTATGCGTCTTGGAACATATTCCTCTTGATTGTATGCCTAGGAGAATAATTGCAGGGATATGGAGTATGCCTACATTTATATTTACAAGATAGGACCAAACTCTTCCCAAAGTAACTCTCTTTGCCACAGTGTAAGAGAACTCACAGTGCTCTATGGCTTTGTCAACACTTTGAGTTGTCAGTGCTTTTAATTCCTATGATCCTGGTGGTATATCATGATGTTTCATTATGTTGTAATTTTCATTTCCCTAAATACCAATAAGGTTTATAAAATTTTCTCACTTTTGTTTGACATGTGTATCTTATTAAAGCCTCTTGCCAATTCATCTCTTGAGTTGTTTTGTCTTTTTCTTATTGATTGGTAGTTCTTTATATATTCTGGATCCTTTATCTACTGATGATTTGAAAAGATATTCTCCCACTCTGTGAATTGCTGTTTCATTCTCTTAATAACATCTTTGGAAAATGAGTCCTTAAATTTAACTTTGTCCAATTTACCAACATTTTCCTCTGTGGTTAATGCTTTGTGTGTTCTATTTAAGAAATACTGCCCGACTCCATTATAAAGATATTCTCCCAAAGTTACATTCTAGAAAATTTCCATTTCTCATCTAAATATATAATTCCTTGGAATTCATTTTAAATATATAATGTGTGGGAGTGGTCAAATCACACTATTTTCAATATCGATAATCAGTTGTTTCAGTATCACTTGTTAAAGATACTATTGTTTCCTATTCCTCCATATTGCCACTTAGCCCATCTGATAGAGGAAGTCCATTCCCCTTGCTCTTCGACGCAGAATATGATGTCTGTTATTATTAACATTTTGCATTTTCATACTAATTTTAGTGTCATCCCATCATGTTCCACAAAAACTCCCATGGGGATTTTGATGGAAATTGCAGTTAATCTAAAGATAAGTTTAGGGAGAGTTAGAAACTACATTACAGTGTGTCTTTCACTCCATAAACATGACACACACATTCATATTCTTCAATTTTCTTTAATTTCTCTCAATAAATTTGTACTTTCTTGCAGGGAGGTATTACATGTTGTCTGCTGGATATATTATTTGCTAAATTTTCAATGCCATTTTATTATAAATGACATGGTTTTAAATTTTAATACTCTGTTTATTGTAGCTATAAAGAAATGTAATTGGCCGGGCACGGTGGCTCAAGCCTGTAATCCCAGCACTTTGGGAGGCCGAGGCGGGTGGATCACGAGGTCAGGAGATCGAGACTATCCTGGCTAACACGGTGAAACCCCGTCTCTACTAAAAATACAAAAAATTAGCCGGGCGTGGTAGCGGGCGCCTGTAGTCCCAGCTACTTGGGAGGCTGAGGCGGGAGAATGGCGTGAACCCGGGAGGCGGAGCTTGCAGTGAGCCGAGATCGCGCCACTGCACTCCAGCCTGGGAGACACAGCGAGACTCCGTCTCAAAAAAAAAAAAAAAAAGAAATGTAATTTATTTTTATACTTTGACTTGCCTCCAGAAACCTTGGTCACTAAACTCTGGGTCACTTAACTCTCGGTCACAGTAAGGTCACAGAAACCTTACTAAAATATTTTATTAATTTTAATTTATTATGTGTACTTTTTATTTCTATCTACATGTTATTATATGTGAATAATAAGAATGTTATTACTTCCTCTATGATCTACATTAGTTTTCTTTGTTGTTGTTGTTGTTTACTGCACTGTGAGGGACTCCAGTAAAATGAAGATTGATGACAGCAGCCACTTAGGGCTCCATTTCAAGTAGAAGTCTTCAAAACTGTCAAGATAAGGCATTATTTTTTCCATGGCACTTTTCTTGTGATACATACATTTATTAGACTAAGTTCTTTCCTTTTTGTTTTCAAAGATAGCTTAAATCATGAAATATTGAATGTGATCAAACCTTCTTTTGTCATGCTTTTCAGAATGATGTCATAATTTTTCTTTTTTTCTTAGTAATATGCTATGTTAAATTTATTTACCAACGTTAAACTAATCTTACATTCCTGGAATAAAAAAAAAACCTCAATATGATGCATTACCTCTTTTAGCTATATTATTGAATTAACTTTGCTAATATTTGTATTGGGATTTTGAACTCTACATTCTTCTTGAAAATTAATGTTTGAAAATATCTTTTCTTGAAATGTCTTATCCTCATAATATAAATTGGAAAGCATTGTGCTTTCATTTTATTTTATTTTGCTGTTTTATATATGTTGTTGTAAGACAATTCTTCCTTGCTTAATTCCTTGGAGGTATTTACCAATGATCACATCTAGACCTAGATTTTTATTTTGTAATGTTTTATGATCTTTTCTTTACATTTTTAAAAATTCCTTCGTAGAAAAGCTATTAACTGGGGATTAAATTTAGTTAATAGTCACAGGTTTATTCAAATTTTTATTTTTCTTGTGTTGGTTATATTGTCATGTTATTATTTTCAGAATTGTTCATTATATCCTTATATCTTTTTAATGTATCTACAGATTTTTAGAGTTGTTAATTTTTTTCTTGATATTGACTATTCTACACTCTCTCTCTTTCTCCTCTTCCCCTCTTCTAAGCTCAGAATTTGTTAGCTTTATTGATTTCTGGACTATTCTTTTTTTTTTTTTTTTTTTTTTGAGACGGAGTCTCGCTGTGTCTCCCAGGCTGGAGTGCAGTGGCGTGATCTCCTCACTGCAAGCTCCGCCTCCCGGGTTCACGCCATTCTCCCGCCTCAGCCTCCCAAGTAGCTGAGACTACAGGCGCCCGCCACCACGCCCGGCTAGTTTTTTGTATTTTTAGTAGAGACGGGGTTTCACCATGTTAGCCAGGATAGTCTCGATCTCCTGACCTCGTGATCCACCCGCCTCGGCCTCCCAAAGTGCTGGGATTACAGGCTTGAGCCACCGCGCCCGGCCGACTATTCTTTATTTTTTTCTATTTTAGTAATTCTGTTTTCATCTTAATTTTTTTTTTTTTAGTTTAAATTGCTGTTCTAGTACTTCTTAATAAGGTGTTTGGTTCACTGATACTCACCTTTTCTTTTCAAATATATGCCAAAATTTTTCTCTAAGAAAATATTTTTCTGCTTCCGGTAAGTTTTGATGTATCATTTTTATTAACATGCAGATAAAAACATTGTGATGGTTAGTTTTTTGTATCAAGTTGATGTATATGGTGATGACAGATTCATAGGCATATACATTTGTCTCCTAATTTTCTAATGCTTTAAGGTTCTCATATGCAGTCTCTCTATATATATATATTCCTCTATTTCCTTTCTCTTCATAGATATTTTTATGCCATGGATACTAAAAAATATTTCTTGCACTGATTAATATGGTAATATCAGACATATGAAGTGTACATAGAGCCTATATAAATTTTAGAGACCAGTCAGAATTTGTACTAGTCAGTGACTCTTATAAAATAAAATAATTTTCAAGACCAGTTTGACAGATGATATCATTACAGTTTTTCATTTTAAAAAAGATCTATGCATTTTGTTATAAAACAAGTTCAATGAATTAATGTGCCTAAGAAGTAAGCCTTACTTTGTTTCATTTTTATATTTATTCCCATGGCAACATTATGCATATCAAGTATAGACTTGGAAGTTTCCTTACAGCTTAGAAATATACAAATAGTTTAATACAGTTCCCAACTCATATTATACAGGGTTCCTACAAAGTAAATTATAAGGGCATCTTGTCAGAGATGAGTTAAAAAAATTAATTCTTATAACATTTTCTACATAAGCCTAAATATTTACGCCCAGGTATTGTTGTTTTGTTAGCTATTTAGAACCCATTAGAAAAGTGAAGGGGCTAAACGCACCGACGGTGGTATTAAATAGGCAATATATGATTATAAGTTCCTTGAAATACATAAACAGTAATAATAGCTATCATTTATTTTGCTCTTACTAATGTTAAACACTGCACTAAGCATCTTGCTTATTGACTTATTCTTTTTTCATTCACTTGATAATTATTTGTTGAATACCTACCATTTGCTACATCATGTTCTTGGTGTTTGGAATCTAAGAGTGAAAGAAATAGCAAAGTTCTTCCCTTCGTGGAATGTAGATTCTGCTGAGCCTCAGAATAATGTGAACATTAGATACTGTGTTTTTGTTGTTGTTTTGTTTTGAGACAGAGTCTCACTCTTTCTCCCAGGGTAGAGTGCAGTGGCATGATCTCGGCTCACTGCAACCTCTGCCTCCCGGGTTCAAGTGATTCTCGTGCCTCAGCCTCTCCAGTTGCTGGGTCTAGAGGCGCCCGCCACCTCACCCGGCTAATTTTTAGTAGAGATAGGATTTCTCCATGTTGGCCAGACTGATCTCCAACTCCTGAACTCAGGTGATGTCTGCCTCTGCCTCCCAAAGTGCTGGGATTACAGGTGTGAGCCACAGCGCCAGGCCAAAAATTAGGTACTGTTTTATCCCAGTTTTATAGCTGAGAACTCTAAGGTTTCCTTGGAAAGTAGGCTATTTGCCTAGTTTACTTTGCAAAGCCAGAATTCAGTTCATGTTTGTCTTACTTCTGATTCCAAGGACTTAAACACTATACTATACTGAAAATAAGTGAGTTGAGTAGATTAAGTCACTGCATCAAGACTATACTTATTTTAAGATGGTATCTAAAAAAAAAAAAGTTAACATAATCTCTTATGTGTTAGTACTTTTTCACTTGAATTATGCTGTAAAGTTATTATCTTTATTCAATTTTATTTTTGGCTTCATGTACCTCTGCCTATGAATGATATGGACACTGCGTGTGAGTTGCATTGAATGATAAGATATCATTCAAGGAGAAATTATTCAAGGAATAATAGGAGAATTATAAAATGCAGAGGAGACTAGTTTACAAGTGAATTCATTTAAAAAATTGCTTTAAAAATGTAAATTATGGTTTTATAAACAAAATAAATCAAATTTATTCCAATAAGTGAATATATTATTTAGTGAATATTAACCAAAAGATTATTCAAAATTAAGTAAATATATCTCATATAATAACTGTCAAATGATGTCAATTTTTAAAATAAAAGAGACACATTATATTCTATTAGTTCATTAGAGTGAAAGAGTTGGTGATCTATCTCTCTATCTATCTATCCATCCATCTAAAAACAGACTTGCTCCTTCAACCTCAACCTCAATCTCAGAGGACAAGAATGAAGCCAATTTTAAAAGTAAACAAAAGGCTCCATTTCTGTGTTCTTCATGCTCTGCTGATCACAACACCAAGAATGTGACTAATGTCTAAAGCAAAGTATTTTTGGATGTCTTGCTATTGTAACATGGACTTCAAATAGTAATCACCAGCATTCTTCAATATAGAATTAGCTTGTGGACTATACTGGTGATGGAGAGGGTCCCTAGGCCTCACTGTAGCAATTTAGTATAAGCAATCCTCCAGAGAATATGCGGTAAAGGGAAATTCTGGGTTTCATGCTATTTGTATTCATAGGCTTCTCATGAATCTTCATTTTCAATGGGAATTGTAGGTAATTCTGAGAGAGATTACCATTGCTCTCTCATTGGGCTAACAGTGGCTTTGATTGAGCCAATAAAAAAGACAGACTCTTATATGGCAAAAGATAAATGAATAAATAATAATAATGAAAGTGTCATGTGATTTTTTTCTTTCCCAATAATTGTATCTTCCCCTTGTGACAGTTATTTGCCTTTAATCTGCTTTCAGTGATAGAATTCATGAACTTCAAATACTCTGACAGACCTATACTGTCATTAAAATATTCTTTACTTAGAAATAAACAGGTGTCATAAATCGTCTCTCAATAGATCAAAGTACGCATACACATGAATTAATTAAGATGTTTAGAGTGAATGCTCTGTCTGTGACATAAGAGGGCAAACAGTTGGTGAAATTGTTTTTAAATTATTGTTAAATGCCATCTTACTTTCCCAAACTGTTCTTATTTTTAGTGAAAATGCGTGACACTAACTTTTGATATTTTTTAAATAATTTTTTAAAAATCATAGTCTTATAGTCATTACATATGTGTGGATTTTATATTTTGACTCCTAAATACTTTTTTATTCTTTTTCTTTGCTCATTTTTTCCTCCCTATTTCCTGCTCCTCTATGTGGTATCGATTGCTTTTCAAAATCGCTTTATTTTCTACTTCTATATCCCCAGTTTAGATTCCCCATATTATGCCCATCAACTCTTTTGGTACAGAAACACAAGTAAAAAGTAGAATCTCTCAAATATTAAAGTACAAAGTCACTTGATCATAATTTAACATGAAAAAAGAAAAACATATACATATTCTCTATGCAATATATTTAAAGTTAGTTGTTTATAGATTTATATTTCTTATGTAAACTTTTTGATAATGACTGCATCTGATTTTTCTCATGCAATTTAGATTTTTAAATTTATTATAGTAAGACATATTATATTTTTAAATTTAAAAATTTAACAAGAGAAAATAATATGAAAAATTTGGAGTTTGCAAGAAATCTTATTTATGTTTTTATATTTAGATGTTTTGGCTGGAAGAAGGGGAGTTTGATTTAAAAGGAGATAATAGTCCCAACTGAGAAATTTTCTTTTTCCACACCAACATTTTTTTGCAGTTTTTATAACACCTACATTTTCTTATTGCCTGCCTTATGGTTCCATTTGGAGCTATGCCAGTGTCATAACTAAAAGATATTTTTTAAATGCAGGGGAGTAATGCACAGTAATAGTAATACTGTCCACAGAAAGGAAAATCATTAAACATTTCAAATTGTGATTATATTTTGATATGGTTTAGCTGTGTTTCTGCCCAAATCTTATCTTGAATTGTAGTTCCCATAATCCCCACGTGTTGTGGGAGGGACCTCGTGGGAGGTAATTGGATCATGGGGGCAGCTACCCCCATGCTGTTCTCATGGTAGTGAATGAGTTCTTATAAGATCTGATGGTTTTATAAGGTGTTTTTCCCCCTTTGCTCAGCACTCATTCTCTCTCCTGATGTCCTGTGAAGAGGTGCTTTCTGCTATGATTGTATGGAACTGTGAGTTAATTAAACCACTTTCCTTAATAAATTACCTAGTCTCAGGTATTTCTTCATACCAGTGTGAGAACAGACTAATACACTAAATTAGTACTGGTAGAGTGGGGTGCTGCTATAATGATACCCAAAAATGTGGAAGTGACTTTGGAACTGGGTAATAGGCAGAGGTTGGAACATACTGGAGGGCTCAGAAGAAGACAGGAAAAGATGGAAAAGTTTGGAACTTCCTATATACTTGGAGGGCTCAGAATACAGGAAGATGTTTGAAAGTTTGGAACTTCCTAGGGACTTGTTGAATGATGTTGATGAAAATGCTGATAGTGATATGGACAATAAAGGCCAGGCTGAGGTGGTCTCAGATAGAGATCAGAAATTTGTTGGGAACTGGAATAAATGTGATCCATGCTATGTTTTAGTGAACAGACTGGCAGCATGTCACCCTGCCCTAGAGATCTGTGGAACTTTGAACTTGAGAGAGATGATTTGGGGTATCTGGCAGAAGAAATTTCTAAGCAGCAACGTGCTCAAGAGGTGGCAAAGCATAAAAGTTTGGAAAATTTGCAGTCTGATGATGTGATAGAAAATAAAAACCTATTCTCTGAGGAAAAATTCAAGCCAGCTGCAGAAATTTGCATAAGTAATGAGGAGTCAAATATTAATCTCCAAGAAAGTGGGGGAAAATATCTCCTGAGCATGTCACAGACCTTCATGGCAGCCCCTCCCATCACAGGCCTGGGAGCCTAGGAGGAAAAATGGTTTTGTGGGCCAGGTCCAGGGAATTTCATCCTAGCCACTCTAGCTACAGCCATGACTAAAAGGGGCCAAGGTACACCTCGGGCCATTGCTTCTCAGAGTGCAAGCCCCAAACCTTGGTGGCTCTCACATGGTATTGGGCCTGTGACTACACCAAAGTCAAGAATTGAGGTTTGAGAACATATGCCTAGATTTCAGAATATGTATGGAAACTCTTGGATGTCTAGGCAGAAGCTTGCTTCAAGGGCAGAGTCCTCATGGAGAAGCTCTGCTATGGCAGTGCAGAGGGGAAATGTGGGTCTGGAGCCTCCACAGAGAGTTCCCACTGGGGCACTCCCTACTGGAACTGTGAGGAAAGGGCCACCATTATCCAGACCTCAGAATGGTAGATCTACCGACAGCTTGCACCATGTGCATGGAAAAGCAGAAGATACTCATCGCCACCATGGAAACAACTGGGCCAGAGGGCTGCACTTTGCAAAGTCACAGGGGCATAGCTGCCCAAGGCAGTGGGAGCACATTCCTTGCATCAGCATCTCCCAGACATGAGACATAGAGTCAAAGGAGATCATTTTGGAGCTTTAAGATTTAATGACTAGCCAGGCATGGTGGCTCATGCCTGTAATCCCAGCACTTTGGGAGACTGAGGCAGGCAGATCACCTGAGGTCAGGAGTTCAAGATCAGCCCAGCCAACATGGAGAAACCCCATCTCTACTAAAAATACAAAAATTAGCTGGGCGTGATGGTGCACACCTGTAGTCCCAGCTACTCAGGAAGCTGAGGCAGGAGAATCACTTGAACCTGGGAGGTGGAGGTTGCATTGAATCGAGACCATGTCATTGCACTCAAGCCTGGATGACAGAGTGAGTCTCTGTCTCAAGAAAAAACATGATTAATGACTGTCCTGTTGGATTTTGGACTTGCATAGGGCTGGTAACCCCTTTGTTTTGGCCAATTTCTCCCTTTCGGAATAGCAGCATTTACTCAGTGCCTGTACCCCCATTGTATCTAGGAAAGAACTAACTTGCTTTTCATTTCACAGGCACATAGGTGGAAGGGACTTGCCTTTTCTCGGGTGAGACTTGGACTTGGACTTGTGGGTTAATGCTGGAATGAGCTAAAACTCTGGGGGACAGTTGTAAAGGCATGATTGTGTTTTTGAAATGTGAGGACATGAGATTTGGGAGGGGTCAGGGGCAGAATGATACGGATTGACTGTGTCCCCACCCAAATCTCATCTTGAATTTTAGTTGCATAATCTTCACGTGTCATGGGAGAAACCTGGTGGAAAGCAATTGAATCTTGGGGGCGGTTACCCCTATGCTGTTCTCATGATATTGACTTCTAGACAAATCTGATGGTTTTTATGAGGAACTTCCCCCTCTCCTTGCTCAGCACTTCTTCCTGCTGCCATGTGAAGAGGGACGTGTTTGCTTCTCCTTCTGCCATGATTGTAAGTTCCCTGAGCTCTTCCCAGCCCTGCAGAACTGTGAGTCAATTAAACCTCTTTTCTTTACAAATTACCCAGTCTCGGGCAGTTCTTTACAGCAATGTGAGAACAGACTAATACATATTTCAAACCTATATTAGTTCTTTTATAACACAATTAGACAGATTATTCAACCCATGTGGGAAAAGATGGTGTCTTTTCCTCTTTAGTTCCATTTAATAGCTAGCATAATCCCTGACACTCACGGATACTTACAGTGCTTTTTTTTCACTTTTGGCTCTAATAGTGTTTCTATTAACCTTCACCCATTTTTCATGATCACACCTCTCATTTGGAAATTTCTAATCCTGTACAGGCTTAGGGGGAGGTAGTTTAATTCTTACCATTGAAACCATCAAAATAAGATTTTCCTTCTTCTCAAGCTCATGGCAGCATACACATATACATACCTCATACACATACACATACCTCAAGTTCAGTCAGACCAATGCCCCTGTGAGAAATCTTGAGAGAGTAACATAATCTTGGGAGTGAAAACTTGACAGCATGACCTAAGGACCTCAGGACATGAGGCCCCATTCACTGTAGCAACAGATGCAGCTTCTGGAGGACTCACATTTCTAGAGTGTGAATTTCATGTGCTTCTTGCTACATTGGCTCATAATCTGTCAACTAGGCTCCATCTTCAGGTATGAGGATAAGTAAATCAAATTAAATTTGGTTGGGCCCACTATGAATCATAATTTTATTATACCAGAAAAGAGACATGGATTAACTGATATCATGGAAGGGTTGCAGAATTTGCCACTTTGGCACAAAATTATTTTGAGTAAAATGTACTTGGAAAAACAGCAGGTACAAGAAGGGCACTCTGACCTCCCTTTTTTCCTTCCTGAAATCAGGCAATTAAAACCCCCATATAGAAGGTATTATCCATATGCCAGGAGGAAAGTAAGATTCTTATTACCAGGGACAGGGAATTGAGGCTGAGAAAAGTCTGTACAAACAAGCTTTGGAAACTAACCCTCAATTTCCTAGTCAGGTCTCTATGATTAACTACATGTATTAACTTTACAAACAAACCCAAGTCCTCTTGCCTTGTTTCATTTTCACAATCTGTTAGTCTCTGTTCAGCTCAGTATGTAAAGCTTCAACTTTACCTCCTTTCTGAGTCTTCATTTTTTTTTTTTTTTTTTTTTTTTTTTTTTTGAGGCGGAGTCTCGCTCTGCCGCCCAGGCTGGAGTGCAGTGGCCGGATCTCAGCTCACTGCAAGCTCCGCCTCCCGGGTTCACGCCATTCTCCTGCCTCAGCCTCCCGAGCAGCTGGGACTACAGGCGCCCGCCACCTCGCCCGGCTAGTTTTCTGTCTTTTTTAGTAGAGACGGGGTTTCACCGTGTTAGCCAGGATGGTCTCGATCTCCTGACCTCGTGATCCGCCCGTCTCGGCCTCCCAAAGTGCTGGGATTACAGGCTTGAGCCACCGCGCCCGGCCGAGTCTTCATTTTCTTATGAGAGCTCCTGTGTCATGTAAAACTCCTGTTTCAGACATGTGTATGCTTTTCTCCTGGTATTCTGTCTTATGCCAATTTAATTCACAGACCGAGGTGAAAATTCTAAGAGGATAGAAGTTAATCTTGGCCCTCCGCCCCCGACAACACCATCAAAGATGCATGTTTCAAATGATTATATATTGCATCCAATTTCCGTTTATATTCAAAATAAGGAACGTTTTATGATTTAAGGACAATCTTCCTCTTAACATTTAGGAGATAATTACTATATTTTATTTCCAAGTACTGTTGTTGGTGGTATTTGATTGCCACACACTTATTTTGGGTTATGGGAACAAACAGACATCAGCAGAAGGTATTCTTAAAAATGTAGGCTGTGTACATCTGAGACATGATATTTATTTTATATGAATATACCTAATGTTATCATTCTTCTTTGGTATGCACTTAGTTTGCAAATATCAGAGCAATGAAGTTAAGCTATAACCCAAAAAGAATGATATCCATCATCAACCTTCTCAACTTATGTATTTGGATACGTTATATAGTAGCATATTAAGTTGCCTTCTAGTAATTTCCTGTTACTATTCTATAGCTCTTTCAATGCATTCATTTTACTAATTTTGACTACAGTTTGGTTATGCTTTAATCTGGTTTTCACAGACTCTTTCAAAATTTTTGCATTTGAATTCAGATTAGATAAGTGCTAAAGACATGTGAGAATCAATATCCAATCTATTTCTGAATGTAGTCCTCAGCATTTTTATCTTGAATTAAAACAACTGCAAGTGCTCACAGTACCACCTTTAATCAAGTGTAACCATAAACTACAAAGAATTTAAAATGAAATGAGTATAAGACATTTCACACTCCAAGCAGTCAGATGATAATGTTTCCACCTGTTAACATATTAATAACAGTGTTAAAGAGCGCAATGTGCCGGAGGTATTACAAGTCTGTGCAATTTTACATGTGTCAAGAAATAGTTTGCTTGTTAGCAACTGGTTAGAGTATCACAGCAAAGTGAATTCCATGGGGGAAACTGGTTGCATAATAACGAAAAGGGGAAATCTTCATTTCTTTAGTTATTTAAAATAACCTGTGAAGAGCACTGGATAATATAGCAAGGAGAATTTGCCTCTGAGGGTATTAGATGACCTACAGTAATGGATCATTTCCCTCTCTAATGTCTGTGATTAACATGTCATAATTTTGAAAGGCGCACTCAGGAAAAAGAGAGACAGTGAAGACTAATACAATAAGACAAGGCGTGGCACCAAGAAGGGACATCCAATACCAGTGATTTTGGTAATAGGAAGAGGCAGAGCACATGGTTAGACCATCACATGATAATAAGAGGTTGTTAAATGCCATTTTAAAAGATTATTTCACTTTCATCTTATAAGCGATTTTTTCTGTTAGATAAAATGAAAAGTATTTTAGCACTAGACTGAAAATCTGAAAATGAAAAAAATAAAGCAAGTCAAACATAACATCATATACTTTACTTAGAATTTTTAAAAGAAGATTAGAGCTTAATAAAGGCCAAGGCCAAAAAGAAAGTTCATCAACACTCCTGTGTTGCTTTTTTATGGTTGAAAGTGAAAAACAAAACAAACATCCATGAAAAGGCCATCAGTGGGTGCTAAGTTAATGTCTAAATTATGTCTAGAATAAGCATTCCTCTTTTTTTATCTCTTTTTCTAAATATAATAAGATTAAGAAATTATGTTTCCCAATATGTGTCTAGAAGGAGTTGAGTTTCACCCGCATTTAGTTGGAGTTGAACAGTAAATTTTGAATGAATTTTTTCTGAGACCAAGTAGAAAACTAAGCCCCTCCCCTCAACACACACACCAAAAAAAAAAAAAAAAAAAATTACCCAATGAAGAAAAAATGTCATGAGGGGAAGTTTAAAACTTAATTTTTAAAAAGTGTTATTTGAAAATCATGACAACTACATTCAATATATTTTCAAACACGTTTTACTTTTTCACAAGCTCCCAGCTTCACTGATTGCTTGACTGTATCATACTCTTTTTCCTTCAGTGAACCCTAAAAAGGAATCCAATACCAAATAGTTCTCAATTAATAATTGTTAATCTCTTGGTTGATTACCCATTGATTATTCATTTGTGCAATTATTTATTTATAAATCATAGAAAATATTGAATTTCTTGATGAATGAGTAATCATGCTAGTTATATGTTGTGGCAGTAGTTTTTAAAAATATTTTATCTTCCAGAATAATGTGAACGTTGTACAAAATAATGGTATAAGTAAAATCACGTAATAGTAAGGCAAATTAGAACAGTAAATAGTTAAGAAATTATTCTTGGCCGGGCGCGATGGCTCAGACCTGTAATCCCAGCACTTTGGGAGGCTGAGGTGGGTGGATCACGAGGTCAGGAGATCAAGACCCTCCTGGCCAACATGGTGAAACCCTGTTCCTACTAAAAATACAAAAATTAGCTGGGTGTGGTGGCACTTTCCTGTAGTACCAGCCACTCAGGAGACTGAAGCAGGAGAACTGCTTGAACCGGGAAGGTGAAGGTTGCAGTGAGGCGAGATTGGGCCACTGCACTCCAGTCTGGTGACAGAGCGAGACTCCATCTCAAATAAATAAATAAATAAATCTTAAAAGTAATCATGGCCTCCCTAAGACCAGAAAGGTATCTTTAACCAGTCTCCTATTGTGAAGCAAAGCTGAACCTAAACTCTGCTGAACCACTATTAGTCAATCGCCGCAGCCCAAAGGGAAAACTCTCACAGCAACCAGATAATCAAGGAAGCGCCAAAGCGGTCATTATACTAACCCCATGCAGGGAAGATCCATATAGGAGGATTTTGATTATTTATTTAGCATACCAGGTTTCACAATTTAGATTGAGAAGAACTAATAGAAGCATGCTGATAGCATGTCTGCTATAGAATAATGAAAATTTGTAGTTTGTGTTTCCTACTGAGCCAAAATGGGAAGCCTGTTCCTCAAGTAACTACAAATAGTTTATATAAAGCCTAGTGAAGAAAATGGATGGACACATACACATAATGTATGTATTTTAGCTAGGTTTATAAGGGCCACTCAATAACTGTAAAAATCTAAGAATAATTAAAGCTCAGTGTCCATAAAGAGTGCCATGCCTAAATTAATTATCTGAATCATGTGCCTTCTCAAATGGTTCCCTGCTGGATACAGTTGGGTAGAAAACTGTTGGGAAGCAAAAACTGTCCCATATGCAAGTAACAATCGGAAGTTCTGCTTGCTTTTAAAATTATGCGAAGTTGTAGATTATCTCCTTAAAGGCTCAACTAATTTAACATAAGTGGGTGTAGGATCCTCTATTCGGAGCACACATGTTAACACTCTTTGCAAAAATATTTCCTCAAAAAAGTCTGGGGAGCTCTATCTAATCAATTACAGAGTTGAGAATGCATTGGCTAAGGGTTGGGAAAATTAGTAGTTTGCACTAGGTAAGAGAGGGAGTGATAGCTTATATTTTAATAAAACAAAAAATACGTTTCAAAAATTTCTCTGTATTTTTTTATTTAAAGAACCTGTGACTCATTCTAAAATAAGTCAAATATAAAAATCTTTAGCCTATACTAAAGTTTCCTTTATAAGCCATTATTTCCCATCGAAAGATTGGGAAAACATATTTGGATGTCATTGCTTTACTTTTTGCTTTATTATATCAAGCTGAAAAACTAATGTCAAAAGATTCCATAGGACGTACGTTCGAAATATCATTCAAATCAATTTGAAACTTAAAAAAAAAATGATTCAAATTGATCTTTCTCCCAAGAATTGTTTTCCCAGATGAACAGCCTCTGGCAAACATAATTTTAAACAATTGGAACATTTATAGTTATTACAAATATATTTTTCCTAAACCAGAGTAATGGCCTGTAACTGGTATCTGTGATTCTCTCTCTATACAAAACCTATGAGTATGTGAAATATCACTCAGATCATATGATTCCCTTCCCATTATATAAAGTCTACAATTAAGACTTGTTCCCATATCACAAGAGTTCTTTGCAGACTGGTCCTTGTCTACTTCCTACATCTTGTATCCTAGCATTCTCCTTCTTGCTCTTTAGGATTCAATAACATTGGCCTTATAATTTGTTCTCAGAAATGCCAGAATTAGTCTTACTTTACGATTTTTGCACTCACCATTCTCTCTGCCTGGAAAGCTTTCTCTAGACCTTGATGTGGATACAGCTTCTTTGAATACAGGTTTCAGCTCACATAATTGTCACATCTGAAAGAGGACTTAACTATAATATCTAAAGAAGCACACTTGCAGGCATTGTCAGTGCAAGTCATTTTTATCATAGAGCTTACCATAGTCCAAAGTGATCATCTTTATTTTTTCCTCTCTACCAGAATATAAACTCTATGGGAAGAGTCAACTTAAATATCACCTTTACAGCTGTACTTCCAATACCTAGAAAACCACGTGGCCCATAAAATATACTCAATAAATATGTGGAGAATGAACTAACCTGGATTAACATATCATAAAACATAAATTTAAATTAATTTTAAAACTCCGGGAATGCATGCAATTAGATAGTGGTCTAGAGTAAATGTGTTTTTGATATCAAATTCCTAAGATATACAGTTAACTCTAAAAAGATAATTTTATTCCTCCTTTAAATCATTCAAGTATTTTCTTATAGAAGTTCATATAATTTGATGGCCATAATAAAAATCCAATTTCTTCTTAATTAGTTTTATTGCAAGTGTTGTTTTTTTAATGAAATAAAATATAATTAATGAAGTATGCAAATCCCAAGTAAGAACTATGATTTTAAAATCAAAATTTGTGTTCTACGAATATATTAAGACAGATCTAGAGGATACATATTAATTATGTATGATTGAAACAGTAAATGTACTTGATTTCTAGGGAAAATCTAAGTCGCATCTATGGTGCTCTGGCAAAACCTCATTGCATAACATTGCCAATGATATGTTTTATACACTAAATATTTTGCTCCTAATTTAGAATTCCAGAATTGCCTTTGTATATCAAATTCAAATTCTATAATAGTTCTTTCTTAATCTGAAAATGTAGCTATTTTATACCAGTGCCAACCACTAGAACATTCCATATGGTGGGAAAGTCTGATTTTAAAAGATAAAGCAGTTGTGGATAATGATAGCAATAAAAAAAAAATCATTCACATAATTCTTAAACATGTTAAGACATTAAATATCATGAAAATCATTTTGTTTAAACTTTCAGAACATGATGGGCAAATTTCTAAAGTAATCTCTTTTCTCTGATGCTCTTCCTATGGAAGCTAACATGTTTGATTTAAAATAATTGTTACCAAATAATTTCTAAAGGACAGAAATAATATTTTTCACAAGTCCCTATATTTTAGAAAACTCCCTAGTATTTTCCTGAGCAACTGCAGTGTCATGAATTTCAATAGATTTGTTCACTGCTCCTGAAATAACTAAAGATTTTACTACTCTATAAATGATACTTTTAATGAAACTTCAGCCACCTGTGAGTGGTAATCATAAAAAATAGTTTGAAGCTGTCATTCATTATATTTTTGATAAGCTTATAATACATCAAGTTAACTAGATTTGACATCTTCTACCACATCTTCAAAAAAGGTGCTTTCATCTAGGAATTAGATATTGATCCTTCTTTAAATACAGAGTAATGACTTTTGTGTAGCTACTATATAGTCACAGTACACACCTCTCTCAAATTCAGTCAAAAGTAAAGCTGTACCTCCTATTTTCAAGAAAAAATATAGTTTTATTAATGCCTCACTATTACATTTTTATGATGACTTGGAAGATAAAAACACTGTAAGTTGCAAAGTGCAGTATCAATACATTTGTTGACATTGTTTTTAAATTCATAAAAAACCCAATAGAATTAGTCTTTTATTTATTTTTTGTTTACTTATTTATTTATTTATTTATTTTATAGAGATGGCATCTCACTAAGTTGCCCAAGCTGCTCATACTCCTGGACTGAAGTGATCCTCCCATCTCAGCTTCCCAAAATGCTAGGATTATAGACATGAGCCACTGTGCTTGGTCGAGAGTTTCAGAGTAATAGCTACAGCTATTTACTTTGAACATACCCACTTTTAAAACCAAAGCACAATTTAGGGGTGGGGACGAGAGTGAAAAAAAAAAAAAAAAAAAAAAAAAAAAAAAAAAAACACCCACAATTTAGCAGTAAACATACTCTTTGAAGGACATACACATGTTTAAACTTAATTATAGAAATCATGAAAATATATAAAATTATGTCTAACCAATGCATGAGTATCTTTCTTTCTGTTTTTTCCCCAGATGATGCAAACTTAACTCAAGTTATGTTTCCATAAGGTGCAAAGGTGTTTGTTCAAATAATCTTTTAACTATGAGTCATAAAATCCCAAAACAAAGTAAAAAGATTTGAACATTTCTTACTCCTTTTGTATTTGGAGCTTAAAGAAGGGGAACAAATTATTTATTTATTATTATTTTTTAACAGGGTCTGGCTTTGTCACCCAGGCTGGAGTGCAGTGGTATGATCATGGCTATCTGCAGCTTAGACCTCCTGGGCTCAGGTGATTCTCCCACCTCACCCTCCTGAGTAACTGGGACTACAGGCACCTGCCACTATGCCCAGCTAATTTTTTATTTTTTGTAGAGTTTGAGGGTGGAAGGGGGATCTCCCCATGTTTCCCAGGCTGGTCACAAACTACTGGGCTCACCAAAAGTGACTTGGCCTCCAAAAGTACTGGGATTACAGGTGTAAGTCACCGTGCCTGGCCAATTTTTAAAAAACATAAGTGAGAGAAACAGTTGGTAAAACACTTTTCATACAGCGAATCAATCAAGCACTTTTCGATTGTAAAATGTGACTGACTTTTTAAAAATTTCTGGACACTTCCATACTGCCATTTCAAATTTCCTGGAGTTCAAGCTATCTTTTTAAATTTTATTTTATAAAATAGCAAGCATAAAAGAAAGTTCATAAAATAGAAATGATTAGCTTAACACATTATTATAGAGCATTCATTAAATTAATACAATGAAAATACTTGCAGTCCAGAAGCGCCTTGCCTTACCTACACGACCTCTTCCTAGTGATGACACTTTCTGTCCTAAACTAAACATATATATATATATATATATATATTTTTTTTTTTTTTTTTTTTTTTTTTGAGACGGAGTCTTCCTCTGTCGCCCAGGCTGGAGTGCAGCGGCGCAATCTCAGCTCACTGCAAGCTCCGCCTCCCGTGTTCACGCCATTCTCCTGCCTCAGGCTCCTGAGTTGCTGTGACTACAGGCGCCCGCCACCATGCCCGGTTAACTTTTTGTATTTTTAGTGGAGACGGGGTTTCACTGTGTTAGCCAGGATGGTCTCGATATCCTGACCTCGTGATCCGCCTGCCTCGGCCTCCCAAAGTCCTGGGATTACAGGCGTGAGCCACCGCGCCTGGCCTGAACCAATATTCTCTTGATTGTATTTTCTCACTTTCCCTTTTACAGTTCTGCTAGGTGGCTATGCAGTTTTGAAACATTAATGTTTATCTTTGTTTTGAACCCTATAAAATAGTTTTTTAAGATTCATTTCCATGTCACATGCAGCTATAATTCCTCAATTAATTACAATGGAGTAGTCCATGTATATAATACCTAATCTTTTAGTCAGAAAGTTGGTTAAAAAGTTGATGTATTCTCTAATCCATATAAAAAGTAGGTCTTTTTCTTGCCTGATCGCACTTTCGAGAACTTACAGGAAAAAAGTGAGTAGCTGTGATGATTGTGGGAATCTGTCTCTTGAGGCTAGCACTGAGGGGAAATATTTCAATATGAAGAGTTTGAATACTAAGCATGCATCTTCTGTAGAGTTTTTGTAAGTAACTTTTTAATTTTTAAATGCCTAAGGAAGTTCCCTTCTTTTCCTAGTTCACTTTTTCTCCTTTTATTGTGAATAGAGTCTGAAATTAATCAGGTTTTTTTTTTTTTTTAATCTGTTGAGATAATGTGAGTTTTATTCTTTATTCTGTGATGTGGCAAATTATATTTATTGATTTTTCAAATGTTAAATGAATCAGAAATTTCCCAAACGAGCATGAATGCCCCAAATGAGTATGTTTTATTTTTTATCGATAAGGCTTTCTTTATTTTGCTTAATAGTTTAGCATGCATGGCTATAACTAAGACCACCTAACTGGTTTTTCCTTGTCCTCGCCTTCCTGTGTTTTAGTGTCAAAGTGTTGCTACCTTGATAAAATGAGAGAAAAAATGTTATTTTCTGTTTTCCTTCTTTGGAAGAGTTTGTAAGACACAGTTTTTGTTTTATCATTTTGCACATATGTCAGAAACTGGTAATGATAGCAACTGGCCTTGAGATTTTCATTGTGAACATTTTAATTTCTGATTCAATTTCTTTAGTAAGTATAGTAGCATTCAGGTTATCTACTTACTTTTGTAACAATTTTGGTAAGGTAGGGATTCCTATAAATTATCAAATAAATTGAATTTCATTCAAATTCTCTTATTGATTTATTTATTTATTTATTTTTGAGACAGAGTCTCACTCTGTCGCCCAGATTGGGGTGCAGTGGTAGGATCTCAGCCCACTGCAATCTCCACCTCCAGGTTCAAGGGATTCTTGTGCTTCACCCTCCCAAGTAGCTGGGATTACAGGCATGAGCCACCACCGTGGCTAATTTTTGTATTATTATTATTATTATTTTTTTGAGATGGGGTTTTGCCTTTGTTGCCCAGGCTGGAGTGCAATGGCACAATCTCAGCTCACTGCAACCTCCAACTCCCGGGTTCAAGCGACTCTCCTGCCTTAACCTCCCGAGTAGCTGGTATTACAGGCATGCACCACCGTGCCTGGCTAATTTTTTGTATTTTTTTAGTAGAGAAGAGGTCTCACCATGTTGGCCAGGCTGGTCTTGAACTCCTGACATCAGGTGATCCACCTGCCTCGGCCTCCCAAAGTGCTGGGATTATAAGCATGAGCCACCACGCCCAGACAATTTTTGTATTTTTAGTAGAGACAGGGTTTCACTATATTGGTCAGGCTGGTCTGGAACTCTTGACCTCAGGTGATCCACCTAACTCGGCCTCCCACAGTGCTAGGATTATAAGAGTGAGCCATTTTTTAGCATAAGGTCTGTTTATAACTTTCTATTATATTTTTAAGGTCACTCTAGAGGATTTATAGTAATGTTTACTTTTGTGTTCCTGATAATGGTTGTTTTCATCTGTTCTCTTTGATTTTGTTTACTTACCAATAATTTATTATATTTTAAGTCTATTAAAACATTTCAACAAGATTAAAACTTTTTTAAGAAATGATTTATCTATTTCTTCAGTTTGGCCATATTTGTTCTATACTGGAACATCTATTTCATCTAAATTTAATGTAATGATTGACATATTTTATGTTTTAAGCTAACATTTTATATGCTTTTTATTTGTCCTTCCTGACAAGTTGCTTTTGTCTTTCACCTGTAGCCTTCAGAAAAAAATGTGTCATTCAGTTTTTCCCTCTGATATATTGGAAATTATATACTTTTTTTTTTTTTTTTTTTTTTTTTTTTTTTGACACAGAGTCTCGTTCTGTTGCCCAGACTGGAGTGCAGAGGCACAATCTCAGCTCACTGAAACCTCTGCCTCCTGGGTTCAAGCAATTTTCCTACCTCAGCCTCCCAAGTAGCTGGGATTACAAGTGTGAGTCACCATTCTCGGCTAATTTTTGTATTTTTAGTAGAAGCAGGGTTTCATCATGTTGGCCAGGCTGCTCTCAAACTCCCAGCCTCAAGCGATCCACCCACCTCGACTTCCCAAAATGCTGAGATTACAGGAGTGAGCCACAGCGACCGGCCTGAAAGTTATACACTCTTGTTCTTTTCTTTTATAAATAAATAAATAAATAAAACAGTCTTTTTTTTTAATCCCATGGTTGTTTTTTTTTAATCTTCCTGTTCCTTTTTTATTTGTGATGGTGTGTTTGACACTGCATTTGAAAAATTTTTTGTAGAAATATTTTGAGGTTAAGAATTACGTTACCTTTATTCAAAGTTCAGTCTTGAGAGTTTTGTTGTGGTGGTTTTTTTTTCTTTCTTTCTTTCTTTTTTTTGTCTTGTTGTTATGGAAGAACTAGAAATTCAGAATTCTTATAATCTTTGTCAAGAGTTTAGATTTTCCAAATTACTGAAATGGCATAAAGCTGAGAATCAGTCCTTTCAAAAATTAGGTAATTTTGAGAATACTCTTACTTTTAGGGTACATCGTTTTGCAGCTCTGATATAAACGGACCTTGATTTCTCAGTTCAGTCCATCCAGCCCTGTAAATTTTCCAAAAGCGCAGCTCAAATTCTCAACCACCTCATATGAATTGGCAAATGTCTCCAAAAATGTCCAAAATCTTGAGATATGTAAATATGTTTTTGGCATTTTTAACAAGAAATTCTTCTGGCATTTTTGTTGTCTACAATGAGAGGGTGAACTAGCTAATTACTTTACTGGAAGAGAAAGACCTTGAGTCTGAACTATTCATATGAAGTATATAATCTGAAAACATAATTTAGGGGTAAGAATTTTCTGTTCTTTCTTTCTAAATAATGTTTTCCCAGCCTGGGTATTAATTTGCATTACCACAATCCTGCAATTATTTTTTGAGCCTAGTTTCAGATATCATGATGTCTTTAACACAATTCAAAATTCTCAGTAAAATGTAATAATTACATTTTTGGCTATATTTCTTCCCTCATTCTCTTAATCACTGGCACAGTTGATAGTTGAACAAGTGGAGATCTGGCACTGTTCTCTGCCCTGAGCAATAGCTCTTTGACACAGGTACTCATAGTTTCTTAGGGCACTTATTTTATCTATTCAAAGAATCAATAGATGCCCAAAATTATGGAAAGCCACATCATTGAAATGTGTGCTACACATAGCAATTTTCTTTCTAGTGCTTCAGTGCCAGAAAATATGCTCTAAACTATTTTTCTTTCTCTAATTAAAGTGTGATTCAAAAGAAAACTAAATGTAACATACAATTTTCCTGGTGATCCCTTAGGTAGCATTACTACTTGCTTAAAATGTTCTTTATATCAGAACAGTCACCATTGTAATTTCTTGTTATAACATATATCTCCTGTACACAGAGCATTTCCAAATAATTTAAGGATTAAATTTTAGATAGTAAAAAAAATTAATCTGATTTCTTCAAGGTGGAGAATAAACATTTAAAATGGGCTCTAATTTTTTTTTAATATTTTAAAATACAAGGTAGTACAGACAATAACATAGTAACCATGTTCCCACAAGCCAGGATTAGTAGGCCATCTATACTTTTTATACATAATATAGGAGATAAAACATTAGAGGAAACTTATAGTTCCATTTCACTCTTACTCACAATTTCACTGAAAGTAACTTTTTCCCCTAATCCCAAATCATGAATTTGCTGTACATCCTTCTAGTTATTTAACACCTTACACACAAATACAAATTTATTAATGTATTTATTATTGTTATATTTTTATACTCATGCATCATTTTACAACTTGTTTGTTTTATTTACCATGTTTTGGGGCTTTTTTTTTTTTTTTTTTTTGAGACATGCATTACATAAATGTACCAAACATTGCAAAAGAAAGTAGGGACTCAAAGAGGAAATAGTCTTCCACTCCCTCCCTAATAAACTACTCTAATTTTGATAAAAATTCTATCATAAAAATTTTAAATACATCTTGTGTGGAGACAGTATGATGAAATGAATTTTCTAAAATTCTCTCTTGTCTGTAATCCCAGCACTTTGGGAGGCCAAGGCAGGTGGATCACCTGAGGTCAGGAGTTTGAGACCAGCCTGGTCAACATGGTGCAACCCCATCTCTACTGAAAATACAAAAATTAGCTGGGCATGGTGGTGGGTGCCTGTAATCCCAGCTACTCAGAGGCTGAGGCAGAAGAATTACTTGAACCCGGGAGGCGGAGGTTGCAGTGAGCCAAGATGGCACCACTGCACTCTAGCCTGGGCAACAGAGAGAGACTCCATCAAAAAAAAAAAAAAGAGAAAAAAAATGAAAAAAAAAGATTCCCTCTTGGTAGCAGGTATTTAGCAGATCTTCTTACTAGGACATTGCTTGATTACATAATGAGTTTCTCTAATAGGTATCTGTTGAAGTGACTTTTTTTCCAATGGGTGTCAATTAAAAACAAGCCAGCAAACAGAAAAGGAACACATGGCCAGAATAGACAACTTGGATCATTTTTAAATTCTTTTAAAATTATCTTGCGAAATGTGTATCAAAACTAGATTCAGAGATTTTCAATATAGAGTTAAAGGAAAACCAAATATTCTATTCCGGTATAAAATTTTCCAAGTGCTACTAACAGACAACAGTAATTTCACAGAAGCAGCTTAATACACAAATGATTTTCTGAAACCATGTGAGTAATTTATATCTGATTGTCCATAATGAAATTCTCTCAGATAAGTCCAGTAATTTTCTATAACTTGTAAAGTTATATATACATGCCTGCTGAGGGTTTGGGTGGAATTTACATTAAAGAGACTGCAAATTGAGCAGTAAACTTACATCTTAAGTATTGTAAGTTTGTTTACTGACTGGTAACCACCCACAGAAACATAATGGCAGCTATGTTAGTAGGCTTTTCAAAGTCCGTATATATAAGCCTACATTAGATTATTCAAAAAAAAGGTGGGGTCATTATATTTATCACATTTGTACTTAGAACCCATTCTGTTGGCCCCTCAAAACTCAGCAATTCCATCAGTATTTTAAAATCTGTTTCTCAATGTGTAAGTTTTTAATTTTTTTTAAACAGTTTTTCGTATTACCTTAGTTTCTGTCCTCATCTTCTGGATTTTTGCACGGGTCTTTAAAGTTTTAATACCATATAGTTAAAAATTGTTCAACTAATTAATTGTGAACGTGCTTTGCTTTCATAATTTTAAAATATGGTAATAAAATGGTTAAGCCTTCCTTACTATCACTGTATTTGGTGATGCAAGACTGAGGGCTTAAAACCCATGGCCTAAGAATTATCTAATATAACATTCTTTGTTAATTCTAATATTAATTGAAAGAATATTGTGATTTTTAGCTTTCTTGGTTTTTTAATTTACTATTTTTATTTTTATCAAAATAATAACTACATAGCTTAAAAGGTCAGATAGTGTATCTAGGCTTATAGTCAAAAATAGTTCCCCACTTCATCCTACCCTTCTCTTTCTCATCTGGCTTCCTGGAAGAAGATGCTTTTAACTCCAGATCTTAAATGCTCTTCCAGGATTCCAAAATGTTACAACGCATCCATTGGTTCTCTAAGATACAGGCTGAGCATATGGCTTTATTACACTTCTCAGGTGTGAGTGTGCACATCCCACACACTTGCCATTTCTCAATGAACCCAACATAGTAATAGTATATTTTTAATTAAATGAGAAGTCAATGTTTATATTTTTCTGACATATTGTGGCAGCCCAAGTCTCACTGATAGCTGTTTCAGTACTGACCAAGTGGTTATTTTAATTTATTTTTTTTTTTTTTTTTCTAAGACAGTCTTTCTCTGTTGCCCAGGCTGGAGTGCAATGATGTGACCTCAGCTCAGTGCAACTTTTGCCTCCCCAGTTCAAGCAATGCTCATGCCTCAGCCTCCCAATTAGCTGGGACTACCACCATGCCCAGCTAATTTTTGTATTATTAGTAGAGATAGGATTTCACCATGTTGCCCAGGCTGGTCTCAAACTCCTGACCTTAAGTGATCCGCCCACCTCAGCCTCCCAAAGTGCTGGGATTACAGGCATGAGCCACTGAGCCTGGCCTGTGGTTAGGTTAAATATTAAAAGCCAGTGCACTTATACAAAGGCTGGGATGTAACAAAAGGCCATCGAGAGTTTTGCCTAGGCCTTTCCTAGGCCTTAAAGCATGACAAAGGAAGCAAGAAATTCTTAACAGGACCCATTAACGACTGAACAAGTTTTACTATGGATCTGAAGAAACTCCCCAGGCCTCCACAAACAAGTTTACTGGGGGTCTGAAGAAACTTCTCAAACCTCTGTGATTTAGCAGGAGACAAGATAAGGGTAATCACCCCAGCACTGGACCCATTTAGATTAAATAAATTTACTGAGGCTCCAGAGGAAGGTCTTCAGAACTCAGTTATGTCTTTAGATGAATGCACACTTACACATAGACATATAGCTTAGAAGGTATATAAGCTCTGGAAAACTTTGTAATTTTGAGTTGGTCTAGCAATAATTTCTAGGACTTCTCTCTGTAACCAGCTACAGAAATAAAACTCTCTTCCTCCCCAGTTCATCTGCATCTCATTATTAGGCCATGAGAAATAGCAGCCCGACCCTCAGTTTGGTCCAGGAACAATATGATAATAATTTCATTCTTTGAGAACCTTTTCTTTTTCTGAAAAGAATAATTTATCATTTTTGCATTTGTTTACCTTTTATATATTCCTACTGAATTCAGTTCCCAACCTGGGGAATAGAATCCCTTAATATAGTCAAGAGATTGGGACTGGTTGCACCCTAGGCCTGTCACACAGTCACTGTAGGACTTCACTTGAATATTGAGTTGAAAATTCCCGTCGCATCCTTCTTGGGTTGATTCTCCTGTTTTATGTGTTTTATTTCTGCCCTCCCTGTCCTCCCCTCCCCTCCCCTTCACTGTCACTTCTCCTTTCCCTTCCCCCTTCCCCCTTTCTCTTCTTTAGAAGGAAATATTTGTTTTAGTTCTAAAACTTTTTATAGTTCTAAAATGATAGTTTTATCTATATCAACCCAGTATGAAAATAGATTATTTAACATTATTATATACTGTTACAATGGAGCATAACTGAAATTATACAGTATGTTTCTTTTATTTACAAGTATGGAAATAAACAATGATACACTTCAAATTCATCCCAGAGGCTATTTTAAAGTTCTCACTTAAAATACAGTTTTTATATTAAATATCTTGCTAGAAACACAATTATATTTAAATTTGTTGAAGATGCTTTTTGTTTAACGATGCTGTTATACATGAATGTTCTCGTATGCCATCACTAAAAAAGATTATGTTTGTGTAATTGTCAATAATTATACATTGTAAAATGCAAATATACTTTCTCACTTTTATCATTGTATATATTCTGTTGAAGATATGGTCAAAAAAACAACAACAAACAAAAAAAAAACCATTCAATTCACTTAATGACTTATTTTTTAAACTTTTTGCACATGTCAGAAGCCAGTGTGGCACAATTGATAATATGATAAGAGATTATTTGTTTTTTAATGTTCCATTTTTTTTTCCATCTAAACTCAACTAGGGTGATTCTAGCGATTCAACTTCATGTCCTCAAAATTAATTCCAATATCTTCAATAAACTCAAAAATCATATTTTGTTTCAGGGGTCGCTTAATTATAGTGAAAATTATTAACATTTATTTTAAGAACACATTACATTATAGTATATCAGGTACAACAGGAATGGTTGGGTAATTTTTCTTCTATAAATGCAGTGAGAACAATAGAAAAATGGTCAAAATTAACTTTTTCAGCACTCTGGAAACTAACCAAAGGGTTATAAAAATCTAGGGTCTATTACTTAAGAAAAGCAGCTTCAATAAACAGTAAGTAAGCTTTTTGGTATTTTTAACTTGCCCTATTTCCATTTTCCTCCCTTCTGTGGTAGGCTTGAAAACTCATATCCCAGAAGCTACTGGAAGGGACAGAAAAGGGTTGGAGTTCCTCCACCCTCCCCCTCCTGTACCCCCAACCTCCCTGACCTGTTCTCAAGAATTCTCATTATTTTAACTGTCTCAAAATACCCTGGAAAAATTCACCTGCAGTGACCTAACTCAGAGATCATCCACTGTGAGATCATCTCGTCTTTTCCCGGAGGGACATTCCACTGGCAATTAATTGCTTAAAAATGTTGTTGCTTGAGGTGACTTAAACAACTGGGGCCAAAAAAAAATAAAAAATAAAAACTACTTAAGGCCAGGAGTGGTGGCTCAAGCCTGTAATCCCAGCACTTTGGGAAGTGGATTGCTGGAGGCCAGGAGTTCAAAACCAGCCTGGCCAACATGGTATAACCCCATCTCTACTAAAAATACAAAAATCAGAGGGACAGCCAGGTGTGGTGTGGTGACAGGCTCCTATAATCCCAGCTATTTGGGAGGCTGAGGCATGAGAATCGCTTGAATCTGGGAGGCAGAGGCTGCAGTGAGCCAACATCATGCCACTGCACTCCAGCCTGGGCGACAGAGCTAGACTCTGTCAAACAAAACAAAACAAGCAAACCAAAAAACAATCCTTAAAAAGAAAAAGCTGGAGACATTTTAAAATCTGGGGACATTTTAAAAGCTCTAACATATTCCTGTGAATGTAGAAGGCCTTGTGCATGCAGAGGGCTATGCAAGCCTGAGTAGGACACTTCATACACCCAGAAAACACTCACCTTTAGCTGTCCTTGAGGCTCTACACAAGTTGAACGTGAAGAATAAGGCAGGGTTTTAAGCTGCCTGCCTGAGCACTAAGAAACATTGACAAACCAATAGTTACACTGACCAGAAAAAGAGAGAAGGCTCAACTTACTAAAATTAGAAAGAGGAAATATTTCTATCAAACTTTAAAAACTAAAAAAGATTATAAGGGTATCCCTTATATCAACAGCTCTGTGCTAACAAATTAAATAACCTATATAAACTGAAGAAAAAAATATCTGAAAGAACCTATAACAAGAAAGAGAATGAGGCTGGGTGAGGTGGCTCACGCCTGTAATCCCAGCACTTTGGGAGGCTGAGGCGGGCAGACCACCGGAGGTCAGAGTTCAAGGGCAGCCTGGCCAACATGGTGAAACCCCGTCTCCACTAAAAATACAAAAATTAGCTGGGCGTGGCAGTGGATACCTGTAATTCCAGCTATTCAGGAGACTGAGGCAAGGAGAATTGCTTGAACCTGGGAGGCAGAGGTTGCAGTGAGCTGACATGGCGTCACTGTACTATATAGCCTGAGCAACAGAGCAAGACTCCGTCTCAAAAAAAAAAAAAAAAAAAAAAAAAGAAAAAAGAAAAAAAGACACTGAAATAGTAATGAAGAAATTTCCCAAGTAATGAAGAAATTTACCACAAAGAAAAACCCAGGACCACATGACTTCACTGTTAAATTCTATGAAACATTTAAAGAAGAATTAACACTGTTGTTTCACTAACACTTAAAAAAAATTTTGAAGAGAATAAAATAATTCTCAACTTATTCTACCAGGCAAGTATGATGTTGATACCAACACCAGAAAAAGATATCACACACAAAAAAACTACAGACTAACTTTTCTTACTATTATAAAACACAAATACTCTCAACTAAAAACTAGCAAATGAAATCCAGCAATATATAAAATAATTATACATTGTAACCAAGTGGGATTTATCTCAGTAATACAAGGTTTGTTCTACATATGAAAATCAATCAATGTAATACACCATATTAGTAGAATAAGAACAAAAACCACCATCTCACAAACGCAGAAAAAACATTTAACAAAACCCCAACCTCTTTCATGTTAAAAACACTGAACAAAACTTATAATATTAAGGAATTTTCTCTAAGTAAAGGGTATCTACAAAAAAACCTAAAGCTAACATCCTACTTAATGATAACAGACTAAATGCTTTCACCTTACAATTACGACTATTGAACATTGCACTGCAGGTTCTAGCCAGGATAGTTAATACAGCGAATGAAAAGAAATTCATCCAGTCTAGAAAGGAGGAAGCAAAACTATCTATATTTACAGATGACATAATTTTGTCTACAGAAAAATTACTACCAAATATATATATTTTTAAAAAGTATTAGAATTAATAAAAGAGTTCAGCAAGGTTGAAAGCTATAACATCAATATACAAAAATCAGCTTCCTTGACAATGACTTATCTGGAAATAAAATTAAATAAATGATTCTGTATACAATAACAACAAAAAGAAAAACTAAGAATAAATTTAACCAAAGAAATTCATGACTATAAACTAAAATAAATGTAAAAGACCTAAATAGCTGGAAGGGTACCACCTTCGTATATTAGAAAATTTAATATTATCAAGGTGACAGTTATGCCCAAATTTATCTAAAGATTCAATTAAATTCTTATCAAAATTTCTGCTGCCTGTTTTTTCCCAGAAATTTGATAATCGAATCCCCAAACTCATGAAAATACACATGAACAGTGAAGAAACTCTTGACAATGAAGAACAAAATTGGAGAATTGACAATTCTCTATTTCAAAAGGAGAAGTTACTTGCGAACATAGTAAAGCCAGCCCGGGCATGGTAGCTCAGAAGCCTGTAATCCCAGCACTTTGGGAGGCCCGAGGCAGAGAGCCCGAGATCTCGAAGATCGGAGATGAGACCATCCCACAAGCCTAGCAGTGAAACCCGTCTCTACTAAAAAATAAAGAAAAACTAGCCAGAGGCCCGAGGAGTGGCCAGGCGCCTATAGTCCCAACTACTCAAGAGCTAGGCAGGAGAATGGCGTAAAACCCAGGAGGCCCAGGCTTGCTGTGGAGCTGAGATCCAGCCACTGCACTCCAGCCTGGTGACAGAGGCCGAGACTCATTATCAAAAAGAAAAAAAAGAAGCTATAGTCATCTGTGTGACTGTACTGACCTAAGGACAGAACTATGAATTGATAAAGTAGAATTAAAAGTCCAGAAATAAGCCTTGACATTCATAGTTAATTCATTTTTAATAAAGGGGGCCAAGACAATTCGATGTAGAAAGTATAGTTTTGTCAACAAAATAGTACTGAGATATCTGGACAACCATATTTAAAATAATGAAGTTAGGCCACTACTTAACATAATATGCAAAAATTAAACCACAATAGATTAAACATATAAATGTGAGAGCTAACATTGTCAAATTCTTTGACCAAAAAAATCATTGTCATTGTGCAATTATTTCTCACATACAGCTTTGGAAATATAACCAAAACAAGGAAATTAACTGGACATTAAAAGAAAAAATAAACAAACATGTACTTCAAAGGACAGCACTTAGTAAAAAGGCAACTCATTATTAGGGTTCAGAATATTATACTACCCAAAGTATTTTAACCTGAAGGAATCTGATAAAATAGCAGAAGTGGGAAGGTCTCTCCAACCTTCCTCCCATAAACCAGGTCAATAAAGCCTAGGAAGGATTTTCTGACTTTCCCTTGAATCAAGTCTAAGACCCTCAGTTTACAGGTACCCTCCACATACCTGGAGGAAGGGATTATCCTTATATCTGAAGACAAAGACATAGAAAAGTATCTGAATAAATGGGTCTTGCTAAGTTTTGTCCAGTTTATTACTGTTAGATCATAATCTTTTGGCCCTATCATTTTTTTACATGACTGTTCAACTCTTCATCAAAACTACAATGATTTTTTTTTTTTTTTTGAGACAGAGTCTCACCCTGTTGCCCAGGCTGGAGTGCAGTGGCATGATCTCAGCTCACTGCAACCTCCGCCTCCCAGGTTCAAGCAATACTCTGCCTCAGCCTACCGAGTGGCTGGGATTACAGGTGCCCACAACCATGCCTGGCTAATTTTTTGTATTTTTAGTAGAGATGAGGCTTCACCATCCTGGCCAGGCTGGTCTTGAACTCTTGACCTCATCATCCACCCACCTTGGCCTCCCAAAGTTCTGGGATTACAGGCTTGAGTCACCATGCCCAGCCAATTTTTTAAAATTCATGTTTAATGTTTTATTTGTGCCTTCATTTCCCTTTGAAGTCCCCATGTCATATAAAACTGATATGGAATAAATTTGTATGGTTTCCTCTTGTTAATCTGTCTTTTGTTATAAGGGCATCAGCCACGAACCAAAGATGGGTAGAGAAAAAGATATTTTTTCTCCCTCATACCACAGAACGGGAGAAAATGTTTGTAAAGCATATATCTGATGAGGGACTTGTATGCATAATGTATATAAGAATTCTTACAACTCAGTGGTAAGAAGACAAAAAACAAGTATATAATGGGAAAATAATCTGAATAAGACAAGATCTAAACAGGCTATATGAATGATCAATAAGCACATGTAATCTCAGCTACTCAGGAGGCCGAGGCAGGAGAATCGCTTGAACCCGGGAGGCGGAGGTTGCAGTGAGCTGAGATTGCACCATTGCACTCTAGCCTGGGTGACAAAGAGCGAAACTCCATTTTAAAGAAAAAGAAAAAAAAAGCACATGAAAATATATACAACATTATTATCCGTAGGGAAACATTGTTGAGTTGTATTAGTTCTTTATAAATTCTGGATAGATTGCAATTGAATCCAAAAATCACATTTTATTTTTATTTACGTATTTTTAATAATTTCAACTTTTATTTAGATTCAGAGGGTACATGTGCAGGTTTGTTACATGCGTATACTGTGTGACACTGAGGTTTGGGACACAAGTGATCCCTTCACCCTGGCACTGAGCATAGTATTCAATAGGTAGTATTTCAGCCCTTGCCCCACATCCTCCCTCCCCTGCTAGGAGTCCCCAGTGTCTTTTGTTCTCATCGTTATGTCCATGTATAACCAATGTTTAGTTCTCACTTACAGGGTGAGAACATGCAGTAGTTGGTTTTCTGTCCCTACATTAATTCACCTAGGATAATGGCCTCCACTGCATCGATGTTGCTGCAAAGGACATTATTTCTTTCTGTTTATGGTTGTGTAGTATTCCCTGGTATGTACGTGCCACTTTTTCTTTATCCAATCCACCACTGATGGGGACATAGGTTGATTCCATGACTTTGCTACTGTGTATAATGCTGCAATGAACATACAAGTGAATGTGTCTTTTTGGTAGAATGATAAAAATCACATTTAAAACTACAAATATTAAGTAATGTTACCTATATACCATAGAACAGCGGTAGTTTTTAAGTTTAATTGCGCATATAAATTACCTGAGGGGAGGGTGTGTAAAAAATACATACCCTCTAATTTTAGTAACAGACATCAGGGTATAGGAAAGGAAAAATAACCAAAGAAGAAAAAATGGAAGACAAAACATAGTTTTATTTCCAAAAGCCTTTTTTTCTGGTTTAGCATATATTTAAATGAAGATCAATTGTCCAATACTGTTATGAAAAATATATCAGAATATGTTTTTAAACATTATTCTATGTTCACACATCCTCTAAATCAATTAAAATGGTGGTATAAGTACCATTCATGTTTCAAATATTTATTGAACACCTACTAAGTCTATGAGTCTATGATTCTGATTGTATCAGTAAATAAGAACTTTAGTAAAAACAAAGTTTTAATTATTTTTAATTATCTAAGAGTCCACAAACTAAAGTAAAACATGTTTATTAAAATTTTAGTCTTATATTGGCAAAGTATTAAAAATTTAATTAAACAAGTTAATGAAGGTTTCTGTATTCAAAATGCTGTTTACTCTTCTAATGAAAAAATGGCTACATAAATTGTAATTATTACAAAAGAAACAGTGAATTCATCACACTGGTGTCTGTTTTTAATATGCTCACAAATTATTTTACACATACACAAAAACATTTATTTTTAAAACTAAGTATAGAATCATGCCATCCCAATTGTACTTAATTTTTAGATGTTAACTGAGAGGATCATGGTATTTTAAGAAGTGGACGGGCCAGGCGCAGTGGCTCATGCCCGTAATCCCAGCATTTTGGGAGGCCAAGGCAGGCCGATCACCTGAGGTCAGCAGTTTGAGAACAGCCTGACCAATATGGAGAAATCCTGCCTCTACTAAAAACACAAAAAAATTAGCTGAGCGTGGTGGTGCATGCCTGTAATCGCAGCTACTGGGCAGACTGAGATAGGAGAATCATTTGAAGCTGGGAGGCAGAGGTTGCCATCAGCCGAGATGGTACCATTGCACTACAGCCTGGGCAACAAGAGTGAAACTCCCTCTCAAAAAAGAAAAAAAAAAAAAAAAAAAGTGGATGGCAGTGAAGAAAGATTTTCATCCCCTTTTCTATATATTTTTCAATTGTTTGAATTTTTGCAACAAGAATGATTGATGAATGGTTGGTTGGTTTAAAACTGTGATTAAAAAGAGAGGAGTGTGGCGTTCTCTTTTCTGTAATTACAAATCATGGAGAGTTTATAGAATGACAAGCATCATAATTACAGCTGTGCTCTATTTTATCCTGGTGAGTTTTATAGGATAGGTTGGTTAGGGGTGAGGGGAGAGCTGAAAAAAAAAGCAATGTAGGTAAATTGTCTTCATCCAGGGGACCAAATGAGACTGACAAGAAGTGGATGCATATATACCGTGGATAGATTTAATTTACCCTTGTAACTAAATGGATTTATGAGAAGAGGAGAAACATAGCATCAAATACCAACATGTTTTTCAGTTTGAATTATTATGATAACTTTAATTTTTAAAAAATATGAGAAAAAATTAGAAATTCTGGTGTTTAATATATTGTGTGTGCAATGTCTGTGAGTGAGGACAGAGAAAGGCAGGAATTTTTTGACTTTTTTTCCTGATTGAATCATAGGATTCCAAGAGAAAAAAAGAGAATAAAAAGAAAGAAGAGTCAACCTTTAGGATGATGAGTATTTATGTATCATTTGCTAATATGAGTTATCTGCAGTAAATGCGGAAGTTAAGATGTAAAGAATTCACGCATAACTAGGTATATAATTTCTGTGACAGTTTCTGATTTTATGGTATACTTGGATTTATATGTTTCTCTTACACCTGGAGTTGTAATGGCAAATGAAAGAAATACACAGTAATTTACACACACATACTCTCCTGCTCACATAGCTGTGTATAGAAGGAACAGTTTGTAATAAAATTGACATCTCTAAAGTCATGAAGAGTGTTCTCCTTCCAACTGAATTTATATGCATGGAGTTGATATTTCAGATGTTATTTTTGTGGTGAGATAGTCTTTTGGGACTTCAGCTACTGGGGATAAAAGGAGTGTGATGTTGATAGAATTCAAAATGCTGTTTGAAGAGGCAAGCAAAAGTGGATTTCTCTTATTACCTTCAGAAAAATTGTGGAAAATAGCAATCTTATGTCAATTATATTAAATATACTTATTTTTATATTTTCAGCACAGGGCTTTGAAATTTTAACAAGATTTATATGTAAATGATAAGTTATCATGATATGATTTTAATAGCACCAACACATCAGAAAAAGATAATTACCATCTCACACTTTCAACTATCCTTGGGAAATTTAAAATATGCAGTTGGGCTTAGGCATTTGGTAGTTGTCTAATATGAAACATATTTAAATATAAATGCTTTCTAAATACAAATCATTGACAGTTAAATATGCAATGATTCACAGTAAATATTCTGGCCTCCTAAAGCATGCTACACATATGTGCATCAACATTTATCTTCAGTCATAAAAATCTAGAAATTGATTTAAATATATTTATCAAATAACCACAATGAACTAAGCTGAATTTTATAATAAATTTATAGATCACACAATACACAGATGTTAAAAAGATTGTATATACCTCATTTTAAAATACATTTGCTACCATCTTATCAATGTATCTATAATAATCTATGCTGGTCTCTGTAGTAACAACATATACCTGTATAAGTCCTGTTCATTTTAATACTGGCTAACAAAGAAATGGCCAATATGTGTCAGCCAAAATGAGAAAAACATTAGGAAACATGAAGCAAGATAAAAATGTAAAACATTTATTTGGATCTAGGCATAGAGTTCTGTTATTTTACTTGGTAAAAGATGACATTCAATTAACAAATGTTTGCTGAATTCCCACTCTAAGTAGGATCTTATGTATACACTGGAGGACAGGCAAAGTAACTGCTATGCACAATTTTTGCCCTAATAGATGGAGACATATGATTAATGAAAAAAAATAGAAAAGATACTTTCATCTGAGGATAAGAGTACTATGAAGACAAAGATATGCATGTATATCTTTTTGCATGCATGTGTTCATGGGCAATATTTGGTACAGGGAAGAGGGGGAGATTTCAGCTTTTATCTAATGACAAGAAGTAGACAGCCATGTAAAAGTGGAGTTGAGGGAACAATGCCTATGGTGAGAACAGTATGGAGAAGTGCCTTGAGATTGGAATGAGCTTGGAATGATTGAAAAAAAAAAGGACAGCATTCATGGAACACAGTGACAGAGGGAAAGAGTAGGAAGAGATAAAATAGGAGAGGTAGATGAGTCTTAGCCCTCTTTGTCGTTTGAAATTACAAATCTTGCTGAAAACCCAAGCAAGCTCTACGGTAAGGTAGTATGATTATCTCAAGAATACATAATTAATACTTTTAGGAAGATTTCTAATAATAGTTGGCTAATGCAGCAGAAATGCTTCTAAATCTTATAGCTAGTCAATCTTGATAACCAAACACAGTTATATGAAAGTAAAGTAATATCATACTCACACTGGAAATTTTTCAAAATATATACTGACTTAAGACAAATTTTTATTTGAGAGGCTGAGGCAGGAGGATGGCTTTAGCCCAGAAGTTTGAGAGCAGCCTGGGCAACATAGTGAGACCTCATCTCTACAAAAAAAAATAATAATAAAATAAATAAAGAAAGTTAGCCAGGCATGGTTGCGTACACTTGTAGTCTCAGCTATTTGGGAGGCTGAGGCAGGAAGATCCCTTGAGCCCAGGAGAGCATAGCTACAGTGAGCTGAGTTCGTGCCACTGCACTACAGCCAGGGCGAGAGAACAAGACCCTGTCTCAAAAAAAAAAAAAAAAAAAAAAAAGAAAGAAAAAAACCCTACAAATTTTTAGTATTGGCAGGCTTATTTTTCTAGGTTATTCCTTTATTTCATTGTAGTCAACAATTGGTAACATTGCAGCAACTCTATCACGAACTTTATCCTAAGACCTGTTCAAATGGTTTAAACGTTCAAACTTTATTCTAAGACCTCTCATTATACAGAGTTCCTTTATGTTTGTTGTTATTTTAAAAATTTTGGTTAAATTTCTCATTCCAGAATTTCTACTAGGAATGTCTGGAGAAAAAAATGGATGATATGCTGACATGCTTTCTCCTTTTCCAGTTCACTTTTCCATCTCTTATCAGATGTTAGAACATGCCCCAGTCTCAAGACAGAAATATGGAAGAGCCCAAGATGGAATTTTATCCCATTAATAACATTTTAAGCATCACAACAGTAAAAGAAGTAGTAGAGTCAACTGATGAAGCTTACAGTAGACTTGAGAGCTGTATAAATAACTGTCTGGTCTGGATATTGCTCTGCTTATGTAGACAACCATCTGTACCAATCAATGAGGCAAAGCAAAACCTGAATGGTGAGAGCATTCTGAAACAACTCCAAAGAAAATTAGTCTTCCTTTTCTCACACACTCTGTCTCTTCTTTCCCTGCACACACTTTCCAACTTACTTGACCGGTTACATTTGGGTTAATGTTACTCATACTGTAAAACTCACTAAAGGCTGTTTCTGTCTCACACATGAACATTAACTGGGTACAGTGAAACCATTGTTTACACGTGTACCTTCAGTGTTGCCCTCTGTGGCATTCTCACCTTGAATGTGCTCATAATACAGTGAGATCTCCATATTATAATAAAACAATGCATTTCACATTATAAGTCATGATCTATTTTATGCTATACAGTCAGGTCTTAAGTTCCAAAGGAGAAAGAGAGAGGGAGCTTAGAGAAATTATCTTATATGTATAGCGATGTCAATTTTAACTTGATACTTTTCAACCTATCAAAACACTTTACTAGGGTATGTAAAAAAAGATGTGTTATAATGTGTATGATGTTTCAATGAGGATACATGCATATATAAAATATATACCCAATTGCAAGTTAAAATAGTTAGCAGATGTGTAACTATTACAAAATAGGTACTTTACAACTTTAACAGAAAGGTATCAATCATGAAAGATAATAGATTTTTTTAGGTATTTTTAATGGAAAGCCCCATGATAAAGTGCAAAGGAAAGGGAAAGGGATTTAAATTAAGGAAATGAAAACATAGAGATAAAAAGTGAAATTTATAGCAGAAGACAGACAAACTATCTGACTGAGGCAGCAGCTTTATGCAAATTGATGGAAATTATTCTTGCCAAATAGAGACCTTTTTCTTAGTCTAACTTGTTTTGAGCAGGATCTCCCTGAAAGCCTCCTCTCAATGCTTCAGGGACTGTGTATTCCTGAGATCTCCTTCTTTTATTCGACGCCTACACCTCATCTCCCAGGATCCCTGCTCTGCTACCCAACCTCTCCTCAGCTCCTAACAGCCATCTCTCTCTTACTGGCTTTTCTTCTATCTATTGGATTCTAGTGTTCTTCAACAATCATGACTTGGCCAACTTTCGCTTTTCGTCAAGTCGTTTTCTCAGACTGACTTCAATTCCCATCTTTAAAGTTTCAGGTAAAAAAAGTCTGCCATCTACAATAACCAAGAGATCATCTCTGCTTCAATTTATTTATTTACACATAAACAGCTCATAATCCATATAAAATCAAATTGAATAAAATTGGTTTCTACCTCTAACTTCTTTCTTACAGGCATCTCCTTAATCTACTAAATTCAAGTATCAGAAATCAATTCCTACTCTCTTCCTTATCACAATTAGCATTTACCATGTATTCATTTTACTTTGAAATGTTACCCAGCATTTCCAGTTCTAGTATGATCTTCATCCAGACATTCCAAATTATTATATTGGTCTATGAAGTAGATTTTCTGATTCACATTATCTACTCTATTCTAGTTTACCAGTTACTAATTTTCCAAACATACACATTCTTCTTTCATCATGACCTGCTTGATAGTGCTTAAAAGCATTCTCAAGTACCAGGTCACACAAGCTTCAAGGTCAGAGCCTACTGCACACATGAGGATTGAGTATCAGAACAGGATAAGATAGTTATGAGTCTGAGATCAATGTATTAACCTCAAACTGACAGTTGAAGCGAGATTTCAGTTTCAAATATGTGAGGTGGCTTGGTATTCAAACATCCAAGAGTGTTATGAAACCATTGGCAAGGCTAAAGATTAATTTTAGGGGCTGCTCCGTCTCGCTCATATGCATGGGTATGGAAACGAACAATTTTTCTCTGTAATTCTTCGCCTGTTTCTGATGTGACTGAATCTTCAAAAACATTGCTTCCATTTATGTTTGTATTAGGTGCTTATATGTGATTGAGGAAAAAGTACTAAATGGTTTTTATCATAATTGTATGATTAATAGTGTTTTTTGTGAGTGAACTGGAAACAGAGGCATAAAAACAAAGAAAGGAGAAGTTATTTTTTAAACATCTCAAAGTAGGTCAGTAGCAGAGTGCAAATAAGAATGCAAGACAGGAAAGTAATAAAAGCTGTGTGGCAGTGCATTTTTAAACATAGGATAGCCCAATATTAATAGAGTCTTTCTCATGTGGGTCAGAATTCCAAAACCGTACAAGGTTTCAAGATGCATTTAAATTGTCAACAAATTAACTGTGTTCCAAATAACTTTCTGCGATTGCCAAGCAGGGAAAGGGTGAAGACGGAGGGGAGCAGGTGAGAAGAAACTCCAGGCTCCTACCCTATCTTCAAAATTGCTATAATTCTTGCTTTACATGTTGAGTTGCTTAAAAATTAAATTGAAGAAAAATAATTTCCATTTCATCAAAAAGAAAAAAAGATAACAAATTATTTTAATAAGCGGAAACGTGTAAGCTGTGGTTTCTGAATAACACTGGAAATTGGTCAAGAAGTTTCTAAAGTTTAGATTGAATTCTTGCTCTCCAGGATTTATGTTGTTATATTCTCATAACTCCAGTAAATATACCCATAAATTTTTAAAGAAGTAATAAAATCTCAGAAGGTATTTGAGGGAAGCACTTTATTTTTGCCACAAAATTCCTGATGCATGCCTGGTTCTGATCCCAATACCAAGAATCAATGAACATTGGTAAATGACCTTAGATGAATGGTACAAAATGACTTCTGTAAAACAAGAACGCCTTTGAAAAGATTATCCTATTTACTTAGCGACAAAATGAAAATACACACATTATTGTATTAGTTGACTCGGATGCATTCCTCAGCCCTATTAAAGAAAGACTGGATCAGGCAAACTCGTCTTCAACTACCCAGCCTGTGCTTCTACACATCTGCCTCCCTCTGCCATGGGTACTTTGTTGAATGTTAGTGTTTTCATGGTCCTGTCCCTATATACCTGCCACTCTCACGTGTGACCACCAAATCTGTATTCAGTCTTGTATTAAAATCTATATTCACAATCAAAATATTAGAAAATGACCAGGGATAGGTTGGAGTGCTTCACTCCCCAGGTATATCTGCATTTTTTTTTATAACAATTAAAGTTTATGCTATAGACATAGAAGATCCTGGGTTTTTTAAAGTTGAATGAGGCAAATAAAATGCTTCTATAAATCTGAGTCTAGGACTACACAGAATGTGCAGATTATAAAACATCAGAGTCAGTGGCACTTTTAAGATATGTCAAACAAAAATCATATCTGAAGTTCAAATATAGGACACAGTTGTACCCTATAACTAGCTCCTCACTGGTTCCTAATGCATCATGACTCTGCCAGTGAAGTAACTTAGCTTATACAGCAAACCCTGTCAAGATATTCCTTCATATAGCCCTATTATATGACAACACAACAGAAACACATACTGATGAGTATCTTATTAAGCATTCATCATGTGCCAGATGTGTTTCAGATGCTCTTCACAGAATATCTCCGTCAGTCATTGTAATTGGCCCATGAAACAATATGTTTTCATTGTTTCCATTTTCACAGACAAGGAAATGAGGCCCAGGGAAATCAGATAACTTGTCTATGGTCTCAAGTTAGTATAGGACAGAGGTAGAATTTAAACCCAAATTACTCAGAAATTTACTCTTAAATCCCGTCTGTCCTGATGGTTTCTATGACCACTATGGATTACACACTGATATGGTTTGACTTTGTCTCCCCACCCAAATCTCATCTGAAATTGTAATTGCCAGGTGTTGAGGAAGGCACCTGGTGGGAGGTGATTGGATCATAGGGGTGTTTTCCCCCAGGCTGTTCTAGTGATAGTGAGTGAGTTCTCATGAGATCTGATGGTTTTCCAAGGGGCTCACCTGCTTTACTCTTTCCCCTCTGCTGCTGGTATGTAAAGAAGGTCCTTGTTTCCCCTTCACCTTCCGCCATGATTGTAAATTTTCTGAGACCTCCCCAGCCATGGGGTACTGTGAGTCAATTAAACCTCTCTCCTTCATAATTTACCCAGTCTTGGGTATTTCTTTATAGCAGTATGAAAATAGACTAATACACACAACTTCTCTGAATTCCTGCACTGTGTTCTGTCTCTATCACTCAGCCACTGATACGAGTTTTAACATTTCTTATATCTATATTTTACCTTCTATATTAGATTTTCCTGCTTTTGAAGGACAATGTGCACACATAATGAGCAATGTGAAATGTGTTAGTGACTATTTAAAAGATCACTCATCTTCTCTATTAGGAATAATTTCTGGCTTTTTATTTTATCATGTTAATTATACTTCAAGAACTTACATTTAATTCTATGTTTGTGCAGTAATTGCAATTCAAAAATTATATTAAATTATATGATTAAATTATTTGAATGTACATAAACAAAACTTCTATACAACAATTTCTCATTTCAGACTTATCTTTATTCACCTATTGGTTATGTGTATTATGCCCAAAGTTCAGACATTCAATCTAATGAGGATTTTTTACTGTTGGGAACAGGCCCCGAAATCTGGCCATAAACAAAATTTCTGCAGGACCATGACATGCTCGTTATGGCTATGATGCCCATGTTGAAGATTATTGGTTTACCAGAATCAGGGAAAGGAATACCTGGCACACCCAGGGCGGAACACCGCTTAAGGCGTTCCTGAACCACAAACAATAGTGAGAGCGATCTGTGCCTTAAGGACATCGTCCTGCTGCAGATAACTAGCCAGAGCCCATCCCTTTGTTTCTTGTTTTACTTAATCTATAATCTATAGAAATAATACTTGCTGTCAATAACTATGGGGGTAAAACTCTGTTTGTGGCTCTCAGCTCCGAAGGCTGTCAGCCCCGATTCCCACTCCTCACTCTATATTTCTGTGTGGGTGTCTTTAACTTCTCTAGCACTGCTGGGTTAGGATATCCATGACAGAGTTGGTCTCAGCATTTTACAATTAATCTTTTATATCTTCTTTCTTCAATTTATTCAAGTCTCTTGTCCAGGAATATATTTTTTATAAATTAAAATTTTGTTCCTTTTACCAACCACTTCCTCACTATTTTTATCATTTTTTTCTCTCTGTAATTTGAGAAAGGTTATCAAACTCATCCTCTATAAATTTTCTGATTAAACTTTCTATAATATAGTCTGCTCTTTTTCCCCCAATTTTGTAATATTTGGGTGAAACATTCATTTCCTAACATTTGTTTTTGAAATGTCCAACTCCTAAGTCAGGTATTTTTTGTCAGCTCTTTCTTTTGCTTTGTGTAGTTAATATTTATTTAAAAATTTTGTACCTCGAGTTTTATATTCTTCATTTTTTGCCAAAAAATGTATAGACTTATTGTTTTCATTATTTTTTCTTTTAAAAAATGTTTCTTAATAACAAGCAAGAGGCATAGTTTTCCTGCCAAAATAGGAGAGATGCTTCACTGTTCATAGGTAATTCTCCAACAATGAGTTTCTTTACAGAGCTATTTGATTGCATTTCCATTACCAGTCTTTCCATTTCCATTTCCATTACTAGTCTTAGAATCCAGGAGCCAGTAAGACCAAGCAAGATACTGGTTTATAGGCAGACCCAAAGTGTGAAGTGTTATCTGTGGATTTGACAAAACTGCTCTTTTATTCTTTCTAGTTTTCTGTTTCGATCCAGGTAAGTGGTTTGACTGTGTGGGATCCACATTCTGGTGACACTGCCCAGTGGATCACAGGCAAGCTATACAACATCAAGGAGATGTTTCCAACCAGTTCATTGTTTCCAGTGACCATGAGTGCTTTTAAGGGATTCATCCAACACATTGATCTAAAGTGCTTAAAGGACGTCTAAGGGAGAGATACACATTTTTCTGGGTTTTTGTTTGTTTGTTTGGTCGGTTGTTTTTTTTTTTTGTTTTTTTTTTTTTTGGCTGCTAGATCTTACACCAACTTAGTGGATAGGGATATGGCAAACCTCTACTGAAAGCCCATTCACCACACTCCTTTTTGCCTCAATTTTGCTTGTCTGTCCTTGTCTGCATTATCTGTTGCAAACATATTTAGTGACTGTCATGCGCTCTTCACAAAATTCCACAGCTAGCATAGATACCCTTCTTTGTACCTTAGATTGTTTTAGTCAGTATTTTGTAGGATGACATGAGATTTTTATTTTATGCATTAGTCTCATGTGAATAACATTGAGAGGGCATGGTAAAAGATCTAGTAAGCTCCATTAGGCTGTTGGCATAAACTCCATAAAGGAAATCTAATACAGAGGGAAAGGGCAACTCAATAGACATACAGAACATGGAGAAGGGCTATTTTGAAGGAAGCAACATTAGAATATTCCAGAGGACAAGAAAGCAAATAAGCACAGGTAGGAAAGCATCAGGAATATCAAGTAACAGGGTCTGACCAAGACTAATGGATACAGGCAGGATTTAAGACTCTGAAGTTGGGAAGCCTAGAGACTAATGAGTTCTAAGCAAAAGTGGCTTAAAATTGGGATCTAGTTACCACAAATTCACAGGACAGAGGTCATAGCAAGTAAATTTTTCAGAATAGAACTACAAATAACTTATTATAGAATATTGACCTAAAGTATCTTGATTCTTCACAAGTAGGGTCACAATGACACTGATCACTGAGGGAAAGAGGATAACTTAGCTTGGGGAGAGTAGTAATACAGAGGCAGATACTACTATTTTTCTATAATATAATCTTCTGTGATACTGGAGTCTATGTGATAAGAATCACAAAAAATTCACTGAAGAAAAGCATGTTAAAAAGAAATTGAACTTTTCTTGGTTTATCCAATAATTCATCTCTCATTTTCCAAATGCCATGAAGATTCTCATAAATGATTTGTATTATTTAAAAATTACAGTTTTTTATTGCCCAATGCTCTGCTATTTACTTTTAGCATCTATATTACACAAATAGAAAGTATCCGTTATATTATATTATATCAGGAAAATGTTCTGTATCACATAAGTGGAATTGAGTAGACGATTCAAGATGGACATAAGGTTTTTTTTTTTTTTTTTTTTATGTTGCATCAACATATACATTTTAATCATTTGTTTTAGGATCACATTTTATTTACATTTGTATTCATTTAGTGGGTACTTTTTTCATACTGTTTGAATGCACAATTCCTTATTAGTCACACATCGAATTACAAAATAATTAAAAGTGTGATGTCCAGGCTTATAAAAGCGACAATGTATCTGGAGAGAAAAAAACTATGTATGAAGAATGAATATGATATAAACTGGTCTGAGAACATTGGCAGTATCAATACATAAAATTCCTTATACATAAATGACAACTGTAAAATTAAAAATAAGACAATAAACTACCAATAACATTGCTCATGGAAAGTTGAAAAGACTAAAAACCTTTCAAAAGCTAGAAAATACTGCTTTGATTGTCATAAAGAAAAACTTCCTCACTTGGAAAAATAGATGAATATATGTTCATTGCAATTGAATTGAGTAGCAACAATAGAAGTTTATTGACTCACAGAAATCTCCAAGAAAGAAGAGAAAGAACTGTTATGTATATTAACATTAATTTTATTTTTCCCTATTCCTTAAATATAAGAACTATGATCCCATCAAATATACTTACTCTGTCATGATCTATTAATTCTCAAAATAACTCATATTTTGATGCAAATATTTATAATTAGATGAATAAATGAATTAAAATAAGTATTTTATAGATCACCTATCACAGCAAACAGTATATGTTTTTAAGTTGTTAAGGATGATTTGACAATATATACTAAATGAAGTAAAATAAATTTGAATGAATTTTAGAACATCCTTCTAAAATTAATATGTTTGAACCTAATACCCAAAGTTATAGTATTAAAGGGGAGGGGAGTCTTTGGGGAAGTGATGAGGTCATTAGGTTTCTCCCTAGTAAATGTATTAGTGCTTTTATAAAAGAATTTGAAGGGAACACCATGATGCCTTTTTGTGTGTCTGCCTTCCACCATGCGAGAAGGCAGCAACAAGGCACCATCTAGTAAGCAGAGAGAGAGATAAATATAATAAATGAGGGAAGTATCAGTGACATCTATATAAACATTAACAATAGAATCTGCTAGTTAAGAAAATTGGGATATCTGAGGGAACACCTGTAGAAAGCTATTTTCATCAGCTAAGATAAATTATTTTGATATTATTCGTTATTTACATTCACTTTATATTATTGTTTATGGCAGTAAGGACACATTATTAATGATTACATACATCAATACCACTATGGAAACTAGAGGTCAAAATTAGAACCCTAGCTGGGTGTGGTGGCTCACGCCTGTAATCCCAGCACTTTGGGAGGCCAAGGCAGGTGGATCACCTGAGGTCAGGAATTTGAGACCAGCCTGATCAACATGATGAAACCCCGTCTCCAGTAAAAATACAAAAGTTGGCCAGGCATGGTGGCATGTGCCTATAATTCCAGCTATTCGGGAGGCTGAGACAGGAGAATTTCTTGAACCCAGGAGGCGAAGGCTGCAGTAAGCCAAGATGGCGCCACTGCATTCCAGCCTGGGTGACAGAGTGAGACTTCATCTAAAAAAAAAAAGAAAAAAGAAAGAAACCTAAATAATGAAAATAATGAGACACTAGAGTGATTACCGAATCGCCAAAAATAGAATTGGTTCCAGTATAGTTTTTGTATATAACGTGTCCTGATTTTTAGAAATCATTTGAAAAATACGGAACATGATATTCATTCACCAAACAACCTAAATCAGTAAGCCCAATTAAATCCAGAAACTTAATTGAAAAAATTTAATTAAAAATTAATTTGAATTTTAGGAGCAGTTTCCTTTAATAGGGGATCTCTTAAATAAATTGCATGCTATAGCATTCAGCCATTAAAATAAATAATGATAATAGAATGAGAAACATTTATTGAAAGCTTACTTTGTGTAACACAGCTTGCTAAGTGTTTTAATTGCATTACCTCAACAAATAGTTGTCAGTAATATTAATATTAATTATTTTATTAATATGATTTTATAATATAATAAAATCTATTAAAGATATTTCAATAAATAAAAATAACAAATGTGCTTTTGATGGAAGATTAGATAGCATTAAATAATTATTTTGCAGCAATATGATATGGATCATAAAACATCTTCATTCCATGCCAGTGGATTCTGTGTTGTTCTGAATTGTATACAGAATAAATGTACTAAGACAATTTTGTTAATTATTTTAACTTTATATTCTACAGAAATAATCAGTTGTGTATTCTTTTAGTTATAACACAAGAAAATTATTATTTATAATAAACTCATAATAAGCTTTAACTGCATTACATACAAACTAAAGCTGAAAGAGTGATTACATGTCTGTCATACCCCTCTGTTTTTCAACTTCCAAATGTTTAAATCGTTCTAGCATACTTAGGATTCATTAGATCAAATACTGATTCCTGTTATAAATAGAAATCATTTCAAAGTATAATTGTCATCACAGAATAAGAATTTTGGAACTTGATTCTATATAGATTTCTATAGAGAATGGTATGACCTCAGCTGTGCTGGAACAAAGTGTACATTTAAAGCCATCTTATATATTTCCAATTCATTCTTCTTTTATAGCCATGATTACCTCTATGAAATGTCCCTTTTGCCACCTAAGAGTTCCCAACAGCGTTATTCTAAGGGGCCTCATCTGCAACGCTGCACATATATAACATCTTACACTGACTGTAAGTAGCCAAACCACCTTTGTAAGTTCAAAGACAACAAATCAATGCCTGATAAACAATACTGTTCCACTTCTGACTAAAAAATAGGAAGTTAAAGTATTTCCCATTATTATTAGCAAAAATCTGAAAATGTTCTGTCTTTGAAAATAAATGTTGTTTTTCCTTCATGACAGAATGTAAGTTCATCTATAGAAAGCATTGAATATATTCTCAATAAAATGTTTTTTTTCCAATAATCTAACCAGGCCCTTTAAAAAATAAATGTAAGAAAAAACACTTTATTTATTTGTATTCTCTATAATAAGTATTTAAAGGGTTTAATAAATCTACAGAGTTATTTACAGTAGTGAGCATATCAGGAGCCAAAAGAGACTGATCCTATAGCATGGTTCTTGACAGATACGCATTTGAAACCACCTTTGCAAAAATTATAATTGAGAAAATTATGACAGTGAAAGAGATCAGACCTAATCAACTCCATCTTGCTTCTAAACTTTAAGCTGTCCTTATTCATTCCTGGGTGTAGGCCAAACTAACCTTGGGAAGGAATTTAGTTTACGGTTTGACTCTGAAACAAAACTGATCATAGCCCTTTCCCGAAAAAAAAAAAAAAAAAAAAAAAAAGAACCCTTCTTGCATGGGGTCAGTGTGCCTTTGAAGGACTAACAATTTAGCTACAAGATTAGAAATTACAGTTTAGGGGCCATGCAGCTTCTGGCTGCAAGCGTCTGAGTCTCCCCAAATTACTCTTGGGAGTAACATCACTGTTGTAATAACTAAGATCAGTGCTTGAGATATTTTGCAGACCCTGCATTCCAGTGCACCAGCTGACACCACCAGATGGCTAATCTGGCTCAACAGGTTCTATGATTCCACCCAGGAACAGAAAACAGCAAGAAAAACTCACTTTGACACTACTAGGATTCCATCTCCAACCAAGTTTCTACCTGCCAAATTACCTTAAAAACTCTCATCCCCAAACGCTCTGGAGACGGATTTGAGTAATGATAAAACTCTAGTCTCCTACACAGCCAGCTCTGTGTGAATTACTCTTTCTCTATTGCAATTTCCCTGTCTTGATAAATTGGCTCTGTCTAGGCAGTGGGCAAGGTGAACCCATTGGGTGGTTACACATTTGAATAAATATGTTATAAGGTGTTGTGCATTTTCAGTGACACAGGAACAAACAGAAAAAATTAGCAATTAATTATGATGGTGTCTCTATGTTGGTAGTTGGTAATGAGTAGGGAACAATGGGTAGAGTATAAATGAGAAAAAAAATGGATGAAATGTCATTTAAACTAAGTCTTGATAAATGAGTAGAACTGTAGTAAATCTGTTAATCACAAAAGCAATCCATGTTGACTGAACATCATGAGTGAGGCCTTGAATACTCTAATGTACATAATTTAATTAGAGAGTAGAGATTGAAGCATGTAAGGGTCAAGAAAGAAAATTAAATGCTCAAATATTGGGTCTAGCTAAGGACAATCCTTTTTTTTTGTTTTTTTTGAGAAGTCTTGCTATTGTTGCCCAGGCTGGAGTGCAGTGGCGCAATCCCGGCTCACTGTAACCTACACCTCCCGCGTTCAAGTGATTCTCCTGTCTCAACTTCCCAAGTAGCTGGGATTACAGGCACCTGCCACCATGCTGGGCTAATTTTTTACTTTTAGTAGAGATGGGGTTTTGCCATCTTGACCACACTGGTCTTGAACTCCTGACCTCAGGTGATCTACCCACCTTGACCTCCCAAAGTGCTGGGATGACAGGCATAAGCCACCATGCCTGGCCACTAAGGACACTCTTGAATGCCAAAATAAGACATTCATAATTGATTGGGTAAATAAAAAAGTAATATAAGAATACTGAGCAAGATACCTGGCCAGCAGGAGAAGATAAGAAGTCTACTGAAATTTGTAAGAATGATCTTGAAAGATAATTTCAATATTCTAATTAAGATGAAATGAAACTTTGAACTCAGGGTAACTTGTTTTGTTTTTCTGAGACACAGTCTCACTCTATCTCTCTATTGCCCAGTCTAGAGGGCAGTGGTACAATTTTGGCACTGCAACCACCACATCCTGGGTTCAAGCACTTCTCCTCCCTCAGCTTCCCAAGTAGCTGGGATTACAGGTGCTTGCCACCATGCCCGGCTAGTTTTTGGATTTTTAGTAGACACGAGGTTTTCTCATGTTGACCAGGCTGGTTTCGAACTCCTGATCTCAGGTGATCTGCCCACCTCGGCCTCCCAGAGTGCTGGGGTTACAGTGTGAGCCACCATGCCCAGCCATAACTTGTTATAATAGAGGCCAAATAGCTATTGGTATAGCTCTAGTGAAGGAAGAGAGAGACCCTCTCTCTTATTGTTTTATATTGTTTTATACTCAGTACTTGTTTTAAGAAAAAACAAGGATGTGAAACCAAAGATAGGCAGCCCAGCGCCAGGCCCGAAACCAGGCCTGGGCCTGCCTGGCCTGAACCTAGTAGTTAAAAATCAACTCATGGCTTAGAAACCGATGTTATCCATAGATTCCAGACATTGTATAGAAGAACACCGTGAAACTCCCTGCCCTGTTCTGTTTCACTCTGACTACCAGTGCATGAAACCTCGTCACGTACCCCCTAGATTGCTCAATCAATCACGACCCTTTCATGTGAAATCTTTAGTGTTGTGAGCCCTTAAAAGGGATGGAAATTGTGCGCTTGGGGAGCTCGGATTTTAAGACGGTAGTTTGCTGATGCTCCCAGATGAATAAAGCCCTTCCTTCTACAACTTGGTGTCTGAGAGGTTCTGTCTGTGGCCCATCCTGCTACACTAGCACTTTCTTGTAGCTTTTTTTTTTTTTTTTCCCCAAAGAAACATATTCAGAGAATGAACACCTAAAGAAAACTATAGATGATAGGGAAAACCCACTGAATAAATGATGTGTGTGTGTTGTTTTTCTTGTTTCTTTTTTTTTTTTTACATTGGATGCTACTTTTATTTTTCACTGTATGGTAATTATCAATCATGTTATCAATTATCTATTTATGGTGCACCATAAAAAGATAAAAAGACAAATTAACGTACAAAAAAATCATGAATATATTTATGGGAAACTTCCCCAGTAATGTATCAAAAAGGCCAGTTACCCTCTCAAGTATTTGCTTGTAAAAGACAGAGAGGAAGAAAGTTCTCATCAAGAAGACTTTTTCTTTCTCTTACAGCAACATTCATTACATTGTCAGCTGGTGCTGGAATTATGAGATAGGCCGAGGCAATCTGATTCTCATCTTGTTTAAACTTGTCAGTTCCAAAATGAAGTCTAGAGTCAGTCAGGAAAAATGGAGAAGGTGTCCCTCCTCATTTAGAGATAAATGGGAAGTCCAGCTCCGGAATTTTGTTTTGAAAAGGAGGGTCACTCACAAGCGGGCACTCATCTCTTTTTAAAGGTATTGTTAATTCAGTCCCTTATCTGACCCCCAGGGCTGGGAGCCTCGATGTTTTTCCAGAAGACACTCCTATCCTCAGCACTGCAATGGACCATCTGTGCCTTTGACCCACTGCTCAGAGGAAACGTATCTCTGGCGTGCTTCAGAGCTGCCGAGACTTCATGCACAAATTTTCAACTTGAACTTTTGCTTCAACCCCGTGTTCTTACTTCCTAGCTCTGCTGTTTCACGTGGCTTGCTAGACAACTATTTGTTAGAACTCTGACTCCTGACTCCCATATTGGCCTTAGTGTGTTTTATAATATCAGAGGAGAAAAGGGAGGGAAGGAAAGAGAAACCCAGAAGAGCAGAGGTAGATGAAGTGTGGAAAAGTAGATTACCCAGTAAAGGAAGGGTTATAGAGTATGGTGTGCAAGATGCGATGAAGAGGCTGAGTGGGCAAAGAAGTATATGATTTGCACTGGAGATCAAAACCCACTGAAAGTCCTATGTGGTGCAACTGCAAGGAGTTCGAATACAGATGCTGCTCAGTCAATGGCTTGTTTTGTATACCCCCTACATGTTGTGGGTTCCCTTCACTGTTCCCTTGAAGTTGTAAAATCCATGACTTTTTTTTTTTTTTTCCAAATAAAGCCTTTTATTTAATCAGGTGTTAATAATATGAGGTGAAGGAAAATAAAAGGCTTTATTTTTCATTTTCTAACAAAATTTTATCCTGAATAAAGTAAATAGATTCCAATAATTTTTGCTTAAAATTAGCTGAGACAATGCTACACATGAATGATTTTACTGCTGATATTAATATATTTCATCAAATTCTACCCACCACTGCACATGCATACCATTCTGATTGTCACATCAATTTTCTGGATTAGAAATGTTTTTGGTGTGCTCTTAAAGAAAAAAGCTGGTTTAAATGTTGATTTTTTTTAACAGAAGCTTAGACGCACTAGAGTATTGACTTAATGGGGAAAAAAGCATCACTTGAAGCAAGACATGCAGTTTGTTCCATTCACCAATGCTCTGCCCACAGCTTAGATGTGACACTCCAATGAGGCCCAAAGGCGATAAGACTGCCTAAATTCGGTTAGGGTACATGGGCTAGGAGATAACAGCTTCTCCATTATTTTCTTCATAACCTGAGTCTTAAAGGTCAGTTAATGATGGCAAACAGACCAAAAAAGAAAAAAAAACAAAAACAAAAACAAAAACAAAACCAACAAAAAAGTTTTATTGTCAATTTAAAAAAATATAACAGCTCTTGATAAGTAACAAAGAATCTGGATTTTAAAAAAGAAAGTGCATTTACCAATTTTTCTAATCTTTTTAAAGTTTTTCAATAGTTCTAAATTAAATCCCTTTCACCATTATCTCTTTATCCATCAGAAAATCCGAAGGGTATTTGGATTCAGACATCCAATGCACCAAAGATCTTTCATTACACAGCACAAACAAGCACTTTTATTGAACAAGAACCCAATTACTTAACCCAGCTTCACGTTTCATTCTACCCTGCAGCGTACACCCTGACAGAAACCTACTAATCTCTTCTGATGGACGTTGTAACATATCAGTTCTGATACACAGAGATGATTCCTAACCTTCTTGTAGAGAACCAATGATTAAATAAACTCAGATGCCCATCGCAGCTTCCTTGGACCAATGAATAACAATGAGAAAAGGCACATATGGGCCCTTGTCTCCTCTGTGTAAAGCATGCTCAGAGAGGAAAAAGGAAAGGAGGTTATGCTCTGAAAAACTGCCCAGCATTTACCAAAGACCTGTGCTGGCATTGCCTAAAGTTCTTTCTAGTTTATTTCTGCACTTTAAATTACTGTCATACCCTCTGCACCCATAGCTTGCTAGAAGAGAAGAAAATCACTTCCTCAAAGCTCTTACACCTTTGCTGCTGCCATTAGAAAAATATTTTGATAAATAATGTTAATAACTTGGCCTTTCTGTCAGTAATTCTCAAAACTGGGGATTAGAATAACCTAGGAACTTCTAAAGAGACTGATCCACGTATCTGGAGATGCTGGTTTAATTCATCAGTCTGGGACCTGGGCAATATTGCTTTCTAAAAGCTCTTCACATTATGGCAATAATATAGCTAAATCTTAGAAGTATTGATTCATGTGATAATTATTATATTAGAATAAAGAAAAGAACATAGAGATCATTCAGTCTAGCCAGACATCAATGCTGAAATATCTTCAAGAAAAATATCTGAAAAGTCACATAAATGAAAAAATTGCTAATCCACATGGAAGTCCATTTCTTTGGTTTCCTTTTAACATTAAATCTTTAGAAAAGATCTCCAAGATACGTCAAAGTATCCATGTACAAGACTGCTCATGACAAAACTGTTTATGTTAATGAATAAACTCAATAATTTAATGCCCATCAGTAAGGAACCAGAACTGAATACACACACACACACACACACACACACACACACACATATATATTAGTCCATTCTCATCCTGGTATGAAGAAATACCCAAGACTGGGTAATTTATAAAGAAAAGAGGTTTAATTGACTCACAGTTCCACATGGCTGGGGAAGCCTCAGGAAACTTACAATCGTGGTGGAAGGCACCTCTTCACAGGGTGGCAAGAGAGAGAAGTGCCAGCAGGGGAAATGGCAGGTGTTTATAAAACCATCAGATCTTATGAGAATTCACTCACTATCACTAGAACTGCATGAGGGAAACCATCCCCGTGATTCAATTACCTCCTACCGGGTTCCTCTCATGACACATGGGGATTATGGGATTACAATTCAAGATGAGATTTGGGTGGAAACGCAAGGCCAAACCATATCAATATCTATATATGTGTGTGTCTCTATGTGTGTATGTAAATGCATATTATATATTTATTTGTGTGTGTGTGTGTATATATATATGTGTGTGTGTGTGTGTGTGTGTCACGGCTCAGATCAGGGAATAGGGAGAATACTGTCATGCACGTCTGTGTGAAGAGACCACCAAACAGGCTTTGTGTGAGCAACATGGCTGTTTATTTCACCTGGGTGCAGGCAGGCTGAGTCTGAAAAGACAGCCAGCGAAGGGAGATAAGAGTGGGGCTGTTTTATAGGATTTGGGTAGATAAAGGAAAATTACAGTCAAAGGGGGGTTGTTCTCTGGTGGACAGGAGTGGGAGTCACAAGGTGCTCAGTGGGGGAGCTTTTTGAGCCAGGAAAAAGAATTTCACAAGGTAATGTCATTGCTTAAGGCAAAGACCCAGGCCGTTTTCACCTCTTTTGTGGTGGAATGTCATCACTTAAGGCGGGGCAGGGCATTTGTGCTTCTTTTGTGATTCTTCAGTTACTTCAGGCCATCTGGGCATATACGTGCAAGTCACAGGGGATGCGATGGCTTGGCTTGGGCTCAGAGGCCTGACAAATAAATACCTTTAGTGCAAAATAGTGTAAAATGTTTTAAGGATGTACCTTATAATACATGTATGATTATATATATAATACCTTTTTGTAAATCTGTAAATAATGGTTTCTAAAAAGGTAAGATTGGCTTTTATTTTTAGTTTATGCCTTTCTTATTTTTATGTTTTAATCATTTGTCAGAATTATTATTTACGTATTTCAATTAGCAGAGGTTATTTGGATATTGGGATAACACACTATTTGTATGTCTTTTTTAACATTTTCAGTATCTTCCCAATCTTGATATGAAATCAGACACCCATAGTTTTCTTTTGAGCTACACAGAATGAAGTTATCATCTTGTATATGACAGCCTTAGCTCTTTGAAAGAACACAATACTGTTTCCCCCTTGGTGGAAGAAACTCCATTTCTTTTTCTTTTTTTTTTTTTTTTGAGAGGAGTCTTGCTTTGTCGCCCAGGCTGGAGTGCACTGGCCAGATCTCAGCTCACTGCAAGCTCCGCCTCCTGGGTTTACGCCATTCTCCTGCCTCAGCCTCCCAAGTAGCTGGGACTACAGGCGCCTGCCACTTCGCCCGGCTAGTTTTTTTTATTTTTATTTTTTTTAGTAGAGACGGGGTTTCATCGTGTTAGCCAGGATAATCTCGATCTCCTGACCTCGTGATCCGCCCGTCTCGGCCTCCCAAAGTGCTGGGATTACAGGCTTGAGCCACGCGCCCGGCCAGAAACTCCATTTCTTTCATTGTTTTTCATAGCCCTTCAAAGGCTGTGTCTTATAAGCCTTGTATTAATGTGTTGGTATTAAAGGACATGGAAATATTTTTACAAGTTCTTGACATTAAGAAGTTTGTGTCCTAATCATGGAAATAAAAATAAAATAACAAAAATATAAATAGTAGAAAATAGTATTTTGGGGGCAGGCATGGTGGGTGGCTCATGCCTGCAATCCCAGTACTTTAGGAGGCCGAGGCATGTAGATCACTTGAACTCAGGAGTTTGAGACCAGCCTGGGCAACATGGCAAAACTCTGTGTCTACAAAAAGGACAAAAATTAGCTAGGCATGGTGGTGTGTGCCTATAGTCCCAGATACTTGGGAGGCTGAGGTGGGAGGAGGGTGAGCTCAGGAGGTTGGGGCTGCAGTGACCTGAGATGGTATGACTGAACTCCAACTTTGGAGCCAGAGAGAAATCTTGTCAAGAAAAAAGGAAGGAAGGAAGGAAGGAGGGAGGGAGGGAGGGAGGGAGGGAGGGAAAGAAGGAAGGAAGGAAGGAAGGAAGGAAGGAAGGAAGGAAGGAAGGAAGGAAGGAAGGAAGGCAGGCAGGCAGGAGGGAGGGAAATATTTTTAATATATTATTATTTATGATCAGAGGAACTGAATGCATAGCAGGGAGTCTATTATTCTCTCAAGAGGTTGGCCAATAAACAGAAGAAGAATAAAATTGGTAAATTGGTATGGAATATATTTATCAAAATTTACTTTTCAACTTAAAGAATATGTGTTATTTTATTTTAATCTTAGAATAGCCTCAGATATTAATAACCCCACTTTATAACTGTAAGAATGGAAGTACATGATATTATGGTTTTAAGATCCTTTTCTTCTCTGAACATGTTCAAGTTCATCAATGGTTGCTCTAAAATAGCCATGTCAAGAACTGGAGATATTTTCTACAGATGCTGTGATCAGTGCAGAGGCAAGGGGCACTACAGGGTCCTTTGATCTTGACACTAATACCTTTAACACTCTGGTCTCCAGTAGAGATGGTAGGAAACATTGTCACAGAAGGAGGTAGGAGGTAGGAGCAGCTAAACCCACCTGGAAGTCAAAGAAAGCTTCAGAGAGGAGACACTGTTGGCTTGAGCTCAGATTTGAAACACAAGAAAGAATTTTCCAGAGGGACAAACAACAGTGGCTTCATTCCAGGCAGAGAAGACAGCACTACTAGAAACACTGTATGTTTAAGCACTATGGGTGTATTCTTTGGAGCTACATAGAATAAAGCTGGGGAAAAAACGAACATGATGGACTATGGGAGATTGCAAGTCTGGGATATTAGGTTAGTGCTACAGGGAAAAGAACAAAAGACCAATAAGAGTGAAGTTAGGGAGGTAGACAGAAGACAGATCATTAGAATCTTGGGAATTTGTATTTGACCCTAGTGGCAATGGACACGAAAAAGGAATACTTCATTTTTGTTCTGAAAATTACTGGTGTATTTGCAAGAAGCTAAAAAGGACTGAAAGCATATATAATAGAGACTCTCAGCTAAAATAAAATGTCCACACAAATATCAGTAGCTTTTAAGTTGAAATGACAATTTATTACTTTTGTAATTTTTACTTGCTATTGGGAACACAGTTGAACCCTTTTGTGAGGAATGATTGCCTTTTTCACCAAGTTATGCAGAGTATGTAAAAGTCAAGAGGTGCCTAATATGATTGCTTGTGGTCAGGATCGCTTTCAAATTTGTTTTGACATAGTATTTCCATCAGAATATTCTAAGCCAGTTAATAAAAGAGCATGGCATACTTCCATTAGAGATCATTCACTGGAAGTTGTTTATTATGATTTTTTACTTCCAATTTCTCATCAAATGAAAGACCATATCTTAGCTTCTCCTGAACAATTTTGAGCTTTAGCTTCTATCGCATGGATGTCTACTGCATATTCTAAAATGGGGATCTGATTGGGAACAACAGGATTCCATGGTAAGGAAAGAAAATACAAAGCCATGTATATGAGAAGAGATTTTCTCCCTCTTAGTTCGAACATTTGTTAAGATAGCACGCTGGTTTTCTGTGATGTAAAAATATTTCTCTAAAGACACTAAATTTGGATTTTAAACAATATTCTGTCCTTTGAAATGCTTACAAATTATTTTTTAAAATTAAAAAATTATGAGGTAATAAGTAGTTTGAAACAGTTACAGAACAAGGCTATTTATTTTTTATTTGGAATATGAGACCAAACAGTTTTTGTGGTATCCAGTGTTAAGGATTATAATTATTACTTTTATTTGATAGAAGTCTAATTTATAACATCCATATGCAGATTAATTATTATTGTTTCACATTATATTATCAAATTTCCCCAGCTAATAAAGCCATAGATAATGAGGCTGGCAGATGAGGTTATTTTCTGGACTTTTCAAGGTCAGTATGTCAATTAAGATTATGGGCTAATTCATTAGTGCTGGGGAAAAAAATGAACATGTTGAGCTACAGAAGATTGCAAGTCTGAGATATCAAGCATCTGTATTGACTTATGACAGCCTCAAGTTCTCTATTTTATTAAGTGATTTAGAGGTACAAATTACTTTTCCACTAATTTGACAGAGATGAAAACTTAGGAAAAATTTCAAAATATAACATAGACTCAAAGATTGCTGTATCATATTAATCAGTAAACCATGGCGTATACATGGAGCCAAATTCTCTAAGTACCTAAGTTTTCTGTTTCACTTAGAGGCAGCATGAATTTGTTTAAGTAATTAATTCATGTATTTGACAAGGACTTATAATTTACTAAATATGTATTCTGTACAAGGTTCTGTGTTAGCCCCTTGGGAAACAGAACAAAAGAGGCAGCCATAATCTTCACCCTCACATAATTTATGGAGACAGATATGAAATAATTAAGTACACACACAATTAGTTGTTAATTATATTTGGTACAAGTGCTAGAAAGGGGAAGTACTGCCTGCTATGAAAGCATGAAATTGTTATTATATAGTACCTTAAAAAGAAAAAGAAGTGGTCTAAATATATTTATAGACTAATTCAGTAAGTATTTACTGAGCAACTACTGAGCAACTACTATATTCCATTCATTCTGTGGGTACTGGGGATATAATGAAATCATACAGTGTAATTTGGTAAACACATATGCACAGCAAAATAAAACTTTTAAAAAGCTATGGAAGCATGGATAAAAGTAGGGTGGCCTATGATATTTAAAAAGAAGCTTCCATAGAGTCAACTCATTGACTTCTTTATTCAAAAGTATGTATTAAACACCAATAATATTCCCAATATGGTGTTTGGTGTTGGAGATTTATGACAATAAAATACACCCTTGTCTGTAGAGAACTCAGAGTTTAGAGCAGCAGTCTCAATCAGGGTCAGTTATGCCCTTTAGTGAACACTTGGCAACGTGTTCACAGATATTATTCTGTCCTAATTGAGGGAGGGCGCCATTGTTCTAGTGAATAGAGGCCAGAGGCACTATTACATATTCTACAATGGAAAAAACAGCTCCCCTCACAACAATGAATAACTATCTAACCTAAAATTTCAATAGCACCAAGGGTTGGATAAACCCTGGCAGAGAAAAACAGACAAATAAGTAAATAATCGATTATAATACCAAGTTATTATTGTTAAAACGGGGCTGTGTTTTAAAATACCAACAGCAAAGTAGAAGGTAGATTTGACAGGTAAAAGCAAGAAGGCAGAAAGATCACTTGGCTTGGTATTCTATTTTGGCAAATTATGGTATGATGCTGGAAATGCCTGGACTAGAGCTATCAAAATGAAGACAAAATGATCCTAAAAATTGTATGTGAGAGGAAATTTCAGAGGTAAAATAAACATTGATTTACTGACCAATTGTATGGTAAAAATTTGGGAGAAGAAAGAGTTGAAGGCTGGGTGCAGTCGCTCATGCCTCTAATCCCAGCACTTTGGGAGGCCAAGGTGGGTGGATCACTTGAACCCAAGAGTTTGAGACCAGCCTGGGCAACATAGGGAGACCCCATCTCTACAAAAACATAAAAAAATGAGCCAGGCATGGTGACATGAGGCTGTAGTCACAGCTACTCTGGAGGCTGAGACAGGAGGATCGCTTGAGCCCAGGAAGTGCAGGTTGCAGTGAGCCAAGATCATGCACTGGACTCCAGCCTGGGTAACAGAGTGAGACTCTGTCTTAAAAAAAAAAAAAGTAGTTGAAACAGATAGAAGAGTCAATTACTACCTTAAGAGCTGTTTAGTTTAGGTAATAAACTACTGTTAAGACCAACAAATGTATGAATAAAGGAAAAGGAACAAGTTTTGAGGGAAATTAATAATGACAATAAAAATAATATTGATGTGTTATAGGTCAGGCAATGAGCTAATCACAGAAAACATTAATAAATTTGTCATAACTTTGCAGGAAAGTAATACTATTGGAAGTAAGTACTCTGATTCCCTATTTTTCAGACATGGTAAGAGAGATTAAATAAATTATTCAAGGTCATATTGCTTAATAGTGGCAATAGCTAGACTTCAACAGGTGTTTATCATTTTCTAAAGTCAAGGTCTTCAAAACTCTATGCTCTATTGCATAAACAAGAAAGAGACTGGAAAATCCAGGTGGACTTTTCTCACTCTGGAGCCAGCATGCCCTGGTTCCCTGAAAAATAGAACCTGGTGCAAACGCTTGTACGCTACTGGCTATTACAGCATGCGTATCAGGGAAGCAGAGTGAGTCATTAGAGTAGAGAGAGCAAACATTCAATATTGTCCAGCCGCTTCCTTGTTCGACCTTGCAGGAGAGTCTGCCAAGAAGCTGCAGACATTATTCTATTTCAAGATATGCCATGCAGAGGAAGAAATGAAGAATAGATACCATCTCTGCACACCATTCATTAAACATGTGCTCCAAAGCTTTCACTCACCTGCTCTTCCAGCTTAATCAAGTGGGTCTGAGTGGCAGCAGAAGTATCCTAGAGCAGGAGGCAAGAGGGACCCAGTATGAGTAGAAGACAAGGCACTGTGGACTTGTGCCTGTGAGAATCAAGGAACATAGTGCAATATAAGAGGCCAAGACCCCAAGACAAGTGCAGGTGGGAAGGTATGGGATGGTGTGTAAGAACGAGCTGATCTATCTGGTGGCTACAAATCACCAGCTTTGGGTAAGTTATGTCCTTATCTATAATATCCTCGTCTACAAAAGAGAGAAAATCAGAGTCATGTTATGAGGATTAAATGATTTAAAATATATCAATCAGTTTAAACAGTACCTGCCGCAACATCAGCACCAGATGCAATATTTGTTATGACATCACTATCATCACGACTGTCGAGAAGAGAAAAGCAGCTCCTTTTACTCTGGAACTGACTGATTCTAACAGCAAATTCTTGGTATTGTGAGGAGCTGGCCTGCCCTTCACAGTTAAGGTCATAATGTTCTGTTACCAAATAGAAACAATCTCACAGAATGCCAGGATCTGACATGGTCACCATGTGACCATGATGATGAGAAACAAAGAACAAAAACAGAAACAAAATCAATTCATAACTTTGTCTAAGCACAGACAAACACAAGGTCACTATACAAAACACAGAATACCAAATGCATCCCCTTCCTGGCTAACAAGAGAGAATGGTTTTCTTTACCAAGTAGAGCTTTAGTTTTGGTCTATTATTCCTTTCTTCTAGGTAAGATTTATTAAGATACCCAATTATATATTTCTGTGTGCTTCCTCATAGGTTTCAATCCAGAGCCAAGCCCCATCTCCTTGAACTCTCCCCCCAAATCACATAACCCAAGCACAATCCTATAACTAGTTCTTTCTAACACCCTTTTATTAAAGGTGCCCAAACTTCCCCATGATGTGTGCTCTCCCTCACTGCAACAATCAATAAATTCAACTTGCTTAACTGTGAGTGTACACCTGGTGGGCTTTGGCTGAAGAGCATTGGCATCATCTTATCGTCGTCGTCATCGTCATCATCATCATCATCATCATCTCCTAAAGCTGGAGACATTAGATTAGCCACATAGTTGTGAAATTTTAGCATTTAAGTTGTAATTGGAGTTAAAGTAATAGAGGAAATTACAGAAGGAGAAAATGTCAAATGGCAGAAGTAAATTGCCTGGGGCTAAACCGGAGGGGACACACTAGTATTGAAGGGACAGGCCAAATTAAAAGAATCAATTATGTTTTTCAATGAATGATTTTATGAGTAGTCATGTAAGAGAAGAAGAGAGATCAGCTTATGGAAAGAAGGGAGTTTTAAGAATGTCGTGGTGTTCCCATGTGCTTGATACAGAAATGTCCAAATAAGAAGTAGGGAAAGCCCATTGGATTGGACAGACAGGAGGTCTGATAGCCAAGACTCCAAAGAGTATTTAAGTAAATAAAAGACATTACAACAGGCAAAGTGATGAGTGGGAGATAGGGAAATTAGTGTCTTTTAAAGTATGAATGTGAATAGGACGGAGATGGAAATTTAACTGAAGGTAAACATAGGGTTGCAGGAGGGTTAACTTGTGACAGGAAGAAGCAGACATCTCAGTCTGCTTTAAGAAAGCATCTGGCCAGGCACAGTGGCTCAGCACTTTGGGAGGCCAAGGCAAGTGGATGACTTGAGGTCAGGAGTTCGAGATCAGTCTGGCCAACATGGTGAAATCCTGTCTCTACCAAAAATACAAAAATTAGCTGGGCATGGTGGCAGGCAACTGTAATCCCAGCTACTTGGGAGGTTGAGGCAGGAGCATCGCTTGAACTCAGGAGGCGGAGGTTGCAGTGAGCCAAGATTGCACCATTGTACTCCAGCCTGGGTGACAGAGCGAGACTCCGTCTCAAAAAAAAAAAAAAATAAATAAATAATAAAATTAAAATTTAAAAAATCGTCTATGGAAAGGGAGAGTTTGCAGAGCCAAGAAAGAGAGAGGAGATTTGAGGAATGAAGGTTCTAGAGTGTGTGGAAGGAGGAGAGATCCAAAATTCTGTTGGAGAACTAATCCTGAAAAGAAGTAGAGGAATTTCATTTTGAAAGTAGATGAATGAAAGATAAATACTGATACTGCTAAGTGTGAAGGTTCTGTGCTAGAAGGGGAGGGGAGGCAGCTGAGGAATTTCATCACTGTTGACTTTTGTTTTCTCAGGAAATAGTCTAGGACATTTGTTAAAGGTGAAGGTTAGGAATGTGGTAAACCTGGAACAGCCACAACAGAAAAGGGAACTGCAGGGAAGAAGAAGAAAAGAAAAAGACTGTCAGGCATTGTGAAGATGGAAGTAAGACAGGAGATTCTGCACTCATCGCTCTAACAGAACTGGACAGCATGGCTGTGCAATAACTCTAGCTGTCCTCAACAACTGAGGTCAGGACAAGAGAGATCAAACACGGAGGCCGATCCTTGTTGCCAATGGCAGGATTTCTGAGGTGGAACAAAGGGAAAAAAGGAGAAAATCTGGTGAGAGCACAGTTTAAATGAGTGATCAGTGAAAGGGAAAGGCTAGATAAATGGAAAAGCCAAGGTAGTCACAGACTGACTAAGGGAATTTAAAGTTCTAAAGGTGGCAGGATACGTAATGCCACTGAAGGAATTAAGGTTAGAAGAATAGTGTTGGCAGGGCGTGGTGGCTCAAGCTTGTAATCCCAGCACTTTGGGAGGCTGAGGCAGGCGGATCACGAGGCAGGAATTTGAGACCAGTCTGACCAACACAGTAAAACCCCATCTCTACTAAAAATACAAAAATTAACCAGATGTGGTGGTGGGTGCCTATAATCCCAGCTACTCAGGAGGCTGAGGCAGGAGAATAGCTTGAACCTGGGAGGCGGAGGTTGCAGTGAGCCGAGATCGCACCTCTGCACTCCAGCCTGGGCGACAGAGAGAGGCTCCGTTTCAAAAAAAAAAAAAAAAAAAAAAAAGAATACAGTGTTTCAGATAAAGAGCTTAAGATTTCAGAAATAAACAGTTGAGAAGGATAGTAAGATACATACAATGGTATAGGAATTTGGCATTGAAATTGAGAGAGGGCAAAGGAAAGCACGAGAGAAAAAGTATTCCACGACCTTAGGGACTAGGAAGTATGAGACATGTTAACAGGATACAAATTTTAAAAGACTTAAAATAGAAATGAGTTATCCATATCCAAAATTCATTTCTATGTGTTATATTTTCACAGGGAAAATAGGATTCCTACCTTACTTTAAAAAAACAAAAAGAAAAAAGAAAATACCTTTAACATTTAATATTATAATTCATAAAATGGTTTGGTAACAATATTATTAAACTGAAGTGGGATTTTTTTTTTAAACCATATTTCTCACACCCTAACATATAGACATGGCCTTCTGAAGAAGTTGCCAAATAGATTTGCTTGTGCCCAGAGAGGCCACACCTATAGGACAAAGCCTTACACGTTGATTACAGGTTCTGGAAAAGAGCTGACCACAGTGCTGGTATCTGCTAATAAGAACTTAAAAATAGATTTTAAAAATCTATTTTAAAAAACTATATTATCAAAAAAAGAGTATATCGTTCTTGTATCACTTTTCTATGTATGAAATTCTTAATAGGAAGAGTGACTGTATAAATTTGGGGTACCTGGTAAATATTTGGTGCTCATACTGGTTTTACTTAGCCCTTTAAAGAAATTTAGTATTCTCAGTCTTGATGAAATTTTAAAAAACAATTCATTATGCCTTTTGTTCTTCCAGAATGTCTGACTTTTAGAGGTGGGTTAATAGGCCAGAAAATTTTTTAAAATATACATATTTTACTTGGTACAAATAAGATATATTCTATGTCTATGTTATAACAAAAATCTAATTTCCAAAGAGAGAAGTTTCCAATTACATCCTTGAGAAAATATGTTTGTTAATTCTTAATGTTTACTCTGCTATTTTTGGTAACATCATATTTTAAGGTTTGCCTTTTTCTTGCTGCTGACACTGTGGGAATAATAAGAACCACTAAGATGTGATGGCAAAGAAATGCCAAAAGTACTTAAATAGGATATTTTGGTAAAATTTGTGTTATTTGGACAATCTGACTGTGATACATAGAATTTTCTTTTACAAATTAGGTGATTTTAGTGTTATATAAAGCTAAAAAGTAGAAAAAGTCAACATTTTTGTATTATTTTTTTCCTGCAATCCTCAGGCAATATTATAACTTGCTTATCTAACTCATCTCAATGAGTTTTTAATACCATATCAAAAGGTAGACAAATTTTCTCTAGTTTCTCTTGAGAATTGAAGGTAATTAAATGAAAGTACAATCCTATCTCCTGAGGATAATTTTTGGCTAATTTTTGAGACTTTTTAATTCTAATTTTCCTTGAACCTATTGGACCTATGTACCATTCTGACCCTTTCTCTTCTCTCCATGGGTGATTAGGATCTCTGCTTACTTATTTTGCTATCAAATATGGATAACTCTTATTTTGAACTTCTGATTTATCTGCAGGGCTGAGAGAGCCTGGTCAGTTTTTACTTAGGAATATACTTTTTTATTTTCCCCCAAATTTTACTCATATTGAGTCTATATATAAATAATGAAGCTGAGTTGTATTTTCTTAGAGAGTAACCTATGTCTCCTTTGGTTTGGGTACGTTGTAGATTTCAAACTCAGGGTCCTTACTCTTGTCTCTACATTTCCACATATCTATTAGGATAATCAGAAATTATAAATGTGTCATATTTGAGTACCTAGAACTTCACATCTAATTTGGCAGTCACTAGTCATATGTCTATTGAGCCCTTGAAATGTATGGCTAGTCAAAATTAACATGTGCTCTAAGTATAAAATACAAAGCAGATAGTGATTTCTTAGTATGAAAACAATGATGTAAACTATCTCGATAATTTTTACATTGATTAGATATTAATAAGATGCTAAAACATATTATCAAAATATTTTTCCTGTTTCTTTTTGCTTTTTTTAGTGTGGCTATCACAATTTAAAATTTACATATATGGTTGATGTTTGTGGTTCCCATTAGAATTCTACTCAAAAAAAGTTTGAAATTAGTACTGTTAGCAAATGTTGTATTCCAGCTACAAGTAGATATGAAGAATGTTATAAAATCAACGTTTTACAACTTTGGACTTACTACAACAAAATACAATTTATGTTATTATTATTATTATATCAGGGAACCTAAAATAGAACAAAGATTAAAGTATATGCTTTCTTGATTCTTAGTTACCTTACTTCTCAGGTATCAAACCTCTGGGTTATTATTAAACTCTGAGTAAGGAGGAGAGAAGCAAACCCTACTACCTGTTCCACCGTTTCTCATGGGTTTTGCTTATTATTTCTCTCTAAAAGCAGACAAGATTTTAATAGCAGTTGTTAAAGGAATGCATTGATAAGAACCAGATTTTAAAGTGTCTCAGAGTGAAACTCAATAACTCAATAATATGGTTTTACTACTGCTTACAATATAATGTGTTATTCTGCTTAAATGACATATTCAAGATTTCTGATGCAGTATGTGGTTGAATAGAATCCTTACATCTTGTAGTTCTAGCATTCATTACACATTAAGGTGGTTATGCAAAGCAGAGAATGTGAAAAACCACTGGTCTTACATTTCTACTTTTCTGGTCACAAATGTGCAATGATTCCTCATGCAACATTTTGGAAACACCTCACTGTTGAATGCAGTAAAATCATCCAGCATTCCTCTGGTCATGAATAATTTATAGACAAAGTGCCATATACCAAATATGTTGCATGATGTGATTCCTAGAGCCGTCAAAAACTTGATCTATGGACTTATTCTTACTGCACTTTTTTTTTAAACCATATCTTTGTGGGAGAACAGTTACTATGATGAATATGAAATCTGAAACTATTTAAATGATACTACAAAATGCTCCATAATGTTTAAGTACAACATAGAATGATTTCTCCATTTCTCCAAGTGTGATGACCAAACTTGAGATTCATGAAAACATCAAACTTCTGTTTCAAAGTATGGTAATATTAACTTTGTAACTATGGATGACATATTATGATTTTAAAAGTTGTTGACTTTGTCCTTATATCTGTCTCTCATTTTTATTTCCTTTTAATCATCTATTATTCTCCTAAAATAAAGAATTCATATTTGTTGCAACAAATTAAAAATAAAAAATTGGAAATATGTGATTCTGTTTGATTTTGTAATAGATTAATATCAGATCTAGAATGGATCTTAAAAGTCTAAAACTTTTTCGTTGCATAGCCTTTGCTCAATCACATACATTGGTGTAATATATATAATAGATCCCGAGCCAATTTCTACTCCTAGAGTCATGAGGGTCTACAACTTCTATTTTATGCTTATGTGAAATTAACTTATCTGTAATGTACACCTACTGATAGTAATGTACATCAGAATTATAAAAAACAAGTGTAATCCATTTTATATGAAAATTTAAAATTTTTCTTAACTTTTAGAAATCACTCTACATTATCTCCTAGTTAACTTCACTCACAAACATTTATAAATATAGCCAAGAATACTTTTCTTTCATTGATGCTCCAGTCCTACATATTCAATCTAATTAACATCTAACGCTTAGTGGTCTTAAGGATATCTCAAATTCCACACATTGGAAATTACACTTAAGATCTCTATGCACAAATCTGATAAGCAATTGTACTCAAAATGCAAAAATCCTTGATACTGGCTTCTTTTTCTCTAACCATATCGTATCTATCAGCACGTCTTACCAGCCTCATCTCTTAAAGTTTTCTTAAAGCCACTGAATTCTCTCCAGCAATATCTAACCTTTAGAAAAATTTCTATTATTTCTCACCCAAAGAAGGTAATGGCTTCCCAAATGATTTCCCTCCACCCATGCTTAACACCCTAGAGCACAACAGTCAAAGAGTTTACTTAAATATGTAAATCAGATCAATGCTTAAATTTTTGCATTGTATTTCCCTGCTATTTTTTTTAAAAAGATCAAAAGATCAAAGACTTTGATCAAAGAAAAAGATCAAAGATCTAACAATGGCTTGCCATTTACTACAAAGTCTGGGCTCTGCTCACCACACCCTTGCTTAATTAGTTCCTCCTTGTTCAGATATCAAGGAAATCAGCTATCAGGGACAAAATAGCTTTTGTCCAAAAAGACTTCCTTGACCTTGGTGACCATAATCCTTTACTTCATTACATCCGCTCGTAACACCATGTAACTAAACTTTATAGCATTTAATGTCATAGCTCATATTAATTTTGAAAGAAGGAATGAAATAGGAAATACAAATTAACTTTTAAAATACATAAAGAAAATGCTTATATTAAGAACTAAACTGCAGCTTTTGGTGTATATTCATGTTTAACACAAACTAAGCAAGTAACAGTAATTCAAAGGTTTTAAATATACACCCAAACCTGCAATAACACATAGACACCTTAAACTATTGTTGCTCCAGGCAACATAGAAAAATGAGCCTAACAAACACTATAATTTGTTTGGAGGAAACGGATATTTATTTTTAAGACTACCCTTCTGATATAATCATGGTTGATGGAAAGAAGAAGATCACCCTGAGTATGGTCAGATATATTAGTACAATCTTTGCTAAATTATAAACTCTACTAAGACAGCAGATCTGCTTCTGTTTGCAGTGTGGCTAAGCTACAGTGATGAGACTGCCTTAGGGGAAGTCACAACTTTCCCATAAAGTTGTTTTCATGAATAGATGTTGCAGTTGGATGAAAATTTAAAAAACAAAAAGAAAAAAATACCTAACTTTCTGGGCACATTCTCAGATGGTCACCAGTATATCCACTTTAAAACACAGGATAATGTGGGAAACAATAAAAATAACCGTCTGTTAGAATTGTCTTAGAGGGATGCATTTTCTAACAGTAAAACTTCTGAGCTGACCCAGCAAAATCTGAGAATGAGAGTGGCAGAGGGCTCTGAGATGACATTTCAAATATTGTTTTTTCAAACCTGTAGATGTATAAGAAATTATGGCCAGGAACAGTGGCTCATGCCTGTAATTCCAGCACTTTGGGAGGCCAAGGCAGGCAGATCACCTGAGGTCGAGAGTTTGAGACCTGACCAACATGGAGAAACCCCGTCTCTCCTAAAAATACAAAATTAGCCAGGTGTGGTGGCGCATGCCAGTAATCCCATCCCAGCTACTCGGGAGGCTTGAGGCAGAAGAATCGCTTGAACCCGAGGCGGAGGTTGCAGTGAGCGGAGATCGCACCACTGCACTCCAGCCTGGGCAACAAGAGCGAAATTGTCTCAAAAAAAAAAAAGAAGAAGAAATTATAAGCAGAAAATAATAGACATAAACTGGCATTTGCAGCACTTATTTTAACACAATGAATGAATTAAGTCATTCTTGAAAAGTTTGGATATAAGTTTATACACACTATAAATTTGAAAATGAAATGCACATTTGTGCCTAAGACTGATCTATTGCCTTGCATTGTTCTTGGCAAAGTCAAGCAAAGTCTCCACAGTATACTCTGCCCCTTAAGGTTAAATAGTTTCCACTTGCAGAGGTAAGCTGTTGGTGGAAGAAAACAGATAAAACAGATTTTTTAAATAGAACTAATCCACTTATTTAGATGTTGATTCCTGCTTGATATTTTAGAAATTTTACTTTTTACAAGTCCAGTGGTTCAGAATCTCTTGCTTCTGTTATGTATTATGAGCTTAGCAAAAGCTCGAAGTATCTGTTATGGACTTAATTGTGTCACTCCCAAAATTCATATGTTGAAGCTCTAGACCCCAGTATGACTGTTTTAGGAGTTAGGGTCTATAAAATGATGATTAAGGCTAACGAGGTTATATGCGTAGGGCCCTAATCCAGTAGAACTGGTGTCTTTATAAGTAGAGGAACAGACACAAGATGGCTCTCTCTCTGTGTGTGCCTGCACAGAGTAAAGGCCAAGTGAGGACAGTGAGAAGGTGGCTTTCTAAACCCCAGGAAGAGAGACCTCAACCCTGCCAGCACTTTGATCTTGGACTTTCAGCCTCCAGAGCTATAGAAAAATTAATGACTGTTGTTTAAGCCACCTACTCTGTGATATTTTGTTACCGCAGCCTAAACTGACAAATACAGGATCTTTAGATGCTCTCAAGAGCTTTGTTTTTTTTGTTTGCTTTTGGAACAGCCCCATAACAGTTTGACTAAACCTACAGTAAGTTAGATTTACCTACAAAAGTAATTACATGAAATTTTTGATGTATCAGTTATCAGAACCCTGAGAAAGTTTTTGTGTGGTCTGTTTCATGTTAAACCTATGTTAGATATGTTACCAACATATTAATAGCAAATCTGAAGTTCTAAAAAATGTTGTGGCAATAGAAAGTTTAACTGAAGATGCTTACCTTAAGCTGTCTTCTCAGTGATCAATGATGACTTGTCCTTAGTAACGCTGTGGATAACTGCATGTATTACAGCTCGGACAAGGTCAAGTTTTGCAAATAGTGTCTTTACCAGTGCACAAACTGGATATGAATACTACTTATTTTGTTTTTATATTATGATTATAGTCTTCACAACATCTGCAAGTCCTAGTAGATCTGAGTATTGAATATGGATACTAAAAAAATAAATAAATACTGAGTCCAGGCATAGTGGCTCATACCTGTAATCTCAGCACTTTGGGAAGCCAAGGCAGGTGGATCACCTTAGGTCAGGAGTTTGAGAACAGCCTGGCCAACATGGTGAAACCATGTCTCTACTAAAAATACAAAAATTAGCCAGAAGTGGTGGTGGGCACTTGTAGTCCCAACTACTCGAGAGGCTGAGGCAGGAGAATCACTTGAACCTGGGAGGCAGAGGTTGCAATGAACTGAGGTCGTGCCACCTCACTCCGGCCTGGGCAACAGAGAGAGACTCTGTCTCAAAAATAAATAAATAAATGCATACCATACACACATACATACTGAAAAGCAGTAGAAAAATAAGCATATTATGTAAATATGCAATTAACAAAAGTCAATATGAAAAATTAACTTTAAAAAATGTTCATTTCTAACTTACTATGTAAGTAAAATGCAAATTAAAATGTGACATAAATTTTTGCCTATCCAGTTAGCATCTTTTAGGTCGATTTTATTTTTAATTATGAAGTGATACTTTATTGTAAAAATATCCCACAGACAATTGAAATGCAAATTTGTGAAAACTTCAAAGAAAACAGCCAATATAGTGTGTATATATAGACAGATCTAATTTGCAAAGACCAATTTACACATTTATAATTTTGTTTTAAAATGGAAACAAAGAACACCAAATCTAAAATCTGTAGAAATTTAAATGGATTATAGCATATTCAAAGATTAAAATATACTATATGCAATAAAACGATCTTGCAGAATAACAGCCTATAAGAAATTATCTGTGATAAAATGTTAAAGCAAAATTCAAAAAGCATATATGATATAAACTCAATTTAATTTAAAAATTGATATTTATGCAAAAGTTATATAATAAAACAAAAATACTTTCTATATTTTCTTTACTGATTCTATTTTCAAGTTTTCCAAATTTTAAATTATTCTCTAGCTTATTGCTAGATTGAAATACTAGATTGAAATCTCTGAATGATGGATGATGATATGATTGAGATGTAAACTCTAAGTAATTCCCCAACTTTATTAAGTTTATTTGCAAAGAGAAAAGGAGGAAAACTGAAAATTGTAATTATGTCAAATATTTGGTCATTGCAGACATTGAAGGGTCCTGAAACTTATTTCTTGACCCATTCCTTTGCTTGTTTCGAAAATACATAAAAAGTCTCTAATATATAAATACCAGGAGCATAAAACAAACAGAACATTTTTCACTATGCCCCCAAATTGGGTAAATTTGATTAAAGCTTCTAGGTTCCAGGGTAAAGGACATATTCATTTGCTTACCACTTCTTTAGTGGGTGTATAGTGTCTGACATTTTCTAATTTTCTTGGTATTAAAATTCTGTCTTCAACAGTAAATAAGCAGATCTTCAAGAAGTAGTTATTATGGGGTAATAACTATTCTGGGCCAGCCCAGTTTAAAATCATATCAATACAAAATTACTTGAATGAAAGAGAAAGAATAAAACACAGAAACTCACCTATATACACATATCCACACACGAACATTCTGCAGTCTCTAGAAATCAGTTACTCAAGACTCAGTCATCTTTAATAAATGATATTTTTTAAAGAAATCAAATCATATGATAAAAAATAATCTTTTCTGTCTATATGTTTTATTACCTACAATTCAATCTTTTTCAACCAACAGTTAAAATAATACAAAAAGAAAAAATGGACAATTCTCATTCTCTATTATAAGAGTGCATAACATTCTAAATAAAATAGACTGAGGAAAAGCAAGTACTCTTTCAATCTTCCTTAAAGAACACTGGATAAATGTCAGTATTTCCTCACAGTTGAGTCTCCAGGCATCTATTTCTTTGCTTTTAATTTTAACCAGAGTCAATGTTGCCCTGTCTTCCTTTACATTTGTTTTGAAATCTTCTGCCACTTTTCTTTTCCCTTTCTTGTTGAAGTTGTCAGATTCCATATTTTCCCTTCAGTATTTCACTCAGGCTTAATGAAAATTAACCTCACAGTCAAAATAAAATGAAGCTAATGGAAGAAAAGAGGAAGGTAATAAGTTTATAAGAAAACTAATGCCATATCTAAGAAAATCAGTGTCAAAAGCTGTGATCACGTTATCGCTTGATGATACAACATCATTAACACAGCTGATGTAAAGTTATCCTGAGTCTAAGTAATTGTGTCTGAGAGAAACACAGGTGTGGAGTGCATATACCACCCACTGGATTCCACTCAGAATCTCTGAAGGTCATATGTTGTCATCACATTTCAGATACCAAAATAGCAGCATCTTTGATGATAAAAGGCTGAAGCATGAATGGAAAGCCAATTTCCTTCTTTATAATGCAGAAAGCTCACATTGAAAGGCATTTCCATTCTGATAGAAATACACTTCACACATTCCAAAGATCAAGAAACATTTGAATCTCTTATATCTGGTTCAGGACAATATTTCATTTTATTTGTCTCTCTCTCTCTCGCTCTCTCTACCCCCCTCTTTTTCTCTCCCTTCACTCCCTTCCCTGCTCCCTCTTCCTTGACCTCAGATTTCAAGCAGTGGTTTCAACTCCACATTAATCCAATATCTATAAATCAATCAGATGGATTAAATGCCTGAACATCAAAGTTTTATAACAAGCTCTTTAGAAAATAGATGTCAGGATGCAACATCTACAGTATAGATTATATTTTCAAGGTGGCAACCTTTCTGTCTACCCATTTTTGGTTCACTTGACTATTTTTTGTAAACCTGAAGCTGAAGAAACCAAAGAAAATCCACAAACTAAATTTAGGGCACAGTAAAAAATATTGTGTTTAATGTGTAACTTCCCCTAAACCTTTGAAAGAAAATAGAAACCTGCATATAAAATATAATTTAAAAGAAAAAAAAGTTATGTTCTTTTCTTCTATTTACCAGGATCTCAGAAATAGTTGCATTTTGGTATAAATAAATTAGTTTGTAAATATTTAGTATGACTAAGTTTGATATAGTAGAAGCAAATTTTATTAGTTTGTATGTATTTCGTTGGATCTTATTTTTAAAAAGAGGTATCTTCACTGACAATACCTGTATTTGCTGCTATGCCAGACAAGACTCTGAATCCTTTCTGTGTTTCTATTTTAGTTCGTGAACAGGAGCACATCTACTCATTCTTCAAGGCTAAACTATTCCAGGCTTCTTTAGAAATGTTCTAGGTTATTCTAGATCTATCATGCAGTAGACATATGTGCTTTTAGTTGTTGATTTTCATATTGGGAAATATTCCTCCCCTCTGCTAAGTACATGTGACTCCCATGAAACTGGCTTCATTTACAGGGCCAAGGCTGGCGTGTGACTCAAGTCTGGCTGATGAGAGCCTCACACTTTTCTGGCCCCAGTGATTGGCTCTTGGATGTACATATGAACTCATCAGAACCAAGTAGACATCCGGTGCTTTTGTGGAGATTTCTCATGCTGAGATGTCTTCTTTTCTCACAGTATTGGACTAGTGGAGCCACCTTGCAAACACAAAAAGAAAGTCTGTCTACGAATGGAGCTAGTAAAAAACAGAACCAAGATTTGGAGATAAAAACTGGATCAAGACGGGCACTGTTTGATCCTTTGAATCAAGCAGCTAGGAAGTTCATCTGTGTTGTCGGAAGTCTCAGTTACCTGCAATTATTTTTCCCTTTTGTTTAAACCACTTTGGATTGAATTTGTTGTGCTATGCAACAACATATGAAAGTGTATTTTCACTTAACTGACACACCTAGCCATGATCATTCTTACTTCAGATTGTCCATAGAAATGAAAACTGTACAAATTGGCATTTAATAATATATGTGCTTAAATTATTGAGTATGTTTTAAAGATGCTTATTTTTATATCTCTGATAAGATTTAATTTAATTACAGGGAACACTGCATCTTTCAGTTAGCACTGACCTCCCTATATTCTGCTATGCTATTGTAAGTAAAACTGTAATGCACAGGAACAAAAACAATTTTTACTGAGGAAAAATTCTGCTAAAGATCCTACTAACCTGACTTCCTCACTTGAATTGTAATAGTAACAGAAAGAAGAAAAGTGGTTACCCTGTTCAGATATCCTTTTAGTTTAATGATTGGATGGATTATTTAGAAATGAATTTTATCATAATGCAATTCATTTGACCAAGAATAACAGAAGTACATAACAAGACACTGCATTTAATTTATCATGTTATTTATTTAAGCATAATTATTTAGAAATTAATAATAAGCAATGGGTTTTGGATGTAACTTTTCAATTCCATAAACATTGGCAGTCCTTATGCAGGTCTTTCTAAGGAATGTTTCTGGCTGATCTATTAGGACCAAATATCTTTGTATCATCTTCTTTGTTCTATTCTGTTACTCTGGGTATCATCATTATTTATGCTAGTCTGTGTTGAGATGTTACTTCCATGCATTTGATTTAAATTATTAATTGCATAAATATCTATCTGCAACTATAATTTGTCAAAACAGACTTTTAGGTAATTTTTAATCAATGGTTTTAAACATTTTTCTGACACTTTCTAATAAATGTCTATCTCAGCTAATTATTACCACTTAGAATTTTTTTCTTTTATGGTGGCTAAGGTATTCTAAGTCTTTTCTTTCTCTCTCTTTCTATCTCTCTCTCCCACTTGTGTATTTGAACCTTTGCTTCAATTGCTTTGTTTCAGTTGCTTCAGTGATGTGACTTTATATCAGCCACAAAATTTTACTGAAAGAACCTTTTCCTCCTGGACAAGGACAGTGCCTATATTAAGTAAAAAAAAAAAAAAAAAAAATCACTTGATATCCAGTTATTTTCCATTTATTACCTAGAGCATTTTTCTTGGTTGAAAGTTACATAAATTTTATTTTCATTTAAGTGCCATAAGATTTATATGTTAACAAAGTCTTCTATTTAAGATGCACTAGATGATTATATGTTGACAGTTAAAAAAATGTTGACTGATAAAAAGAAAGGACATCATTCATTTTCCCCTCTTGGTTTCCTAAGAAAAAATTGTGGCATTCCACATAAGTCCTATTATAAGTGTGCTAAGTTTAGAACTCTCTATTAGCTGAAATAAGAGTTTCTAGGCTGATGATCAGTAATTCAGTAAATTACTAAATTTAATTGAATGCATGTGTCAACACCTAATTAAGGTCATCAACTCAACAAGAATTATGCTACCATCTTCATTGTGTTATTAACAACCTCTCAAAGAGCTGCTCTTCAGTCTAAAGGTTCTGCACTGAATCCATTCTTTGAATACAGTTCCTAATCCAAGATTAATTTATTCGAACTTTACTTTTTGTAAAACCTATTGACTTCATACAGGCTTTGGTGGGACTATAGGAACTCAGCGTCTCTGCAAAGCTGAAGTGGAATAGGACTGAATTTTAATATAAGAACAATTTATGAGGACATGTGAACAATCAGCTTCTTTATTTGTATTTTGGTTTACCAACTTGTTTAATGAAACTATTTTCTCCTGAAAATCAATCTGCCACAAGGTTTTATTATATATCTGTTATATACAGCACAGTATATTACATAAATATTTTAAGTTTTAATGGCCTATTTTTTGAGGAATTTTCAATATCACTAAAATATTTAAATATCTCTAAGGGATATAATAATATCTGTAATATTTAAGTATCTCAATGGGATATAATAATTTTATTTGATCAAGTTCTTATTTGCTATAGTAAGAAAAATAGAAGTGTTTATGAAGGCTGAGGTAATGATTCATAGAGGTAGAATTTGAAATTATAAGGTAGGTAAGCACCACTGTATAAAGGGAATAAGAGCAAATAGGAACTGGTCACAAAAATTAAGATATCAGGACCACATCATCAGGGACCAGTCAGGAGACTACCCTTATAAAACACAGGGTATATGCTGGAAACTTATATGGCATCTTAGAGAGATGAATAATATAGGAGATTAAAGTCCGTACTGGTATTTTTTTTTTTTTTTTTAAAGACAGCATCTTATTCTGTTACCCAGGCTGGAGTACAGTGAGGTGATCTCAGTTCACTGCAACCACCATCTCCTGGGCTCAGGCAATCCTCCCACCTCAGCCTCCTGAGTAGCAGGGACTACAGACTTGTGCCACCACACCCAACTAATTTTTTGTACTTTTTGTAGAGAGAGGTCTATTTTGTCCAGGCTGGGCTCCAACTCCTGGGCTCACGCAATCTGCCCACCTCAAGCTCCCAAACTGCTGGGATTACAGGTGTGAGCCACCACACCCCAGCCGTATACAGGTATTTTAAAACGTTACTTTACAGGTAGTAGATGTGTAGAAATAAAGGCTATGTCAAACATTATATATACTTGGAAGTTTCTTCTGAAAGTTGATAGTCTAGTTATCAATCATTCCTATCACCACTGCTCTTCTAAAGTTAATAATAATGTTATTAACTAGGAAGAATTTAAAGAGAAAATAATAATAAAAAGTTTAAACTTTAGGTAAAAACCATAGTTACACAGAAAAAAATAAAAATAAAAAAGAAAAGAAAAACCAAGGTAGGCAAAGAGGGAGCAGATAAATAGAGAAACACCAGATGCTAGGGTTTCATGCAAACAAGGTGGGGCAATATGTTTCTTCTCTTTGTTTTTTTCTTGAATGAGAATGCACATGTATGACTTTCTCACCACTGTAATTTTTTCCCGTAGTTCTTAATAGACAAGCTAACCTACAATTACCAAAGAATGAATAGAATAGCTCTTGAGATTGCAGGGCACTGAAAGCACATTTCTACTTACCAGGAGGTGATTAGTTGGTAGAATGTGTTTGAAAGGCTGCAAATCCCATACAATAAATATCAATCATCTCATTCAGGGGTTGTTTTTCATCACTGACCAAAAACACAGTCAATTCATTAAATCATCTTTCAAGTTTTAGAATTGTGCTAGGGGAGTTATTGGGGAAGTTTTCATAATGTCACCTCCCATGGATTGGTAGAGACACAAAACATGTGGTCAAATACAATTGAATGAAGTCTCTCGGAAATATTTAGTATCAAACAGCAATCTCTTGATACAAAATAATTTGGTTTGGAGAGTCAAAGCTATATTAAAGAAGCATTTTTTAAGTTTATTATGCAAGGAGCACTGACATAGATGTAAACATACACAAAAATAAAACAGTTGCTTCAGTCAAGCTCACCATTTAGTAAGAATAATAAATAGGAAATATTAAGACAATACCACTGATATACTATGGTAAGTGGTAAAACATTCTGAAAAGATAGAGGGAAAAGTCACCGTTTGGGAAGGTGAGAAAAGGCAAAAGGCAAGTTTAGAATTGAGTTGAATCTTAAACAGGAAGAGTTTGGGGGCTATGGGGTTTGTTTATTATGTATTTGTGTGTTTTTCTGACTGAAAAGGAGAAGTTCATGCTAGGCAAAGAGAACACGTGCTAAGTTAATGGCAAAGTGAAGTCATTTTATGTTTTAGCAACACCAACTTGCTCTATGAGACTGAAATTTAGACACTCAAAAAAGTGGCTAATGTGAAGACTGCAGTACTTCAAACAGTCACCATCAACTCTGAAAATCCAGAGTTTCAAAAAACTACACTTGTCCTGCTATTTAGGCCCCTGTATGGATATTATAATTCCATTGAGCTCTTCTCTGAAAGTAAGCTCCTACCTTCATCTTCAGCCCTATCACATCACCTTATTTTACTTTTTTCTTTTTTTTTTTTTTTTTTTTGTATTTTTAGTAGAGACAGTGTTTCCCCGTGTTAGCCAGGATGGCCTCTATCTCCTGATCTTGTGATCCGCCCGCCTCAGCCTCCCAAAGTGCCAGGATTACAGGCGTGAGCCACCGTGCCTGGCCACCTTATTTTTCTTTTCTCCTATTTTTCTTTGACCACAAAACTTATGATTGCTTCGCCTTATTTTACTTTTATCCCATTTTCTTTGACCACAGAACTTACGACTGCCTACTATTTTTTTTTTATTTGTGTCCTTATGTATTGTTTGTGGTTTTTGTCCTAAGAATGTAATTTCCCTAAGAGCAGAGGCCACATCATTGTACTCTGGAATATTCTGAAGGATAACCTAGACATGTATTTTATATGTATATAAGAGCAACTGATGGACACACAAAATTTTGGTCATCATATATTCATCCACATTTAGGACAGTGACTGATTTTAAAGTAAGCAAATAAGTAATACTAAAATCAACGATAAAAGCTTAACTAATGAAAGAAATAATGATTCCCTAAAGATTGCAGTCTCATTCACCAGGGTCTAATTTTCAATAAAAATTTATACTTAGGTTACTTACTCAAAAATAATAAAAAGAATAAAACTCAAAAACTAATGCATTTATTTTCAGGACTAACAGAAAGTTAACAGTGACAGCAAAAAAGATTTGATGCTGAAAGCTTAAATTCCAAATTCTCTTTTCAAATTTCTAGAAAATTGGGTATTCACTAATTTCTAAATGGATCAAATAACTTTTCTTTATGAGGATAAATAACATTCAGTTCTTTTCCTATCACCCCTAATCTCCAGTAATATAAATCACATAATTATCAACATTAGGCTACCAGAAAACTAGCAGTTCCTTTAGTATCTACCTTTGCAATTCTATAATTGTCTTTCAAGACTCATTCTGCAGAAAGATTTTTTCCCCCCATTGTGAGATGGCCTTAAAAAATGTCTGCAAATTCTTTGACATTTCATCAAGAAAAAGTAGAGTCCATGTTACCTCTCGCCCCTGAATACCAGTGGGCTTGTGATTTGCTTGTGACTAAAAAGATTAGGTGCAAGTGACATTGTGTCATTTCTGAGGCTAGGTCATAAAATTCAATGTAGCTTCTGTCTTACTCACTAGAACACTGAATTGTCATATAAGGAAGCCATGCTCTTTGGAAGCCCAAGACACATGAAGAAACTACATGCAGATCTACCATCCAAAGTCCAAGTTTAGTTTAAATTTGACAGCTGGAATGCATTGCTCAGTGATTTGGGAAGATACTTACAGGTGATACTGGTCACTCGCCCTCAAATGCTGAGTTTCTTCAGCTGAGACCCTATCACTGAACAGAGAAAATCTATTTCTGCTGTGACCTTTCCACATTCTTAACCTGCAGAATTAGTGAGTGTAACATAATTGCTGTTCTAACCCACTGAATACTGGAGTGATTATTATGCAGTAATAGTAATTACTATGGAAAGATTACAGATATGCTGTATCAGCATGAACAAATATTCATATAAGCATGGAGTGAAAAATAGATAATCCTTCAAGAGAGACCTCTAACACAAAAGCCTATTATCAAATAACCAATTACTCATTGTTAAAAAGGACACCACTTAGCCAGCAAGAAGATTACCATTCAGAAATTCTAAACAATATTTAGAATATTGTAAGTAAGAATATTGTAAGGAGAAAGTATTATAGTATTCTATCATGCCAAGTACTCTTTTTTTTTTTTTTTTTTTTTGAGACGGAGTCTGGCTCTGTTGCCCAGGCTGGAGTGCAGTGGCCTGTGATCTGGGCTCACTGCAAGCTCCGCCTCCCGGGTTCGCGTCATTCTCCTGCCTCAGCCTCCTGAGTAGCTGGGACTACAGGTGCCCGCCACCACGCCCGGCTAATTTGTTTTAATTTTTTGTATTTTTAGTAGAGACGGGGTTTCACCGTGATAGCCAGGATGGTCTCAATCTGCTGACCTCGTGATTAGCCCGCCTCGGCCTGCCAAAGTGCTGGGATTACAGGCGTGAGCCACGGCGCCCGGCCGGCCAAGTACTCTATTTAGAAGCTGAAAGTATTTGAGGACTTCAGCAAAACCAGATTTGTGTTTTCTACGTGTACTAAACTGGTAATTGTGAACTGGTATCCCTGTCACTCTTTTAAGGCTTTACGTCTAAGTATTTCTGCCTTTAAAACATGCCTCTATGTGTGGGAAAGGGCTGTTTAAAACAAACAAGCAATCCAATGAAAATAACAACAGAAGGTAACCTCTTTTTCATCAGAACTCTTTCAGCCTAAAGAATGTGTTTCTGCCAATCTGTATCGCTGGTTGACTTCCTTAGACCAAGTTATTTCAGCAAAGGTTTCTGGATCTCAATAAAAAGATCACTACAATTTTTGGTTATAATAATTTCACTCATGAAAGGTAAAACTTAGCCCAAGGGTGGTCCCTAAAAAGATAGATAAGTTTAAGTGCAGGTTCCACATAGTAGTCAAGAAAAAAAAAAAACAAAAAACAAACCACCTGCTCAGCCAGGCACAGTGGCTCACGCCTGTAATCTCAGCACTTTGGGAGGCCAAGGCAGACGGATCACCTGAGGTCAGGAGTTCAAGACCAGCCTGACCAACATGGAAAAACCCCGTCTCTACTAAAAATACAAAATTAGCCAGGCATGGTGGTGCATGTCTGTAATTCTAGCTACTCAGGAGGCTGAGGCAGGAGAATCACTTGAACCTGGGAGGCAGAGGTTGCCATGAGCCGAGATCGGGCCATTGCACTCCAGCCTGGGCAACAAGAGTGAAATTCTATCTCAAAAAAAAAAAAAAAAAAAAATTACCTGCTAAACTTAGTATATAGTTCGTTGTTCTAGATGATATTCCAAGTTTGCCAACAAATCAAAATCTTCTTTTCTCTAACAGAAAGCAAAAATTGCCAGATTTCAATGATTATTTTGTGTTAGCATGCCATTCCCAAACATTTATAGATAATAGTTTCAACATCATATAACCTCAGTATTATTTTGTCTTCAGTAACTTCTATTTGGATTTTCTCATCTAAATGTGAAAACATATCATCTTTCATGAGCATTTTATGTATTTAAACAACTAGGTTGTAAATTCTATACAATACATTTAAGGGGGCATTGGCAATTCCATAGTGCTGACGAACAGAAATACAATATGAATCCCAAGCAAGAGTTGCAGAAAGAATTTTAAAATTTTTAGCCACATTTCAAAAAGGAAAAAAGAAATAGGTGAAATTAATATCAAAATATACCTAATCTAACCTAATATGTCAAAATATAATTTCCACCTATAATTTAGAAAATTAAATATTTTAATTTTGTGTTATACTAAGCTTTTGAAAGACAATATTTGTGTTACACTTACAGCATATCTCAATGTCATCTAGACTTGTTTCCTTCGTGTGTGTGTGTGTACACTTAAGGGGTTCAAGTGCAATTTAAGGGGTTTAAATGAATGTGTTACATGAATATATCACATAGTGGTAAAGCCTGGAATTTTGGTGTAACCATCACCTGAACAATGCTCGTTGTACCCATTAAGTAATTTTTTCAGGCCTCGCCTCCCTCCTTGCCTTCTCACTCTTCCTAGCAGTCAATGTCTTCTACTTCACACTCGATGTTTATGTGTACACATTATTTAGCTGCTGCTTATCAATAAGAACATGCAGTATTTGGCTTTCTGTTTTTGAGTTATTTCACTTAAGATAATGGCCTCCTGTTTCATTCATGCTGTTGCAAAAGATGTGACTGCATTCTTTTTTATGGCTGAGTAGTATTTCATTGTATATATTTACCACATTTCCTTTATCCCATCACCCCCTGAGGGACACTTAGGTTGATTCCATTTATGTTTGCTATTGTAAATAGTACTGAGAGAAACATACTAGTGCAGATTTTTTTTTTTAATACAATGATTTCTCCTCCTTTGGGTGGATACCCAGGAGGGGGATTGCTGGATCAAATGGTTGTTCTATTTTTAATTGTCTGAGAAATCTCCATACTGTTTTGCATAGAGGTCATACTAATTTACACTCCTACCAACAACGTGTAAGTGTTCTTTTGGTCTACTTTCTCACCAACATCTGTTTTTTGGGTTTTGTTTTGTTTTGTTTACTTTTTAGTAATAGCCATTCTGACTAGCACGAGGTAGTGTCTCATTGTGGTTTTAATTTGTGTTTCTCTAATGATTAGTGAAGTTGAACTTTTCTTTTTCATATGCTTGTTGGTCATTTGTAGGTCTTCTTTAGACATATGTCTATTCATGTGCTTTTGACCACTTTTTATGGGGTTATTTATTTATATTTGTTGGTGCTGGGTTGCTTGAGTTCCTTGCACATTCTGGATATTAGTCCCTCGTGGGATGCATAACTTGCGAATATTTTTTTCTCATTCTGTAAGTTGTCTGTTCACTCTGTTGATTATTTCTTTTGCTGTACAGAAAATTTTTACTGTAATTAAGTCTCATTTGTCTATGTTTGTTAAAGCGCACATGTGACTAGTGTCAACCATGGTGAATGGTGGAACTACAGAAGATCATCTACTGTGGAGCAAATCTCAGGACTGGGGCATTTTGATCTGTTTCATTTTTCCCCTTTATAGTGAGGCTCTAATTCTTTCAAACACTTCAAATAATAAGTAAACTTATTTGAATTTGATTCTTTTAGGAAAATTTTAAAACGATCTGTTATTTGAAATAACCTTTCGCCGGGCGCGGTGGCTCAAGCCTGTAATCCCAGCACTTTGGGAGGCCGAGACGGGTGGATCACAAGGTCAGGAGATCGAGACCATCCTGGCTAACCCGGTGAAACCCCGTCTCTACTAAAAAATACAAAAAAAAAACTAGCCGGGTGAGGTGGCAGGCACCTGTAATCCCAGCTACTCGGGAGGCTGAGGCAGGAGAATGGCGTAAACCCGGGAGGCGGAGCTTGCAGTGAGCTGAGATCCGGCCACTGCACTCTAGCCTGGGCGACAGAGCGAGACTCCGTCTCAACAAAAAAAAAAAAAAAAAAGAAATAACCTTTCATTTCTTCTATTTAGTTTTAATAACAAATGTCTGTATGCTACTCAAAATCAACATGCAGATTTAATCAGTTTACCAAAACTTGAGAAATGACTCTAACAAATTAATGATTCTTTTGGCTTATTTATTAGTTACTTAAAGAAACCTTTTGTGACCACCCTCTCTTACTGTCTCCACCTACATCCCATTAGTCACTCCATCATGAAATCCTGCTTAATTTTTTTCATAATTCATAAACCTATTTGAAAATGTGTTATTACCTAAATCAGTTTATCTGTTTATTGTTTATCTCTGTAAATATAATACAGACTCTCTGAGAGCACATAGATTTCTTTCGTAAGCACTAATGTGCTGTTCATTTTCTAGAAGAAGACCTACCACGTTGGAGGTGCTCAAAAATATTTATTAATTAAATTAATAAATATCTTCATTGCATTATAAAAATATAGATACTCTTCAATCTAATTTATACCAAGAAAAGCAGTTGAAATATCGTTTAGAAAGTTTCATCTGAGAGTCACTGTCTTCTCAGACATTGTCAAGAAAGGAATGCAATTTTTATTGTGGCTCATATGGTAGAATGTCCATCTCTTTAATAGTAAGAAATTCAGAAATGAAGAACTTCATGTTTGTGCCTCTAGGATAAGAGAAAAGCTTATTCCTTTCCAAATATTATCTACAGTCTGGCTAATACAAAGCTATTAATTCAACATACAAACATGTTTCTTTCTTATTATTGAAAAAGCCTCTCAAATTTAATTAAAGTCAATAAAGAAATTAAAAGCTTAATGAGAGCAAGAATCCTCTGAGTGTGTTCATGCTGTTATCAGACTGTGATGTTGTAAAAGATAAGATTATGATTTTACTGCCTGGGCAACCAAGAATAGGGAAAGGATGAGGAGAAGAATTTTGAAAAGTCTCCTGGTGAGGAAAATCTCAGAGTGGCAAACTGTGGTGCTTAATGAAGTCGACGGAGAAATTCGATACCAAACGGCTAGCTTGTGAGCATCACTACCTATTATTTGAAGCTAAGACTGACAAATAACTTGAGAGGTGTTTAAACAAGATTCCTACTCAATCTGAAACTTGATGGGAACCTCTGGAAGTATGTCTACTATCTCTTCCCAAGTGATCTCTCAATGATTCGAATTGGGCAGGGTTAGATCATAAGTAATATTTATTTTTATTTCACTAAAAAAAAAAAAGAAAAGAAAAGAAGAAAAAAAACCAGCCAGGCACGGTGGCTCATGCCTGTAATCCCAGCACTTTGGGGAGGCCGAGGCGGGCGGATCATGAGGTCAGGAGTTTGAGACCAGCCTGACCAACATAGTGAAATCCCGTCTCTACTAAAAATACAAAAATGAGCCAGGTGTGGTGGCACGCGCCTGTAATCCCAGCTACTCAGGAGGCTGAGGCAGGAGAATCACTTGAACCCAGGAGGCAGAGGTTGCAGTGAGCCAAGACCACGCCCATTGCACTCCAGCCTGGGTGACCGAGTGAGACTCCACCCCCCCCCCCAAAAAAGAAGAAGAATAATAAATAAAAAAGAATATTTCCTGAACTAGAAAGTCAGGACAAACTTCCAGTCTTTTGCATTTAGAGTAAGACTCCCCGTCCCCCTACCCGTCCCATTAAGTATTGAAAGCTTAAGCAATAGTGGTCAAGAGAGAGAGATGTGGGTGCAAGACTCAACTAATTCTGGCCTCCACAGCTCCTTCAGAAGGAGTGAAGAGCCTCCCCTAGACACTCACATTCTCTCACCACTTCTACCTCCATGATACCACTATGCCTACATCCTTTTTTCTGGTCTATTTCAAATCCCCATAAGAAGTCACTGACTCTATCTCTCATTTTCCTCATTTTTACCTGCTTAGGCTGCACATCGCTGTTTAGTCCCCATTTGCAAGTCTTCCCAGTTCCTGAAACTCCTCCGCTGTGCTCTGCGGAACTTGCCATGCAGCATCCTCAAACTTTAATGTTCCCTTCATCATCCTGCTCAAAGAACCCTGGGACTTCTCTGAGGATAGTGCTTTCCCAGGGGAGCATCATGTGTTTTCTCTCTCTTTCTCACACTATGGGCCTGGTAGTGGATTCCGTGTTCTCCTTATGCTTCATCTCCAGTTCCAGACTCTTCCCTATGCCTCCTCTTGACAATGCTCTAGTGAAGACATGACCAGCCCAGACCAGCCCTTGCTGCAACCAGCTACTGTGCCCCAAGTAACTCCTCCTCATTTCTTAAAGAGTTTGCTTCCTGTGTCACTGTTACTCTCTCCAAGATAACTCCAGTCTTAAATATTGGTGATATCAATTTATACAAAGATGATCCTCCCAAATTTCTCTCTTCCCACTACTATGGAATCTTCTTCAATGATGCTTTCCACCACCATCTCTCAGACACAATTCCCATGGTCATACACATTACAATGACCTCTCCATATTTACAGCTTCAAGCATCCCACTTTCTCATCACTTGTAGAATTCTCTCTTTACGTCTTACTTGCTTCAGGACCTCAACACCAACAGTTCTTTCTACACATACAATCCCACCAGCTCTTCTATTCATTTTCTCACCCTCATTTTATACTTGCTCAATTTAAATTCCACAGTTAATCATATAATCACACACTTGGATACTCCCTCAGCTCTCTTGTCTCTTAATTCATCATATTCACTAGACAAAACCATAAATCTTGTGAAATGCAATTTTCCACCAACTGTACACTTGGACCCATGCAGCTGAATATGGCTAGGGAAAAAATTTAAAAATAAAAATGTGATGACTACTCTCATATTAAATGCTTGGACAGGAACATCACTTGATATCTTAATATGGCCTGGTGCTTGTGTTAAGTTTACCACCTTACAGACAACTGTATGATGCTTTTCCTCTCTTCAAACCTTCAATATCTCTCAATTTCACACGCAGTTGACAACCTCATTTCTCTTTTCATGAGAAAATCAAATGAACTAGAATGGTGCTCTTACAATTTCTACTCTTCTACAAACTTCTGTACCTCAATTATATAAATAAAATGCATCTTATTTCATTTATCCCAGTGACATTTCATTATCTTCCATCCCAATTATATAAATGAAATGTCCACAGTTCCATCTACAGTCATCACACTGGAACTAGAGATCCCATGATTTCTTACCTAGTGAAGGATGTCATTCTCCCTTATCATCAGATTTATCCTCTCTACCAGATTACTGCCATTCCCAATTGCCACTCCCCCAACAACTACTACTTCCTTTATTTCCTCTCCTTTATAGAAAAAATACTTTGAAACAATCTTCTGGTGCACACTGCTTTCTATTTTCCTCTTCTTATTCTCTTGTAAGTCCACTTTCATCCCCACAAATGACAGTTCTCTGGACTCATATTACCCAACCCAAGGGCAGCAGGTGAGACAGTTGGCCACTTTCTCTTTCTTAAAGCATTTTCTTCATTTAATGCTCAAGTTATTTTTCTACCTCAGTGACCCTCATTGGAGTATCCTAGTCTTCATTTCTTACATCTCTTCATTTCTATTTCTGATCTGTTCCCTTGGTGACTTCACCTAGCTTCATGACTTTAAAACTCAATTCAGGTATCCAAGTGCTGAGAAAACATCTCCACTTGGATGTTTAATTGGCATCTCAAAGTTAACACATGCAAAGCTGATTTCTGATCTTCCTACCAAACATACTTCATCTGTGTCTTCCAAATTTCAGTGAAGATTGCTCTACTCTTTTGGTTGTTAATACCAGAAAACTTGGAGTCATTCTTAACTCCTTTATCTTATATCCCTCATCTAATTCATAAGCTAATCATGTGGGGTTAAACTTCAAATTGTATCCAGATTCTGACCACTTTCCACCAATTGCACTGTCACTGTCCTGCTCCAAATTCTAGATAACTTTAATTACTTCCAAACTGGTCCTTATTTCAACCTGTGCATTCGCTCTTCGGTGTATTCTCAACAAAACAGCCAACGTAATTCCACTAAAATTAAAGCAATGCTTTATAATCTCTATACTTAAAACTCTCTACTATTTCCCCATTTCATTCAGACTAACTTACTGAGCACTCCAAGTCCCATATGAGGTAAGTTCAAATATTGAAACTGACCCAACAGTCTCATAGATAATTTTTTGAATGAACATAGAAATTGACCTTTTTGGTCTTAAAGCTTGAACTTTACGTTTGTTTTATCTAGTTTCTTCCTCAGGAAATGACCTTCAGGCATCTGAAAAAAAGTATCAATGAACTGAAACTCACCAGCTTACCACATCCAGAAAATGAAATGTTGGACCCCTCATTTATCATGACTGCTTCCTTGCCTTTCCCTAGTTCCTGTTTTTTGTTTTGTTTTGTTTTTGCTTTTTTACACATTTGTTACATTTCTTCCTTGCTATATAAATGCCTAGTTTTAGTCAGTCTAGGAGATGGATTTGAGAATGATCTCCCATCGCTTTCACTTAGCACCTGATTACAGCTTCTTCCTTGGCAATACTCATTGTCTTAGTCATTGGCTTTCTGTAGCAGCAAGTAGCAGGACCTAGACCAAACCCCTGGTGTTTCAGTAACATTAGTACTATTTTACAGACTACGAAGTAAAAATTAAACAATGACAATAAAAAGGTTACTGGCTGGTAAGTGGTTGTAACAAGATTCAGTCTTAGGGGTCCTGGCTTAAGAGTCCATATTTTCAGCCATTATGATTCACTGACAAAAGCAGTTTACCTAAATTAAGCAATAAAACTCTAAATCATTTCCATGTCTGGTTCTGTGGCTTATCTCAAGACCTCGTCCCCTGTAAGCCTTCCCTTTGCCTATTCCTCCAGTCACACTAGCCCATTACTATTCCTTGGACTGTTCAGTCAGACTAAAATCCAAACACTTCCCTCACCTGCATCAAACTTTCCTTGTTTCTCTGTTTACATCCACTTGGCACTTCAAGTTTTCTGTTCTTCCAGTTGCTGATTTCTTGGTATATATGCCATCTTCTTCCTGCTATGACAACTATTCTCATTGTTCATTTAGTAAATGACTTCAAAGTGGTGGGGTGGCCAGTGCTGTCCAGCAAGGCTCTGGCTCCACAAAGTCAGGGATTCAAACAATTCATTTCTAAGATAGACAGATTGAGATTTTCCAGTCTTTCAGAGTCCTAGCTCCTTTCCATCTGAGAGTCTTTGCATTTGCTATTCCTTCTGCCTGGAATATTCTAGTTCCAGGGATGTTTTTGCATTGCTGGCTCCAGTTCAGCATTCATGTCTCTGCTCATATATCACCCCTTGGGAAGACTTCTCTGGCCACTCTACCTAACGTAGCCACCATCACTGTTCCGTTGACCACTCTATCCTATCACTATTTCACTTTCTTCACAGCAAAATATTTCACAATTTTTAATTTATTTACCTGTGCATGGATTACCTTCCCCCACTGGACTATGAGCTCTATTAGCAAGGACTTCGTCTCTTTGATTTCCACCACTTAGATCAGAGTCTTCACAAAGAAAGTGATAGATGAATATTTCTTAAATGTATGAAAAAAATTCTTATTTTTGTCTGACTTGATTCCAATAAGTTTAAAAATAGCAAGCAGTATGGAAACTTCTGAATTTTATCTAAATTTCAGAATTTGGTAGAGAGATATTTAACTTTTTTCTACTATAATTGGTATGTGTATACATTATGGTCTATTTCCAATTTATCTTTGGATATAAATAAGACATGTACAATTTTAGCAATTCTTACAAGTACTCAACACATATAGTCTTTTCTTTTAGTCTCCTAGTCTTAGCCATCAACAGCATGGAACTTCTATGATAGAGCAATATTTTATGGCTGGTGGATATATATACATACATACAGTTATATATATATCTACACACACACACATAAATACATGTACACACACAGCTCTTCGTGTGTGTATATATGTATTTAATTATTCTTTTGGTTTATTTAGAATACTCTCTTGCCTGGCTAGGCACGGTGGCTCATGCCTATAATCCCAGAACTTTGGGAGGCCGAGGTGGGCAAATTACCTAAGGTCAAGAGTTCAAGACCAGCCTGGCCAAATGGCGAAACCCCATCTCTACTAAAAGTACAAAAATTAGCTGGGCATGGTGGTGGGTGCCTGTCATCCCACCTACTCAGGAGATTGAGGCAGGAGAATCGCTTGAACCCAGGAGGCAGAGGTTGCAGTGTCTGAGATCTCTCCATTGCACTCCAGCCTGGGTGACAAGAGCGAGACTCCGTCTCAAAACAAAACAAAACAAAACAAAAATCCCACTCTCTTTCCCTATAGTTATTTGGCAGGATGCTGTTTTCCTTAGAGTTCAAGGTTAGATGAGTAGAGGCAAGTTGCCAGGCCAGCAGATATACCTCGTGAGAGAAATGTAGCTTATTAATAAGTGCTGTAAAACACACCCTAACACTTTGTCATGTCATGCCGTAGCAAATTAGAAGAGTGTCCTTAGTTCTTAAGGGAAATATTGCAGCTCTGATCCTTTGCAAGTTGATCTGTGAATATAAACCTGGTACTTACTGCCTGCAATATGTATCAGTGGCAAAATAAGCCAACAGTTAATGCTTAGCACATAAAATTTTGAGTAAAAATTCAAAGGAAGGTATGAATGTAGTCCTTATAAGAAGAAAAAAATATTGCAGAGGAAGACAGCATAATGAGGATAGTGGACATTTCTTAGATAAATAAGATGAGGCTATCAATTTCAGAGATATGCCAGCCATAATGAAAATAATGATAGTAAGGAATGCTTATATACATCAATTAAAAAGTTACTTAACTTCCTTCTTAAGTTTTCTTCTTGTTTCAATTCAATTACTCTTGTGATTGAGGGCCCCCAGTGAATAATATTTAAAAACATTTTTGTTTTTCTAATTTAAACAATATATAATGGTACTTTTCATTTCCCAGAGAAATGAAAACTTAAGTTCATACAAAAAAAATCTGTACATAGATGTTCAGTTTTATGAATGGAGCACTTGTATTTATAATAACCAAGGATCGATACAACTTAGATGTTTTTATTTATTTATTTTGAGACAGAGTCTTGCTCTGTTGCCCAGGCTGGAGTGCAGTGGCGTGATCTTGGCTCACTGCAATATCTGCCTCCCAGGTTCAAGTAATTCTCCTTAATCAGCCTCCTGAGTAGCTGGGATTACAGGCACGCACCACCACGCCTGGCTAATTTTTAGTATTTTTAGTACATGTATTTTTGCCATGTTGCTCAGGCTGGTCTCAAACTCCTGAGCTCAGGCAATCTGCCCTCCTCAGCCTCCCAAAGTGCTGGGATTACAGGTATGAGCCACCACACCTGACCAACCTAGATGTCTTTAAATGGGTAAATGGTTAAACTAACTGAGGTCCATCTATACCAAAAAATACTAGTCAGCAACAAAAATTAATGAACTATTTATACAATGACTATTGGTATAGATCATCAAGGAATTATATTGAGTGAAAAGTCAATCTTGTTCATGAACGTACCGCATGATTCCATTTATATAATTTTCTTGAAATGACAGTATGTTAGAAATGAAGAACAGATTAGTAATTACTAGTAGTTAAGGGGAATAGGATCATGGATATGGCTATGAAAGAACCTATGAAAGAGGTGATGAAAATGTTCTTTATATTAAGTGTATCAATGTCAATAGCCTGGTTTTCATTTTGTAGCATAAATTTCCAGTATGTTACATTGGGAGAAACCAGGTAAAAGGCACCTGGAGTTTCTCTGTATTAGTTTCTTACAACTGCATGTGAATCAATAATCATCTCAAAATAAAAAGTTTAATAAAAAATAATGTAATTCCTAAAATACAGGTAATAAGATCTCCAGTTAAGAGTGTGAAAACCTAAGAACTGACTCTTTTAAAAATTAAAATTTATATTTTCCTTTACCTTTGCCCTGTCAGACTTGATGTTTCTGATTATATATTTATATGACAAACGTTTATTCAAAACTGTTAATAAACACTTAAATAATTAAAATTAGGTCATATTGAATTGTGAAAAATTTACTCCTTTTGTTAGAGATATCAAATGCACATGACTAAGTTGGAAGTAGAGAATCAATTATCCAGCCTCATATCCAGAAAGTGTCATTTTTTGAAAATGGAAAATCTGTGTTTGAATATTCTTTCTGGCCTCTGTATCAGTTTTCTGTTCATTTTTTCTTCACATCATTTTAACAATCTGAATTTTAGGATATTTGCTCTAAAAAAAAGGTTTAGCATTTGAAATTGCTAAATAAGAATTCAAGTTCCAGCATTTTCTTAATAATTACATAATTTGGAGCAAGTAATTTTTCTGCTCTGAATCTGTTTCCTTATCTGCAAAACGAAGCTGATATCTACCTCTTAGGTTTACTGTGGGAATAAATGGAAATGTTGCCAGTGAAGCAACCTGATTTAGTGGCTGGTATATCATAGGTGATCATTTCATTGATCCTTAATGCAGCCATTTAACAAATGTCTATGGGCCAGCCATTTGCCAATAAGCAAGCATCTGGCTCCCCTAGATGTTACCTTCTAGTGGGAAAGATGGGCAACAAAAGTATCAATACAAAATAAATATTTTGTATGATGTAAAACAGGTTAATAGGGGGAAAAAGAGTGCTTATAGAAGATGACCAATCTGGCTGGGCATGGTGGCTCACATCTGTAATCCCAGCACTTTGGGAGGCTGAGGTGAGTGGATCATGTGAGGTCAGGAATTTGAGACCAGCCGGCCAACACAGTAAAATCCCATCTCTACTAAAAATACAAAAATTAGCCAGGCGTAGTGGCTCAGGTCTGCAGTCCCAGCTACTTAGGAGGCTGAGACACAAGAATCACTTGAACTCAGGAGGCAGAAGTTGCAGTTAGCCAACATCACACCACTGCACTCCAGCCTGGGCAACAGAATGAGACTCGCTCTCAAAAAAAAAAAAAAAAAAAAAAAAAAAAAAGATGAGCAGTCCACTTTGGTAGGGAAGTCAGGGGAACTTCCAGAGTTCAGAGGTCTCTTCCTTTAATTCTTTACATTATTTTTCACTTGCCCATTGAAGGGCACCATTATTACTTAAAGAACTAACATTCAAATCTCAGTGAAAATAAATAGCAGATAGTTAGTGACTCCATTTCAGTATCTGTAATTCGATATATCACATAAATAGAATAGGGATGCATATTTTTCTCAGCTCTGTGTATATTGGAAATTGTATTTGAAAATAAAGATATCATGCAATAAAACTATGTGATCATTTTTATAAAATGTTATTTTATTAAACATTCTTACCATAAGAAGTTCTTCTTAGATAAGTTCCCAAAAGATGATTTCCCTGGTGGGGGTGAAAAAAAAAAAAAAACATGAAAATTAGAAATAATGAGCATTACATCATATGCTATTTAAGAAGTTTCATTGTTCAAATTTAGGTTCTTCCCTTTTCTTGAACTTAATGTATTTATTCAAATAAGACTACTGTCATTATATAGTCAAAATACTTCTATATTTATTGTAAGACTGCTGTTCTATTACCAAGTAAAAAAAGCATTCTATAGAAGGCAAAAATTGTCAGTGGTTTTCTACTTCTCTTTTTTTTTTTTTTGAGACGGAGTTTCACTCTTTTTGCCCAGGCTGGAGTACAGTGGCACGATCTCGGCTCACCGCAACCTCCGCCTCCTGGGTTCATGCCTCAGCCTCCCCAGTAGCTGGGATTACAGGCATGCGCCACTATGCCTGGCTAATTTTGTATTTTTAGTAGAAACGGGGTTTCTCCATGTTGGTCAGGCTGGTCTTGAACTCCCCACCTCAGGTGATCCACCCGCCTCGGCCTCCCAAATTGCTCGGATTACAGGAGTGAGCCACTGCGCCCGGCCAGGTTTTCTACTTCTAATATAAATCATTTAACTTTATTGGCCTCAGTTTTCTCACTTATAAAATCACAAAATTTACTTGAAGTGAAATATGTCCAATCTAAAATTCTAATTATGTTTAAGGCTAGGACAATGTAATTTTAGTTAGTGTTTTAAAAATTGCATCTATGTTAATTTTGCAGTGCCAACTAAATACACACACATAGAACATCAAGTTGTATTTCGTGTATCTTATGTTTAAATTGAAATGTGAAGCTATTGAGTAATTTGCAACTATTTATTTTTAATCAAGGGAAGAACATATTTTTCTTATGTTTTAGTATTCTGAGCACTGGAAGCCCAAAATGAAACTGAAGAAAAAAACTTCTATTTTTCCCTGAGTGATTTAAATGCCTTTAAAAGAATCTTTTGCTCATAGAAAATATTTATTTCTTCACCATTATTTTTTTCAATTCCTACTATGTTTTTTCCACCAGCATACTTTAATTTAAATTTGGACTATGAACTTAGAATTGAGCAAAAGCAATAGATTTCCAAAATCAGAAGGCTGCTGGGAATCACTTTCAATAAGAGAAGAAAAACAAATGAATTACAGCCAGCATTAGGCTCCGGAATTGAAATTACAAGCACTCTGAGGAGTATTTATAGTATGTGGTCCAAGGATCCTGCTGCTCAGGTCCATTAACATTGTAGATCCTGCTGAATTATGAAAATGTTCCTAAGAACTAACGTTTTTACAAAAAGATGCCAAAACCAAATTTCCGAAATACTCCCTTGATAAATAAAAAGTTATATAAAACTCAGTATTCATATTGTAGTTTTAAGAAAACTTTAAGATGTGCAGATATATTTTACATGTTAAAAGCAGTGAAATGTCTGGTTGAAAATGAATGGACAGAGTAACTGAAAACTCCATTAAATAGACCTGATTTTAAATTCCATCACCGATAGAAAATGACTTCGATATTCCCAAAGTCATAAAGTCCAGGTTCTTTGGTGCAGCTCAAGAATGCAGACTGGGGAAGGTAAAAGTTATAGGAAGGGTGATTTCATTTTGATGAAAGGGGGAAAATGCTTCATGAGATAGGTTCCAGTGACTAAAAACATTTAAACAGAGGTTAGATGGCCTCCCTTTAGGCTATTATATAAAAGGTGTCTGGACTAGAGGATCTCTATGTTTATTTCCTGCACCTAAGATTGCATAATTGTGTGTTTCAATGACCTTTGTAGTGACCCTGCAATGAAATCTGAGATGCAGAACAAGTCTGTGTTAATGTACTTTAAATATCAAGTCTAGAACTTTCTTTCTTTCCCTTTTCTCAGTAATTCCTGAGGATCCTATAGGTTTAGCTAAAAATTATCAGACCTATAGGATACTCAGGAATTAATTTATTAGACCTTCTCCAGGAATTTTCCTGCCTCAGCCCTCACCCCAAGGGTGAGTTAGGTGTGTGTTTCTATAGCACATTGTATCCACTCCCATAGCATGGTTTTGCATATGGTATTATAACTGTCTATTTCCCTTAATAGACTATAGGTTTCTATAGGCAATAGTTGTGATTACAATGACAAGGTATATTTTAAAAATTAGTTGTATGCAAGTACCAGTTGCAGAATGTTAATATAATCGTTTTCTGGGGATACAAAATGATTTTTTGAGACAAATTTTGAACGTGCTGGATGATTCAGAGGTTAAGCAAGTATATTTACTTAAGGACACAGCAGAGCCATGAAAGTGTTTCATATTCTATAAATAATAATGATTATTAAAAAGGTAAGTAGATGTAGAATTTCTCAACACTATTTCATCTTGGTCTTATTTTTTATGGAGCATCTTCTAAGACTAGAGTTTGTTTTTTCTTTCCCAATTTCCTCTAGTGAATTGGTTATTATAGTGAATTATATCATTCACCATTTCACTAGACAGTATCTGGCACTGAGCAGGAATGTAAGAAAAACTAATTGTATTCATCAGTTACTAAAATCTAAACTAATTGGCTTTCATGTTCCCTGATAAATGCTACCATATCTATCCCAAATTATTATTTAAATTAAAGAAGTATTTGGGTCATCGTCTTTGTTTTGATTGCAGAAATCCCTTCTGTGATATAGTTGGCTATTTAACTTCTATGAGAATGAGTTATGGCTATAGACATCATATATCTACATGAGCTAGTGTGTTTCACTGTAAGATAACCATTGATTTAAACAAATATTTTTCACTGAATTTATAGCTGAATGCCTCTAACTTTTGTACCTTTTTGAACAACCAAAACAAGTTTGTGCCTTATTCAACATGATACTTAATAGACATTGTGTTTAGGCTTATCTCCTTTGAGCTAAACATCTTAGTATCCTTATTCTTCCTGCCATGGTTTCCAGATTTCCAAATTGACAGGAATCTTGTTATAAAATTATAATTGATTCTGCTATCTTCTTCCGAAGCCCACTTTAAGGTAAGGTAAGGCAGAATCTTAATATTTTATAAAGATGCCACTGCTGAATCCTGTGTTATTTATTCTACTCATATTGCTTCTTTTTGCCAGAATGTTTTTTCTTCTTCCCTCCTCCTCATTATCTGCCCTTTAGGAAAAAGCTTGCCCCCATTTCATGTTCAACCACATTTGCTGTCATTTTTCCTCTCCTGCTCTCAGAAAAATCAGTTAAGACTCATTGTCTATTGTGACTATTCAGTCTCCCAATTTTCTGTATTATTAACTGATGTTTCATGTATACTTTTCTTTATTATTAGTAAATAAAGTTAATAATGACTAATTTCTTATAACTAAGAAGTTATAAGAATCATGAGAGCAAGTACTTTACTTTTTTTTTTCCTAGACACTCTGTCAAATACACAACTGATTAACCAGTTGCCTGAAAATGTTGATAGACATATATGCAGATTTATATGGCCATAGCTCTTATGTCCCTCCTTGCTCCTTGATATTTAGAAAGCTAAGGTGCAGGGCACTGGGGCAGATGGAGGCAATTGGTATATAGCTTGTTTTCTGACCTTCTAAACTTTTATTTTCAATGGGAGTGGAGGAGAGGAATGGCATCCTGGAAGTCTAAAAATGACATTTCCTAGAATTTCTTGACTCGTTTTCATAATTAGTTCTACTAATGGGAGCCAATGGGAGGAGGCACAGGCAGGAAGCATTCTGTATTCAACTCTCAACTTAGCAGAAAGGCAATTACCAGGAAAGCATATCCTCCAGCATTTTCAGGTCCCAACAGCAGTGGTTAAGGCAGCCTCATTTCAGAAGCAGTGCAATCTATAAACAACAGATGCTGATGAAGTTGTGGAGAAAAGGGAATGCTTTTACACTGTTGGTGGGAGTGCAAATTAGTTCAACCACTGTGGAAGACAGTATGACAATTCCTCAAAAATGTACAGGCAGAAATACCATTTGACCCAGTAATCCCATTACTGGACATATACCCAAAGGAATATAAATCGTTCTGATATATAGATACATGCACACGTATGTTTATTGCAGCACTATTCACAACAGCAAAGACATGGAATCATCCTAAATGCCCCTCAATGATCGACTAATAAGGAAAATGTAGTACATATACACCATGGAATACTATGCAGCCATAAAACAAAATGAGATCATGTCCTTTGCAGGGACATGGATGGAGTTGGAGGCCTTTATCCTCAGCAAATTAATGGAGGAACAGAAAACCAAACACTGTGTTTTCTCAGTTATAAGTGGGAGCTGAATAATGAGAACATGTGGAAACATGGGGGGAACAACATACACTGGGGCCTGTTGGAGGGTGAGGAGTGGAAGAGGGAGAGCATCAGGAAGAATAGCTAAATATTAAGCCCAGCTAAAAATTAAGCTGTGTAACAAACCTGAGTGTCCTGCATATGTACCCCTGAACTTAAAACAAAAGTTCAAAAAAAAAAAAAAATGAAGCAATGTACCACAGCAGCTTAGTGAGGAATGCACCCCAGCACACAGGCAGGGACACTGTCCTGGTCTGGCATAACAACTGCTCTTCCCCTTTCCTGCCCATCTATCACTTTTGTAAACATTTATCTGCATTAATATCCTCTCTCTGAGGATATCCAAATTTCTAATAAAACATACGAAAAGACATCAAGAAAACACAAATTACGATCATAATGAAATACCACTAAGTAATCACCAGAGAGGCCAATGAGAAAGACGGGACTATCAAGTGCAGGGGAGGATGTTGAGCAACTGAAGTTCTGAAACAGAGCTGGAAGCCATGGAAAACTGGTACAGCCTTTGGGAACCGATTTGGCTGTTTCTACTGAATGTGAACACACAAAATCTCTATGATCCAAGAATTCAATTTTTAGGTATATTTTTATCAGAAATGTGTTCCAATGTTTACCAAAAAATCATGTAATACAATAAAACACTACTAATTTATAATAGCTAAAACTTAAATATCACTCAAATCTCCATCGATAGGATAAATTCAGATATTTCACATAATGATTACTGTACCACAATAGTAGTCACTGTCTACAAATACAGGTAACAATAGGAATGAATTACACAAACACTGTTGAGCTAAAGTCAGACAGAAGTGAACATGCTGTATTATGCAATTTTTATATAAAATAATATTAAAAAGTATTCTATGCTTTAAGATATTAGGATAATGGACTAACGTTGGGGAAAATTAAAAGAGGGTTTACTGGGGTACTGGTGATGATTTCTTGATCTGGGTGCTAGTTACACTGGCATAATCAATAATCAGTTAATGAAAATTTATCAAATTGTACTCCTACATGTGCAGTTTTGTACACATATTTTACTCAATAGAAAGCTTTTAAAAATGTTCTTGGCCTACCTGAGACCAGGATATACTAGTGACTTTGTTGTAGTGCATAGCTGGGGTAATTTTTGCCTGGAAAATTGAAAGTAAGTGTTCTAAGCATCTTTTCTTGACCATTAAAATAAACAAGAAAAGCAAGCCTGAATTGACTATTAAAAAATTAACTAAACAAGGCACAGTGGCTCATGCCTGTAATCACAGCACTTTGGGAGGCCGAGGAGGGTGGATCACGAGGTCAGGAGTTCGAGACCAGCCTGGCCAACATAGTGAAACCCCGTCTCTACTAAAATACAAAAATTACCTGGGCATGGTGGTGGGCACCTATAATCCCAGCTACTTGAGAGGCTAAGACAGGAGAATTGTTTGAACCTGGGAGGCGGAGGTTGTAGTGAGCCAAGATCGTGCCACTGCACTCTAGTCTGGGAGACACAGCGAGACTTCATCTCAAAAAAAAAAAAAAAATTAATTGTTTGAAAAACCTAGGATAGCTTCTGTATTCTTGACTCCATGCACAGGGATATAGCTTTATTTGTTTCCCAAGTTTGTATGTGCAATTCATTTTAAAAAATATTTCACAGTGACTTTAATCATTATTTATGTAAAGTAATTGAAAATTCCAGAAAATACATGTTAAAAATTTCTGCCAAAATCTCATGAATTATTCCAAATAAATAAAAAAAATTCAGGTTTTAAAAACTTATAATAAATGCCAGTGGCATTTCCACATATATTTTAAATGCTTCACTGTTTCTTCCATATCATATTTAAAGGTTTTCATTATAATTTTTGTGAAACCTCTGGAGGAGCCTTATACAAGAATAATTATTTTTTTGTTTCCAGAAAAGGAACGGGAATTATTAAATAAAGTAGAACTTGAAGGGAGATAATTTTTTATTCATCTTTCATAATTGAATAAAATTCAGTGACTTGTTTTTTTTTAAATATACAGAAGTGCACTGCCTAATTATAATTGCTGCCATATTTCTTTGTGGGAATCTTATTTTATGAAGACAAGAATATAGAAACAATATATAATGAAACTTTGCTGGGCAATTATACCAGGCAATGACCCAACTAGTCAATTGCCCAGCCATTTTTAGTAAGCATTGCAACAGAATAGGAACAATTATCATTTTAAGTAACCAAACTGAAAAAGAGATCTTATATAAAGTGCAGGATGTGCTGACCCCTGGAAAGTAGAAGAAAACACAATATCCAGATGAAGTAATAATAGCAGGTTCAAGCTTTGTACAGAATTCACAGTTTGCATGGCCAAAAGAAAAGATCTAATTTTATTCCTGAATTTACCAAACAGCAAAAGAGAACTTTTATACACTGAGTTCTTTAAATTTTATGATTTACCATGTTTAACATCTTTAAGTAATCTTTTCAATAACTGTAGGTTGTTCATGTATATTTTGAGCATTGTGAAATTTGAAAAAATTCTACTGACTTTATCCATGACAGACACCTTGTTTTGCCATGAAATGCTGGTTCACAATTTCCCCCTAAAATTCCAATGGAATTTCATGTTATATGGGAGAATTCTGAAGCTGAATTTCTTTTGCGCTTTTCAGTAACTCTATATTCTCTCTAAAAAATTACAGAATTTCCCTCTTTTCTCTGTATAATAAAAAAGACCCAGCTATGTTAGTTTATGTATTTTCCCATTAATTTTACCTGCAGTGCAGCATATATCCTTCTTGAATTTTCTTTTGTTTATGTAAACTTATGAGTAAATAATTGTATAAGTTATAGAAAACATGTAAATAGGGAATGGGTTTCTTTTTGTTCTATTTAGAAAATTGGATTAACTCTGTATTCCTCCTTGTCAATATTCCGTCTTTATAAATTTAAGAACAGTAAACATATTAATATAACATTACTCCTCTCATCATTTCTTAAATTTACTTTTGTATCAGTATCCCAAATGATTTTATTATTTCAGGCATCTCCTTTCTTAAATTTATTGTCTGCTTCAAGGTTTTTCAACCTTGGCAACATCAACATTTGGGACTGAGTATTTCTTTGTTGTGGGAATTTTCTTTTACATTATAAGAAGTTTAGAAGCACCCCTAAACTCTACCTAGTAGATAACATTGGCTCTGTGACCCCTAATCTCTCATGACAACCAATGCTATCTCTAGAAATGGCCAACTGGCCCGAGAGATAAAAGCACCCCCTTTTAGAACTATTAATCTACGTTGCTGCTAGAGTTCCTATATCTGTCTGTTTTGCTTTGCTATAAACGAATACCTAAAGCTGGGTAATTTATAAAGAAACATTGTTTATTTGGTTCACAGTTCTGCAGGCCGAGGCACCAGCATCTGCCTGGCTTCTGGTGAGCCTCAGGAAACTTACAATCATGGTAGAAGGTGAAGCAGGAGCAGGCATGTCATGTGGCGAGACAGGGAGCAAGACAGAGAGGGGAGGAAGAGCCAGGCTCCTTTTATAGCCAGCTCTCATGTGAAATAAGAGAGTGGGAACTCACTCATTACCATGGGGTGAGCATCAACCCATTCATGAAGGATCTGATCCCATGACCCAAACACCTTCCACCAGGCCCCACCTCCAACACTGGGGATCCAACACTGGGGATCAACATGAGATTTGGAGAGGACAAAGATCCAAACTATATCATTTATCTTTCTAAAATACTCATTAGATTATGTTATTCTTCTGCTGTTTGAATAACTTATTTTGGTGGTTTTCTTCACCTATTTGATATGTATTTTACCAGGATTTTTGCAATAAGGCTTGACACTCATTTCTAAAACTATATCATGCCCTGGACTTTTGTTTCAAGCACAAAGAACTATTATTTTTCTCTCAAACAACACTCCTCACTCCTTTATGCTTCTGTGTTTTGCCTTTTCTTCCACTTCTATTTGGGAAGTTAGTAGTGACTTATTAAAACAAGTTAAAACATCCACCTCTGTTAGGTTTTACTTGCATAGATACTTATGCATTAAACATCACACACAAGTAGAAAATACCTGCATCATTTCACTCAAATTTATTTTTACTATTTTGAGTGATAACAAAATTTTGTATTTTAGGAAACACTACATAATGAACTTGATATTGTTCTATCAATTGTTAACCAGGAAAACCAAATCCAGTATCCCATAAGGCTGCAATCATTTCCACCTAACTTTGTCACATTGTACTTGCTTGAAGAGAAGCTCATCTGATGCATGTCTGCCCCCTCATAAAGCCTTCAGGCATAGTTTTTCAATTTGGCATTTCCACTCCCAGAAGAGCTTAGTTCCATCTGCACACTTGAAAATTTTACTGGGCTCTGTGTCTTCCAAATCATTTGTAAGCCCCTTAGATAGTACCAATCCCTAGTGGAGTCAGGTAAGTAAAATTCTGTAAAAGGAAGAAGCACTTTAGCTAAAAATGAAAGAGAAGTCACTAGTCTGCACATTTGCATTGAATAGCTACCACGTACTTTGGGTCAACTCTGTCCAACAGAACTTCCTTTGATGATAGAAACGTTCTATATTTTCACTGTTCAACACCGTAACTATATGTGGCTATTGAGCACTAGAAATATGGCTGAAGTAATTGATGAAATTAATTTTGAATTTTATTTACTTTTATTTATTTTTTTTAGACGGAGTCTCATTCTGTCGCCAGGCTGGAGTGCAGTGGCACAATCTCAGCTCACTGCAACCTCTGCCTCCTGGTTCAAGCGATTCTCCTGCCTCAGCCTCCTGAGTAGCTGGGACTACAGGTACGTGTCAATACACCCAGCTAATTTTTATACTTTTAATAGAGATGGGGTTTCACCATGTTGGCCAGGATGGTCTCAATTTGTTGTCCTCATGAATCGCCCACCTTGGCCTCCCAAAGTGCTGGGATTACAGGCATGAGCCACCACATCAGGTCAAATTTTATTTATTTTTAATGCATTTACATTTACATTTTAATTCAAATAGCCTCACACAGCTAAAAAGCATAGATTTGAGCTATCGCCAAATGTTATTTTCCTGGAGTTTCATAAAAAGGGAATTTAAGATTTTTTGTCAGTCACTCTTTATACTTCAGTTGAGAGTGCCCAGAAAAGGAAGTAAGTTTTACACTGCATTATCTTACCTCTTACTTTGCATTATCCACTCCAGTTGGAAGTGAGAAAAGGAGGTCTGGCCAAGAGCATACGTAACTTAATTCAAAACCATCTTAGCAAGATCAACTTTTTAGCTACTTGGGAGGAGCTGAGAAAACAAGCAAAGCAAAATCTGATCAAGCTCGACTTACGGATGCATTATGCAAATTATCCCTTAAATAGTATGATCGAGAGAAGCTAAAGAAAAAAGAATAATGGTTAACAAAGCTCTACTGAAGAGAATGTTTCTGTAAAGACTGAAAGGGAGAGAATAAGAAATAAAAGTCCAACAAGTCCAGTGAAGTGAGTAGCAAGCACCTGACGGTGATTAATAGGAAAAGTAGCATGGAGGGTCACAGAGCTAAATAAGAAAATGGTGGCCAGTAAAATCCATGATTGAACGTGAGTTTCCAAACAGCATCTCCAAGCTCTGATGAGGAAAAAAGATGGTTAAAATGGAGCTTGAGATAGATTATTCCTGTAGTTTTGCTTAACAAGACTAGAATGAAGCAGGGGGATTACAGAGAGAATGTTTCTATAGCGCAGAGCTTAGAGAAAGGGCAAAAGGAAGTTGAAAAAGTAGAGTACTTTATAAATCAATTATTTCTCAAAGCATATTTGCTCTAATTTTTAAGAATATATACTTGCTAACCACACCATGATGTGTTCTAATTTATCTCTCTTCTACAGTGCAATTTCTTCAGCTATAATTTAAAATTTAATTATGTTCTTAATTGGCCCTTTCTGCTCAAAGAGCGATATACCCCTAGAGTGGCAGATTACCATTATTCATTCACAAACTTCATATTGTACATACTCCATGTACTGCCAGTGCTCCTTGGCCAGAGAGATGACTTCCAGCTAGGAAATCAGAAAGACTTCAGAGTGGAAGTGGCATGAACATTGACCTCAAGGGATCAGAAATAAGGCAAAATGACATCTGTGTGTCCCTTCAGGGTTATCCTGAAAAAATGTTCAATAGGCCTACCCAAGAATTTTTTATTATCTTAATCTCTAGGAGGATACAATTTTGTTTGACATATCATTTATTATTATTTAGATACCTGACTTTGAAGTTACATCATTAATTTGTAGATTGATTTTTATCCTGTATAAGCATTTCCAGGTTTTAATCTCACCTAGCAATCTTATTCTAATGTTTTTTTTTTCCTTTAATCTCTGTACATATTTGGTTCTTCAAATGCTCTTTGAATTAACTTCACCATCTTGTTGTTGCCCTTATTAATAAGTTGCATGAATCTGTGGCACATTTTATATTTATATGAGGGACACACTTATAGCTTTGTACAAATTACCTTTTTACAATAGATTGGGGATAAAAAAGAGCAAGAACAGTCCAGGTATATGGAACTGAGTGACACAATCCAAAATTGGCATATATAAGAAGAAGGAAAAGTCCTTTTATTTTAGTAAATTGTGAATATTTGCTCTAAGAGGATTCAAAGAATACTTTGTTGTCATGAAACTGGATGCTCTATAGTTACATGAAGCAAACATCTCATAAGTACAATGTTATAAGAAAGAAGCCAAATACAAAATAATATACACAGTGTATACATATTATAAAAAGAAGCAAAGCTAATTTATGCTGTTAAATAGAATAGTGACCCATGCAAGATGAGGGGGCAGTGACAGAAAGGAGGCATGGGGGTACCTTCTGGATGACTGGTAATCCTCTCTTTCTGGTTACAAAGATGTGTACAGTTTATGGAAATTCATAAAGCTTATAATATGTGCACTTCTCTGAATGTAAATTATACACCAGTAAAAATGACCATGCATACTATAAATGTTTGAAAATGTTCATAATTAAGGTAAGAAACAAGTTCTTGTTAAATAATGGATTTGTTACAATCTTCTCTGCATCATATTTAGATTTCTGTTTCTGTCATTACATATACGATGTCTGCATTTTCGATAATTTGTTTTCCAAATAATTATTACCATTACTACTGTGGCATATTATTCTCTAAATATGTCACTTTCCTTGCACAAACCATACCCAAAATGCCTGACCTTGGAATCCTACTTTCAATTTCTTTAAAATGGAGTGAAACTTCAAGATTTTCAACTAGAAATATAAATGCAGAATCTTTCTAGTTTTCTATGATCTTCCCCCAATATTTTACAGCTATATTGTTACAACCAATATGTATGACAGCAATATTTTTAGGGACTTTATTTCCAAAATATCTAACTTACTTTTTATAGGAAAAAATTTATCTTCAACTTGTATTTATCAGTTGGTTATTATTTAAGTTTCATAATTATAATAATAGCAATTTGCATAAATACATTTGCTTATAACCTCTCTTGTTTATCATATTGTCTACTTGACTGATGACATGGGAGTATAAATAGCAACTAGCCTACCAGTGTGTGAGGAACACATGATGAATGTCAGGCAAATATTTTAGAGAGAAGAATGGAGAGCATGGTTTGGTTGAAGCTGGTAAACTAGTTAAGTTGAGGTAGATTATGTGGAGATAGGTCAGGAACAATTCTGCCATAGCGCAGTTTTGGTCTTAGGGATATAAAGAACAGGATATGAAATGAGGTTTATATAACGTCAAGATCAGATCACAGACGGTTCTAAATTACAGGCTATTGAGTTTTTGTATTATTTTGTTGAGTCAAGAATCTAGTGAAGATTTTTGAGCAAGTAAATGACATGGTAAGAAATGTGCTTCAAATATTCTCATCCAAAGAAGCATTGTGCAAGTTGGAAAGAGTAAAAAGTTATCGGCCCCTCCCATGCATAAGGCTGTCCAGGATGGGAGGTAAGGAAGGCTGAAACATACTTCATGAGATGCACCATTAGTGGAAGTAATAGAACTTGGAAAACAAATCCACATATACTACATATAGTGGCACATTATACAAAACAAGAGGGATAAAAGCATTTTCTCTAACCCACCAAGGAATTCTTCTATGAATGAATATATTAATGACTGAACTGTAATAAATTTCTTCAATGCTATTTGCCAGATCAATGATCTATTCGTGTTGAACCAAAAATGACATCTACTCTACATGTTCTTTAAACATTGTTTTTTTGCCAACTTTATAAAATTGAGTTGTTGTAGGCAAGATATCTGTTCAAGTTTCATTATTTTTCTTTCCTATAGTATCAGTATGTTACAATTCCCTTTGTAATGGTTTGCTTTATTTAAAAGTTATGATGTAATTGTTTTCTAATATGAATTAAAGCAGAGTAATTACTATTACTTATGTGACAAATCAAGAATGGTGGGAAAATTGGGAAAACAAACAAACATGGTGTTCTTTTCCAATGCTTTCAGGTATGCTGCAAGAACAATTAGCCAAAATTCCAGATAGATTTAAAATAGTTGAATATGTGGTATCTTGACTCCATTAACTAAAATAAAAGCCATAAGTTGAAGACACAAGTTTAGAACAACTCTCCCAGTGCCTAACAATAGAATAAGGCCCTGTTTTGTTTTATATGTTATGAAGTTGTCTGGAGCAAAATAATGTGTAGGCAAAATGTCCCACATGGGGCTAGGCTGGAATAGGGGTACTCCTTAAGTTGAGTTTTAAAGAGATTTATCTTTCATTACCAGGGTTTGCAATTCTAGTCTATTAAACTTTTTAGAGTTATGCCTTTGCTCAGATGACTTTTTTCAGCAAATCACATGTGACATTTGCAAAGGAATTAATTTTTATTGACTAAAAAAAGAGATGGGGTGCCGATTTCCTTTAAAATTAGTTACCACTAGCGGGGCAGCGGAGGAAGGGGTGAAATGAAGGTGTAAGGTGGGAACCATTGTTCTTAAATTTTTTGCACAATAGGATATATGAGTCTGTGAAAGTAAAAACAGCAATATTATTTTCCTTCCTTTTTTTTTTTTTTTTTTTTTTTTTTTTTTTTTTTTTTTATTATAACAAGACTTGGCTGCTCCTTAAAAGTGTGATTCTCTTCTGAGCCATCAGGGTCATGCTAGACTGAATCATGCTCCCTGAGAGCCCTGTTTTGTAAGTAGAAGACTCTAATAAAAGTGACCTTAATGGCTGATTTGGGTGCCTCTTACAATGCACCTGCATCCTCCATGGGCCAGCTGTAGCAGCAGCAAGCTGAGGCCAGTGCTGCTGTGAGCTTTCAGGTGTCATTAACAGATCATTGAGTCAACAGATCATGACAGCTCCTTCAGAAAACTCCAGCTCCACGTTAGCATGCTCTGCCCAGGGAGTCAGAGAGAGACTTTAACAGCCCGTAGTGTGACTTAAAGAAATTCAACAAGAAAAGGGACATGTTCTAGCAAAGCCAAAATAATAGATTATCTCAGAGACTGCATACCAATCTTAAATAAACAGGGGCAACTGGGGCATGGAAACTACTTAAAAACACATTTTGGGGATGTTATGATATCCTTTAAACCTAAGTATATAGCCTAGATAAATAAATAAATAAATAAAACTTTAGGGGTCGGTTTTCTTCTAGATGCTTAGACTACATAAACACTGCCCCCTTTATTGTTTAGTGTTTTGGGGGTTTTTTTGCTGTGGTTTTTGTTCTTGTTTTATGTTGCCTTCTCTGAGAAACCAAACCATCCATACCATAACTGATCCTGGGCCATTTCATGGACATTTATTATTCATATTTTAATAACTTCAAATGTAGTTTCAAATTCCTGTATAAAAAATTTGTAATACACTTTCTTAGCTGGGATAACATGGAGAGATTAATCTGCTAAATAAGTAAACCATTTGTAGGCCTCTTGATGTGACTGGATGGAAAGCTGCCGTCTTCTAATTTTGTGTATCAAACACAATTTCCTTGACTGATATTTGAACATGGACATGTGAAGGACAGCTGGAGCTGGCTTGATTCAAACTTTAGGAAGAAATTACTAGCTGTTGTTAATAACACAATCTATCTATCTTTTGTTTAAGAATATTATTGCTTTAACATTCTTCAGTTAATATTCTTGGTGAGACTCCAATATGTCTTTTATACATATTATTTTTGTACCTAAAATAATGGTTCAATATATATTTTACTTCCCCCATTTTATAAATAAGAAAAGTAAGAGAAGTATTATTCCTAATATCATACTCCTAAAAAGTTCTAGAGCAAGATTTCTAGCCTAGTTTATGACATTAAAACTTCTGGTTCTATATCATGATTTCCAGCATGGGTGATTTTTTTTTTCCTTCCTATTCTCTCTATAGTTGCTTTAAAGTAGTCATTCCTAAACTTTAGCCTGCATAGAATCACCTGCAGAGCCTATTAAACCAGATTGCTAGACCCCACCCCGAGAATGCCTGACTAAGTAAGTCTGTGGTGGTGCCTAGGAATTTGCATCATTAACAAGCTCCCAGGTGATGCTGATGCTGAAGGCCTCCACTTTCGGAATAATTGTTGTAAAGCTATGTAAAATAATTGTTTTAAAGCTATGAGTGAGTATTAGTGAGTTTCCCTGCCACCCGTTGAGATTAATCAACATATGCCCTTTCTTGAAACAATAGGTTTCAGTATCTTGTGTCTTATTTTAAGAAGATGTTGATATTTCTCAGCATGAACAGTGGAGCGGGGGCTATGATTCCACATTTAAGCTGTTCCTTTAAATATTTTATGAACATCTTTTCAAAACTTTCTGATGTGCTAAGTGGGGGATATGTGAGTTGAGAATAAGAAAATATGTGCTTTATTTTTACTAAACATTGATTTTTGATACTGCTTTTTTCTATTGACAGTGACAGGGCCTTGTTTTGTTGCCTGGGTTAGCCTCGAACCCCTGGCTTCAAGCAATCTTCCTGCCTTGGTCTCCCAAAGTGCTAGTGTTATACAGGCATGAGCCACTGGGCAAGTCAGTATTACTGTTTTTAGTTTGCTTGAGACAGGATCTCATTCTGTTGCCCAGGCTGGAGTGTAGTGGTGTGATCATAGCTCACTGTAGCCTCAACTCCCTGGGCTCAAGTGATCCTCCCACCACTGCCTCCCTAGTAGCTGAGACTACAGGTGTGTGCCACCATGCCTGGCTAATTTTTCGTATTTTTTGTAGAGATGAGATTTTGCCATGTTTGCCCAGGCTGGTTTCAAAATCCTGAGCTCAAGGGAACTTCTTGTCTTGGCCTCCCAAAGAGTTGGGAATATAGACGTGAGACATCATGATGGCTGATATTGCTCCTTTTTAATAAAGGAAATGATATGTCTGGTAAATATGTCAAAATATTAAAGCTTTGGTTTTTTATAAATATGATATCAAATTATCAGGACATATGACTGTGTAGGTACAAACTAAAACAAATATACAGAATGAGACTAGCCCTGAAGGAAACTGTAATTAGGCTTAAATCTACATACCATTTTGAAAAGAGTAGTAGTCTTGTGAAAAGCATTGTGCTATAGGTGTTTCTTGCTCTATAATATTAGAAACTTTACCAAGTGGTCTACCTTGCCATGGATTTGTAGGTAATGTTTTTGGAACAGCAGCCTAAATTTGATACAACATCATTTAAAAACATGCTTTTAAACTTTATTTTCCACTGAAAATAATTGCATGTTATGATTTTGGGGGCACAATATGATATTTTGGTATATGTTTGCAATGTGGAATGATTAAATAGACTAATTAAACCCATCACTTCATGTGTTTATCATTTTTTGTGGTGAATATATTTTAAATCTACTCTCTTAGCAATTTTGAAATATACAGTGCACTCTTATTGATGTTGATCAAAGGGTACAAAGTTTTAGTTAGACAAGAAAAATAAGCTTTAGAGATCTATTGCACAGAAGAGTGACTATGGTAACTTTTAATAATTTAATAATCTTTATAGAGATCTGTCACTGTAAAATTGTCAAGAAAAAATAATGTTGAATCATTTTCTATAGAATTATTAGTGATTCTTATTTAACATGAAAACTGATATACTTTTTGTGACATTGAATAGTATATGATGCACTTAAACACAAATCTATTTTCAGATGTTTGTTCTTTGTAACATAAGCACTAATAAGTGCTGTTTCAACAATCAGAATTGAACACCTTGAGTATTTTATCTTTTTACAGTGAGTACACTAGATATTAACATATTGGTATTGCTACTTCACAGTTGCATTAAAAATTACGTGAAGAGTAACTGCAGACTTCGGATTTTCTTTTGCTGTTACATTCCTTCACAAAATGAAAGTTTAGTTTTAAATCCTGTTAAGGGTGTTCTCCCCTTTTATTTCCATTCATTAAGAATTTATTGGCTTGAATTTTTATCTTCAAATGACTTTCATGAAATAAGTAATTTTATAAATTTGCAATAATATCATCCAGTGAGACTACAAATTTTATTTTCTTGCTTGTTCTTACTTTCAAACTGATCATTTCAATATGATGAAACCAATTCCTTCATCTCTCAAGTGCTGATTAAATATTAAAATGGAATTGTGGTTTTTTAAATTTTTATAATCTGTCTCATTCTTCAAAAGTATGTGAAGTAGAATTTCATTCACTTTTCCAGCCATATTTTTGTTTTGATTTTCTGCTGCATGGGTTTCCTGTCCATCCCACCTCTACCAACACAGCTTTAGATAAATGGTGAATTTGAAATAGGCAATGGTAATACCATTTTACACACTGTCTGGGGCCACATGACTACACTTTTTGTAGGAATATTTTATAGTGACTGGAAAAGCACCATAAACCTCTTATATTTACTTTATCATGATGTCTGAGGTATGTAGTTATGTACACAGGCTATCATTCACACTCTTCCTTTAATTGCATCTATCCTTCTACCTTTCATATTGGTAAAGCTTCATTTAATGGTGTAGTATAAAATCATTATAAGATTAATTATATGGAACACTGTAATTTCTAGAAAGATGTCACAGAATCCAATCTCCAAGGAACTATGACTGCAAAAAGGGACTTTAAATCATTATTCTCACTTTTTTCTCCTACCATGACCATTCACTCACTTAAAGTTAATAGTCTATCTTAATAATAACAAGAAAAATATTAAACAAAATACAAAAGTTGGGCTGGAGAGGTGGCACATTCCTGTAAATCCAGCACTCCTGGCTGAGTCAGGAGAATCACTTTAGTCTAGGAGTTGGAGTCCAGGAGTTTGAGACCAGCTTGGACAACATAGTGAGACCCCTGTCTCTACATACACACACACACACACAAACACAATTGACTAAGTGTGTTGCCTATAGTCATAGCTACTCAAGAGTCTGAGGCAGAAGGATTGCTTGAGCCCAGAAGTTCAAGGTTACAGTGAGCTATGGTCGCACCACTACACCCTAGTGAGACTCCATCTCTAGTAACACCCTATCTCTAAACAATTTTTAAAATTTTTTTGAGACAAGGTCTCTGTCTCCCAGACCAGAGTACAGTGATGTGATCACAGCTCATTGCAGCCTCAACCTCCCAGGCTCAAGCAATCCTCACACCTTCACCTTCACCTCTGCCTCCCAAGTAGCTGGGAGCTCAGGCCTGTGCCACCACACCCAGATAATTTTTGTATTAAAATTTTTTATGCAAAAGTCAGGTGACATCTTGACAACCTTGTTTTATGAGGAAGAGTGTGCAGTATTAGTAGTTAACTGAGGACATCAAGTCCAGGTGTTGTCTGGATGACCTGGCCTTGGTATACCATACACAGGACCTGGCATCTGCAGGCAATCCAGCAAGACCTGTAGAGTATATTCCGATATATCTGCAATTATTATGAATAACTGATGGGAGAAAGAAGGGTTCTTGGATTGAATGCAGCATTGTATTGATCCTGGCTAAAGAGGAATTTGTAAGAGTTTTAGGCAGAAACTGAGCAATTTCCATATTGTTCACAGGGAAGGGATAAAAGTAAAGGTCACACATTTCTAGGATTGTCATGTGAACTGGGGACACTCCTGTATTTCCACATGAAAGTTAATGTGGGTTATTTCAACATTCAAAGAAGAAAGCTGTATTTCCATAGTCCATTAAATGGTGAGGTCAAATGTTTGAGTCATTCTCATCAAAAGTAACACCAAATACAAAAATTAATTCAAAGTAGATCACAGACCTCAATGTAAGACCTAAAACTATGAAACTATTAGAAAATATACAGAAGTAAATCCCCTTTGTGATCTTGTGTTAGACAAAGTTTTCTTAGATATAACACAAAAACACAGGTGATGAGAAAAAGATATATTGGATGTCATCAAAATTAATACTTTGTGCTTCAAATGACATTATCAAAATTAAAAGACAACCTGCAGAATGGAATAAATTCAAAAATCATGTATCTGCTACGGGACTTTACAACCGGATTATATAAAGAACATTTACAATTCAATAATAAGACAAATAATTAAATTAACAAACAGACAAATAATCTAAACAGAGAGTATTTAAAAAGTAAGTTTTCCAAATCTGGTGAAAACAGGCAACATTCCCAGACCTGTGTAAGCTCTAAGTATTCTTCCCACTAACTCTTTCAGATGATTCTTCCCCTTGCCTTTTGTATTTTCCTTACAACAATGCATTGATCAATACTTTGCTAAATATGCAAGAGTCCTGTCTACAGATCTCTGTAGGTCTTTCTTTTGCAACTCTTCTCCCAGAGCCTGTCTTGTAAGGCACACCTATGAGAGTTATTCCTTAGCTTTCAGCAACTGCTGTTCCTTGTTGCCAGATATCCGCTGTCTTGCAAACCATTATTTCATATATTTTATCTGTTGGATTTTTTTTATTTATTTTTCTTTTTTTGGTTGTTTTTGGCAAGATGTTAAATCTTGTCCCTGTTACTCCATAGAAGTCCCCCAGTCATGAAGTCTTGACTTGAACCAAGAGAATCATTCATGTTTAATTCTGATCTTGGTCTTGATTGGCTTATGTTTTTGATCCAACCTACCTTTATTAACTAGTGTGACCTCTAAATTTATTGGAAAAATGGATTAAATATTAGCTAGCACTGTTCAATTTAAGATATTAGTACTGGAGTTTTGGAAGATGATAATTACAAATTTTTGACATAAAATTGTCAATTTATTTATTTATTTATTTATTGAGACAGGGTTTTGTTCTGTCACCCAGGCTGCAGTGCAGTGGTGTGATCTTGGCTCACTGCAGCCTCACCCTCTTGGGCTCAAGCATTCCTCCTGCCTCAGCTTCCACGCCTCATGCCCTTCCCACCCTCCCACCAGTAGCTGGGACTACAGGCTTGCACAACACCACACCTGGCTAAAAATTGTCAATTTCTTATGTCACTTTTTACTTCTTTATTTATAACATAGGCAAAGGATTATTTTACTCTGGCATTTGAAGAATGCTTAATATAGAGAAAAGTTTAACCATAAGGTTGTTAAATGTTAATAAATTGACTACTTTTCTGGATTATTTTATTGATTAAATAAAAATTTGACTTACTATATTTATTCTAGATTTCAGCTGTGATTCTACATGCATAATATTAAAAATATTACTTTATCAGTATTTTAGAGACATAGCAATTTAAATGTTTCTCTTCCAATAAGGTTCTTTCCATTTATACTGATTATAATTCGTAGAAGCAAATTTCATCCTGAAAATCAAGGAAACTCACATACCATGGTTAATTGTGAAGCTGAACTTCTAACATATTTTATCATAACTGATTAGGAAGCTTGTCTCTTAAAATTAGGCATAAATTTGCAGTAGTGGAAACCAATGATGAGTAACAAAGAATTGACCTATTGTCTTTCCTCTTTTCTTTTTTACCTAAAAGTAATTAGCATTACCATTAGAGAGAATTATTATTTTTACCATTTTAATATGACAGGGTAAATTATGTATACTTGACATGGTGTTTTTATTGCATTTTAAAAAATGTTTAAGTTCTGAGGTACCTGGGCAGGGTGTGCAGGTCTCTTACATAGGTAAACATGTGCCATGGTAGTTTGCTGCACCTATCAACCCATCACCTAAGTATTAAGCCCAGCATGCATTAGTTATTTTTCGTGAGGCTCTCTCTCCCCTGATGCCCCCAATAGGCCCCAGTGTATGTTGTTCCCCTCCCTGTGTCCATGTGATCCCACTGTTCAGCTCTGACTTATAAGCGACAGCATACGGTGTTTGGTTTTCTGTTCTTATGTTAGTTTGCTGAGGATAATGACTTCTAGCTCCTTCCACGTCCCTGCAAAGGACATAATCTCATTCCTTTTTTTGCTGCATAGTATTCCATGGTGTATATGTACCACATTTTCTTTATCCAGTCTATCATTGATGGACATTTGGGTTGAATTCATGTCTTTGCTATTGTGAATAGTGCTGCAATGAACATATGTGTTCATATAAAATATATGTGTTCATATAAAATATAATATTCCCTTGAGTATATACCCTGTAATGGAATTGCTGGGTCAATTGGTATTTCTGGTTCTAGGTCTTTGAGGAATTGCCACACTGTCTTCCACAATGGTTGAACTAATTTACATTCCCACCAACAGTATAAAAGTGTTTCTATTTCTTTGCAACCTTGCAAGTATCTGTTTTTTCTTGACTTTAATAATCATCATTCTGACTGGTGTGAGATGGTATCTCATTGTGGGTCTGATTTCCATTTCTCTAATGCTCAGTAGTGTTGAGGGTTTTTTTCATATGTTTGTTGGCTGCATAAATGTCTTTCTTTGAGAAGTTTCTCTGTTCATGTCCTTTGTCCACTTTTTAATGGGGTTGTTTTTTCTTGCAAATTTAAGTTCCTTGTAGATACTGGATACTAGACCTGTGTCAGATGGATAGGTTGCAAAATTTTTTTCCCATTCTGTAGGTTGCCTGTTCACTCTGAAGATAGTTTCTTTTGCTGTGCAGAATTTATTTAGTTTAATTAGATCCCATTTGTCAATTCTGGCTTTTGTTGCAATTGCTTTTCATGTTTTCTTCATGAAATCTTTGTCTGTGCCTAGTTCCTGTATGGTATTGCCTAGATTTTCTTCTAGGGGTTTTATAGTTTTGGGTTTTACATTTAAGTCTTTAATCCATCTTGAGTTTATTTTTTTATAAGGTGTAAGGAAGGGGTCCAGTTTCAATTTTCTGCATATGACTAGCCAGTTATCCCAGCACCATTTATTATATAAAGAGTCCTTTCTCCATTACTTTTTTTTTTTTTTTTTGGTCAGGTTTGTTGAAGATCAGATGATTGTAGATGTGTGGTCTTATTTCTTATATCTCTATTCTGTTATAGAATTAGAATTCTAATTCTGTCAATGATAGTTTGATGGGAATAACACTGAATCTATTAAGTACTTTGGCATATGGCCATTTTCACGATATTGAATCTTCCTGTCCATGAACATGGAATGTTTTTCCACTTGATTGTGTTCTCTCTGATTGCCCTGAGCAGTGGTTTATAGCTCTCCTTGAAGAGGTCCTTCATTTCCCTTGTTAGTTACATTCCGAGGTATTTTATTGTCTTTGTAGCAATTGTGAATGAAAGTTCATTCATGATTTGGCTGCTTTGTCTATTGTTGGTATAAGAGAATGCCTGTGATTTTTGCACACTGACTTTGTATCCTAAGACTTTGTTGAAGTTTCTTATCAGCTCAAGAAACTTTTGGATTAAGATGATAGAGTTTTCTAGACATGAGATCATGTCATCTGCAAACAAAGACAATTTGACTTCCTCTCTTCATATGTGAATACCCTTTATTTCTTTCTCTTGCCTGATTTCCCTGGCCAGAATTTCCAATACTACGTTGAATAGGAGTGATGAGAAAAGGCATCCTTGTTCTGTATTGGTTTTCAAAAGGAAATTCAGTATGATATTGGTGGTGGGTTTGTCATAAATGGCTCTTATTATTTTGAGGTAAGTTTCTTCAATACCAAGTTTATTGAGAGTCGTTAACATGAAGTGATGTTGAATTTCATCAAAGGCCTTTTCCGCATCTATTGAGATAATCACGTGGTTTTCATCTTTAGTTCTGTGTATGTAATAAGTGACATTTATTGATTTGTGTATGTTGAACTATCCTTGCATCCCAGGGATGAAGTCAGCTTGATCATGGTGGATAAGCTTTTGGATATGATGCTGTATTCAGTTTGGTAGTAGTTTTTCTTTTGAAGATTTTTGCATTGATATTCATTGGGGATACTGGCCTGATGTTTTCTTTTCTTTTTTCTTTTTTTCTTTTTTTTTTTTTTGTATCTCTGCAAGATTTTCTTATCAGGATTATGCTGGCCTCATAAAAGGAATTAGGGAGGAGTCCCTTCTTTTCAATTGTTGGAAACAGTTTCAGAAGAAATGGTACTAGCTCCTCTTTTAACCTCTGGTAGTATACAACTGTAAATCCTTCTTGTCTTGGGCTTTTTTGGTTGGTAGGCTATTTATTACTGCCTCAATTTCAGAACTAGTTATTGGTCTATTCAGGGATTTAACTTCCTCCTGATTCAGTCTTGGAAGGGTTTGTGTGTCTAGGAATTTATCCCTGTCTTCTAGATTTTCTAGTTAATTTGCATAGAGGGGTTTACAGAATTCTCTGATGGTTGTTTGCATTTCTGTAGTCTGTGGTGCTATCCCCTTTGAAACTTTTTATTGTGTCTATTTGACTCTTCTCTCTTTTCTTTTTTTATTAATCTAGTTAGTGGTCTATCTATTTTATTAATTTCTTCAAAAACCCAGCTCCTGGGTTTGTTAATTTTTGAAGGGTTTTTCATATTTCTATCTCTTTCAATTCCACTCTGATCCAAGTTATTTCTTGTCTTCCGTTAGCTTTGGGTTGTGTTTGCTCTTGGTATTCTATTTCTTTTAGTTGTGAAGTGAGGATGTTGATTTGAGATATTTCTAGGTTTCTGATTTAGTGTTATAAATTTCCCTCTTAACACTGCTTTAGCTGTGTCCCAGAGATTCTGGTATGCTGTTTCTTTGTTCTCATTCATTTGAAAGAACTTCTTGATTTCTGCCCTAATTTCTTTATTTACCCAGAGTCATTCACCAGCAGGTTATTCAATTTCCATGCAGTTGTGTGGTTTTGAGTGAGTTTCTTAATCTTGAGTTCTAATTTAATTGCATTGTAGTCTGAGAGACTCTTATGATTTCAGTTCTTTTACACTTGCTGAGGAGTGGTTTACTTCCAATTATGTGATCAATTTTAGACTAAGTGACATGTGGCGCCTAGAATAATATATATTCTGTTGTTTAGGGATGGAGAATTCGGCAGATATCTATCAGGTCCACTTGATTCAGAGCTGAGTTCAAATCCTGAATATCTTTGTTAATTTTCTATCTCAATGATTTGTCTAATATTGATAGTGGGGTGCTAAAGTCTTCCACTATTACTATGGGGGAATCTGAGTCTCTTTGAAGGTCTCTAAGCAATTCTTTTATAAATCTGGGTGCTCCTGTATTGAGTGCATATATATTTAGGATAGTTACTCTTCTTTTGAATTGAACCCTTTGCCATTATGTCATGCCCTTCATCTTTTTTTTTTTATCTTTGTTGGTTTAAAGTCTGTTTTGTCAGAAACTAGGATTATAACCCCTGCTTTTTTCTGCTTTCCATTTGCTTGGTAAATTTTCCTCCTTTCCTGTATTTTGAGCTTATGTGTGCCTTTGCACATGAGATGAGTCTCTTGAATACAGCACACTGATGGATGTTGACTTTTTATTCCTTGCTATTCTGTGTCTTTTAATTGGGGGTATTTAGCCCATTTACATTTAAGGTTAATATTGCTATGTGTGAATTTGATCCTGTCATCATGATGCTGGCTAGTTAATTTAGCAGATTTGTTAATGTGGTTGCTTCATAGTGTCATCGGTCTGTATACTTCAGTGTGTTTTTGTAGTGGCGGTAATGGTTTTTCCTTTCCATATTCAGTGCTTCCTTCAGAGCAGGCCCTCCTTCCTTGCAGAGCAGGCCTGGTGGTGATGAATTCCTTTAGCATTTACTTGTCTGAAAAGGATTTTATTTCTCCTTCCCTTATGAAGCTTAGTTTGCCTGGATATGAAATTCTGGGTTGGATATTAGTTTCTTTAAGAATGTTGAACATTGTGCCCCCAATCTCTTCTGGCTTGTTTCCACTGAGGTCCACTGTTAGTCTGATGGGCTTCCCTTTGTAGGTGACCTCACCTTTTTTTCTGGCTGCTCTTAACATTTTTTCTGTCATTTCAACTTTGGAAAATATGATGATTATATGTCTTAGGGTTGATCTTCTCATAGAGTATCTTACTGGGGTTCTCTGGATTTCCTGAATTTGAATGCTGGCCTATCTTTTTAGGTTGGGGAAATTATCCTGGAAGATATCCTGATTTATGTTTTCCGACTTGGTTTTGTTGTCCTCATCTCTTTCAGGTACCCCAGTCAATTGTAGGTTTGGTGTTTTTACGTAATCCCAAAATTCTTGGAGTTTTGTTCATTGCTTTTCATTCTTTTTTTTCCCTAATCTTGTCTGCCTAACTTATTTCAATAGGACAGTCTTCAAACTTTGAGATTCCCTCCTCTACTTGGTCTATTTGGCTATTGATATTTGTGGTTGCATTGTGAAGTTCTTGTCTTGTGTTCTTAAGCTTTATCAGGTCATTTGTGTTCCTCTCTAAACTGGTTATTCTGATTAACAACTCTTGTAATGTTTTACCATGGTTCTTAGCTTCTTTGCACTGGGTTAGAACATACTCCTTGAGCTCGGCAGCATTCATTATTACCTACTTTCTGAAGCCTACTTCTGCCAATTCATCCATGTCAGCCTCAGCCCAATTCTATGTCCTTGCTGGAGAGGTGTTGTGATCATCTGGAAGATAGGAGGTACTCTGGCTTTTTGAATTTTCAGTGTTTTTGTGTTGCATCTTTGTGGGTTTATCTACTTTTGATCTTTGAAGCTGCTGACCTTTGTATGAGGCTTTTGGGGGTCTTTTTGTTGATGCTGTTGTTGTTGCTTTCTGTTTCTTTGTTCTTCTTTTAATAGTCAAGCCCCTGTTCCACAGGGATGATGCAGTTTGCTGGGAGTCCACTCCAGATCTTGTGTGCCTGGGTCCCTCCACTACCTGGAGGTATCACCAGTGGAGGTTGCACAACAGCAAAGATCGCTGCCTGCTCCTTCCTCTGGGACTTCTGTCCCAGAGGGGCACCAACATGATGCCAGCCAGAACTCTCCTGTATGAGATGTCTGGAGACCCCTGCTGGGGGGATCTCACCTAGTCAGTAGGCACAGGATCAGGAGTTGCTTGAAGAAGCAGATTGGCCCCCTTGATGGAGTGGGTGCACTGCACTGCGGGGGAATTTCACTCATCTGGACTGCCCAGTCTCCTCCGAGCCAGCAGGTGGGAAAGACTAAGTCTGCTGAACTGGACATTTCAGGTGCCCCTTCCCCCAAGGGCTCCATCCCAGGGATATCAGAGTTCTGTCTTAAACCCCTGGCTGGAGTTGTTGTAATTCCTGCCCCAGCTGATGAGGAGGGATGGATGGATCTACACACCCCCATCCCCACAAAGAAGCAATCTGGCTATGATCTGCCACAGCCACTGTGCTGCACTGTGAGGAATGCCTCCCAGTCAAAACTGTCCAGTCGCCCAGGCACTAGTAGGGGAAAATGGCCCACTAGAGCTGCAGTGATGGTGGCTGCCCTTCTCCCTGGGAGCCTACTGCAGTTTTTACTAAAATAAAATTGTAAAAAAAAAGTTTTCCAGCCAGGCACGATAGGTCATGCCTGTAATCCCAGTATTCTGGGAGGTCGAGGCAGGTGGATCATGATGTCAGGAGATCAAGACCATCCTGGCGAACATGGTGAAACCCCGTCTCTACTAAAAATACAAAAATTAGCCAGGCATGATGACACGTGCCTGTAATCCCAGCTGCTTGGGAGGTTGAGGCAGGAGAATCGCTTGAACCAGGGAGTCAGAGGTTGCAGTGAACCAAGATTGTGCCATTGCACTCCAGCATGGTGACAGAGCAAGACTCTGTCTTTAAAAAAAAAAAAAGTTTTCTTAAAATCACAGTTTAACAGTAGTTGAAAACCAGAAATCTTTAGTCTGGACTAAATCCTGAATGCATGACCTTTATTTGTTCTCCTGGGTTTTATTTTTTAAAAGATGAATTTCTGTTAAAATATAAATGCTGGGGGGGCGGAGCAAGATGGCCGAATAGGAACAGCTCCAGTCTCCAACTCCCAGCACGAGCGACACAGAAGACCGGTGATTTCTGCATTTTCAACTGAGGTACTGGGTTCATCTCACTAGGGAGTGCCAGACAATCGGTGCTGGTCAGCTGCTGCAGCCCCACCAGTGAGAGCTGAAGCAGGGCGAGGTATCGCCTCACCTGGGAAGCGCAAGGGGAAAGGGAATCCTTTTTCCTAGCCAGGGGAACTGAGACACACAACACCTGGAAAATCGGGTAACTCCCACCCCAATACTGCGCTTTAAGCAAACAGGCACACCAGGAGATTATATCCCACACCTGGCCGGGAGGGTCCCATGCCCACGGAGCCTCCCTCATTGCTAGCACAGCAGTCTGCAATCTCGCGGCAAGGCAGCAGCGAGGCTGGGGGAGGGGCGCCCGCCATTGCTGAGGCTTAAGTAGGTAAACAAAGCTGCTGGGAAGCTCGAACTGGGTGGAGCTCACAGCAGCTCAAGGAAACCTGCCTGTAGACTCCACCTCTGGGGACAGGGCACAGTAAACAACAAAAGCAGCAGAAATCTCTGCAGACGCAAACGACTCTGTCTGACAGCTTTGAAGAGTGCAGTGGATCTCCCAACACGGAGGTTGAGATCTGAGAAGGGACAGACTGCCTGCTCAAGTGGGTCCCTGACCCCTGAGTAGCCTAACTGGGAGACATCCCCCACTAGGGGCAGTCTGACACCCCATACCTCACAGGGTGGAGTACACCCCTGAGAGGAAGCTTCCAAAGCAAGAATCAGACAGGTACAATTGCTGTTCAGCAATATTCTATCTTCTGCAGCCTCTGCTGCTGACACCCAGGCAAACAGGGTCTGGAGTGGACCTCAAGCAATCTCCAACAGACCTACAGCTGAGGGTCCTGACTGTTAGAAGGAAAACTATCAAACAGGAAGGACACCTACACCAAAACCCCATCAGTACGTCACCATCATCATCAAAGACCAGCGGCAGATAAAACCACAAAGATGGGGAAAAAGCAGGGCAGAAAAGCTGGAAATTCAAAAAATAAGAGCACATCTCCCCCGGCAAAGGAGCGCAGCTCATCGCCAGCAACGGATCAAAGCTTGACAGAGAATGACTTTGACGAGATGAGAGAAGAAGGCTTCAGTCCATCAAACTTCTCAGAGCTAAAGGAGGAATTACGTACCCAGCGCAAAGAAACTAAAAATCTTGAAAAAAAAGTGGAAGAATTGATGGCTAGAGTAATTAATGCAGAGAAGGTCCTAAACGAAATGAAAGAGATGAAAACCATGACATGAGAAATACGTGACAAATGCACAAGCTTCAGTAACCGACTCGATCAACTGGAAGAAAGAGTATCAGCGATGGATCAAATGAATGAAATGAAGCGAGAAGAGAAACCAAAAGAAAAAAGAAGAAAAAGAAATGAACAAAGCCTGCAAGAAGTATGGGATTATGTAAAAAGACCAAATCTCCGTCTGATTGGGGTGCCTGAAAGTGAGGGGGAAAATGGAACCAAGTTGGAAAACACTCTTCAGGATATCATCCAGGAGAACTTCCCCAACCTAGTAGGGCAGGCCAACATTCAAATCCAGGAAATACAGAGAACGCCACAAAGATACTCCTCGAGAAGAGCAACTCCAAGACACATAATTGCCAGATTCACCAAAGTTGAAATGAAGGAAAAAATCTTAAGGGCAGCCAGAGAGAAAGGTCAGGTTACCCACAAAGGGAAGCCCATCAGACTAACAGCAGATCTCTCGGCAGAAACTCTACAAGCCAGAAGAGAGTGGGGGCCAACATTCAACATTCTTAAAGAAAAGAATTTTAAACCCAGAATTTCATATCCAGCCAAACTAAGTTTCATAAGTGAAGGAGAAATAAAATCCTTTACAGATAAGCAAATGCTTAGAGATTTTGTCACCACTAGGCCTGCCTTACAAGAGACCCTGAAGGAAGCACTCAACATGGAAAGGAACAACCGGTACCAGCCATTGCAAAAACATGCCAAAATGTAAAGACCATTTAGGCTAGGAAGAAACTGCATCAACTAACGAGCAAAATAACCAGTTAATATCATAATGGCAGGATCAAGTTCACACATAACAATATTAACCTTAAATGTAAATGGACTAAATGCTCCAATTAAAAGACACAGACTGGCACACTGGATAAAGAGTCAAGACCCATCAGTATGCTGTATTCAGGAGACCCATCTCACACACAGAGACATACATAAGCTCAAAATAAAGGGATGGAGGAAGATTTACCAAGCAAATGGAGAACAAAAAAAAGCAGGGGTTGCAATACTAGTCTCTGATAAAACAGACTTTAAACCATTAAAGATCAAAAGAGACAAAGAAGGCCATTACATAATGGTAAAAGGATCAATTCAACAGGAAGAGCTAACTATCCTAAATATATATGCACCCAATACAGGAGCACCCAGATTCATAAAGCAAGTCCTTAGAGACTTACAAAGAGACTTAGACTCCCATACAATAATAATGGGAGACTTCAACACCCCACTGTCAACATTAGACAGATCAACGAGACAGAAAGTTAACAAGGATATCCAGGAATTGAACTCATCTCTGCAGCAAGCAGACCTAATAGACATCTATAGAACTCTCCACCCCAAATCAACAGAATATACATTCTTCTCAGCACCACATTGCACTTCAAGTCTTGTGATAGTTTTGTAAAGAAATATAATATATTTCTTCTTTTTCTCTTTCTTCTTTTCCTCCTCCTATTCTGTCTTTATCATCATCATAGTTTTCATCTACAGCTATTATTTATTGAATTCTTTGTCTTTTTACTTGGCTAGGTGTATATATATTATATATATATAATTAATAATGATTTAATTCTATAAAATAATGAAATAAGAATACTTTCCTTTTTTTACATAGGCAGACACTTTATATCCCTTTCTCTGTTTTGTTTTTATCTTATCACATATGCAACATAATATGTATAGCATTTGTTTTCTTTTTATTTTATTTATTTATTTATATTTATTTATTTATTTATTTATTTATTTATTTATCTATCTATCTATCTTTGAGGCAGAGTCTCACCTTGTTACCCAGGCTATAGTGCAGTGATGTGATCTCAGCTTACTGAAACCTCTGCCTCCCGGGTTCAAGTGATTCTCCTGTCTCAGCCTCCTGAGTATCTGCGATTATAGGTATGCACCACCATGCCTGGCTTTTATTTATTTATTTATTTATTTTAAGTAGAGACAGGGTTTTGTCATGTTGGCCAGTCTGGTCTCAAACTCCTGGCCTCAAGTGATCTGCCTGCCTCGGCCTCCCAAAGTGCTGGGATTACAGATGTGAGCCACCATGCCTGAGCTGGACTGCATTTCTTTATCTTGTTTATTATCCATCTTCTCTGTAATGCAATCTAAGTGAGAAAAGAAATTTTTGGCCTTTTGTTTTTTAAATTTTTATGCTGCTATCTCCATGGATTGTAGCACAGCACTTTGCATACAATAACTCCTCAGATATTTATTAACTCTGCTACATGTGTAGAAAAAGTTATGGACTAATGGGGAAGACAGAACACTAAACAATTGAAATCCATTCCATGAGAGTAGAAATAGGGGGTGAAACTTAGGTCTTTGTCTATTTATTGGCTATTCTCTAGAGATTCCCATTCTAGAAGGTAAGAGAAAATAAGAAGATATTTAGAGTATGGAAAAATGAAAGGTGTAAAAAAAGACTAGGATGTGGTGCGTACGTTGAAGGAAAACATGTGCACACAGTGCAATGTTAGAAGAGTTAGGCATGGCTTCCCAGAGGAGGATGTTTCAATAGGATGGAAACTTATTTTGGAGGGAAAGTTAATATGCGTTGCTTTAGGGCCTTATTTGCTAACTTTTCAAAATTTTATTTTCTTTTTTAATATATAAAAGGGCAGAACAATTCAAAACTAAGCTGAAGAAACTTTACTTAGAGCATAAGTATGGAAGGAATATGCCCTGTTCAACTTAAAGTGGTCAAGAATAGTTCAAAAGGTTCTAGTTCAAGTGATATTCCTTGGCTTGGCTCAGTCATGTTCTGGTCATTTTCACAAACAAATGTACAAATGTTTCTTCAAGGCCTAGCTTTCGATTATTTTGGGTGTATACCCAGAAGTAAAATTGCTGGATCATATGGTAATTCTATTTTTAATTTTTTGAGGAGCCACCATACTGTGATACCTAGAGTTGTACCATGTTACATTTCCATTAACAGTACAGGAGGGTCCCAATTTCTCCACGTTGTCACCAACACTTGTTCTCTGTTCCTTTGTTTTGTTTTTTATATTTTGATAGTAGCCTATCTACTTCTAATGGATGTGAAGTAGTTCTGGGCAATTTGATTTTAGATGAGTCATCTAATTTAGCTACATTTCTGTCTCCTGTCCTTAAAACAATGTTTCATCAAATTTGTCTGAAAGGACCAAATAAATGTAATACTTGTAAATATGTCTGAAATTTCTTCGTGAAACTTAAAGATAACTCAATTTTTGAAAGGTTATTTTCTATCCTTAAAAGTGATTGAATGATTCCTCAAATAACTAGAATAATTCTACTTGTTTTGAGGGGTCTTCTTGGCTTTTCTAGAATTCTATACCTCTGGGTTTTTCTAGAAAAAAATATAAATTCCCAAAGCTAACTCATAATTAAACATATAAGTCACCAAATAAAAACAGAAAAAGGAGTCATTTTCTCCCTTTAATTCCTTGTACTTTGCTCAAAAATACCACTGTGAAATTCTACAAATGTCAAGAAATAGATAATTTCTAAGCTATTTAAATGTGTCAGAATATAGGAAAGCCTCAAATATCCTTAATTCATTCTATAAAGCTAGCAGAACACTAACCACAAACTAGAAAGTGATACTATAATCAAAGGAAACTATAATAATATCACTTGAAAACTGAAGCAAAGAAACTATTAGGAACATGAAATAGCAGTATATTAAAACAATAATTTACTATTAAATTATTCTTAGAAATCTAATCCATAAATGAAGTACATTCCACTAATAGCAGGGAAAAAAAAATCCCTCTGAAGTTGAAAGGCATATAAGAACATTTATCATCACTTCATAATTAAAATTATAGACCTTCTTTGGAAATTGGGCTAATGGTATCTATCAAAAACACAAAGTATTTCTAAGTTCATATTTATTAGAGCTACCCTGCAGAGTCCATAAAATCATTAAAGATAACATTATAAAAATTAGGACAATAAGAACTCACATTTATATGTAAGCAACAGGGGGCTATGTCTTTTACCTGCATGTCCTGATTTAATCCGTATAACCATCCGGAAGTGTGTGTTATTATTGGTCTCAGTTTTGCAGTTAAGAAACCTATCCTCAGAGAAATTTAATAACATACCCAGAGCTAGTATTATCAGACAATCAGACAGGACCTTCTTCTTCAGAATTAAGCAAGCTAGAAAAAATCATTTAATTTTCTACCAGTTTTGATGATGTACCACTAATAGTTACAGGGAATATTGTCATTGAATTTTATAGCCATTTTTGTATTGGCACTACCAATATAAAAGCCTGAGATGAGTGTCCCTGTAAAATTGAGTTTCTCCTACTCTTTGATACCATCTGTGATCATATCAGCAGGTGTTAATTGTTCTTTTGATAATACCCAAACTAATCCTATTAAGGTTAACAGTGGGAGTATGGCCTACTGCAACTTAGTACCAAAGTCCAAACATAAAAGGTGATCTTATATCCATGTATGCTTCCAAATAATACACGTTTTTAACTACAACGAAGTGGTCAATTTCCTAAAGACTTTGTAAGCTTCTGCCTGTAGTGTTAAATGCATTAGTTCCCCTAGCAGACCAATTAGAATAGAAAGATTAATTGGAAAGTAAATTCATTGTGCAATGTTATATACAATTTACTGACTTAAAAAACTCATGAAGTAGGCTGGGCACAGTGGTTCATGCCTGTAATCCCAACACTTTGGGAGGCTGGGCGGTGGGTGGGGGAGGGTGGATCATGAGGTCAGGAGTTCGAGACCAGCCTGGCCAACATAGTGAAACCCCATCTCTACTAAAAATACAAAAATTAGCCAGGTGTAGTGGCACGCACCTGTAGTCCCAGCTACTCGGGAGGCTGAGACAGGAGAATTGCTTGAACCCCAGAAGTGGAGGTTGCAGTGGGCCGAGACCGCATCACTGCACTCCAGTCTGGGCGACAGAGCAAGATTCTGTCTCAAAACAAACAAACAAACAAGCAAGCAAAAACTCATAAAAATAAGTGATTTCTCTAATGTGCAGAATTTTTGTGGGTTAACATGGCACAAATCAATTAGGAAAAATACACAGTTGTTATTTAATAATCTGTAGGTTATTTTAGGCATTTTGTAAGATTTGTTTTCTTTTAATATGGCATACATTTTCTTTCGTTAGAGAGAGAAAAATTTGTGGAAAAGCAGATTTGGAAACCAATATATGGAATTGGCAACTTAAATTGAATTATAAAGTGATGATTTTTAAAATAACATACATCTATATATGCCTATGGGTACCTGTATGTATACAGAATATACACCAGCAAATCACAATATATGTTGCCTAGATTTATACTTTTGTGTTTATACTAAAATTAGGCTCCTTAAATAAGCGGCAATTACATTTATTAGAAATGCATTGTTAACAAATCAAACTACCATTGAAGCCTAGTAAATGACCAGAGCTAATCATTTGTTTTGCTGATCTCTTTTTTGATGTGCTAAGAGCCTCTAATAAGAATAGTTAAAGCATTCAGCTGAGAACTGAAGTGTGAAAACTAACATTATCTCTTAATTTGATGATAGACATTAATTGAAGCTTAGATTTTACAGTTAGTGTTTGACAGAAACTTTCCTCTCTATGTAACTTTTAAGGTGCCCGCATGAAGTCCCCCAAATCATGTCTCAATAAAAGGGAATTCAGGAGTAGAGTAGAAAACTAGCTACACAAATTACCAACACTGGTAGGACAGACATCATTGTGTTCTTAATCTTCTATTTATATGAAAAAGCCTGCAACAGATTGCATAAGGATCTGTTTGTTTGGGTTGGATTCCAGCAAAGAAGGCTACATGCTCGCAAATAAGCCAAAACACTATATTATCTAGGGAATTGGAAGGTTGGAAGTGTTTAAGCATAAATGCAAGTATACATTTTATCACCCTCTCAAGTGTATTTATGGGACAATGGTTAAGTAAAATAATTATTAATACATTAATTGCTTTACTTATTGTAGAATTAAGTTCAGAATTTTGTTTTGATGCATTTCTGACACTAAGTACACATGTGGGAACACACACAAACACACACACTTCCATATGTGCACACAACACCTATAAACCTCATCCTCTGATGTATACCTACACTCACACCCACACATTCACTCTGGTTATCCACAGGTATTCTAATTTTAAGCTGGGATAGTAATGCATGCATGTGTTTGTGTTATTTTTTAACAGTTAGCTTGCATGTAGGTCAGGACACTAATTTTTCCTTCTGTAGTTAATATAATTTCAACACATAAAAATTAGTATTTTTTTCAATTTACTGTCTCAATGTAAACTAAGGCAGAGTTTGCTTAATCAAGTTATTGAATTATAACTGATTTCAGTAAATATTAAAATTTTCTTAATTTTAAGAAATAGTTTAATTTAAATAATTTCTAGGAGATGTATTTTATATCTTTATAACACTCCTCATGATTATATTACTTCAAAATCTTGCTTTTTAAATATAAGCTGAAAGAAGACCTTATTTTAAATCAATTATTCTCACAAGTAATTGGTTGGAGTTGTTTTGGGTATACTCATTGAAACTTATAATTTTGATTTCCTATAACATTTTCAAGATATCGATATCATTGTGGTTCATTCTTTGATTATTCTTTGTGAATCCCTACAGTCTACCATGTGCTGGGCACTTTGCTTGATTTCAAGTGTACAAAGCTGAAGAGCATTTTTCCCTGTTTTAATGGAGCTCTGAGCTCCATGCAGTGAAGGGAACAATTTGTAAATATTATTTATTATAACAGAAACACAATGGATGTGAACAGGGATACGGATGTAGAAGACCTACAGGACAGTTCTGCAATAGATTGGTCAATTAGCTTCTGAGCACAGATAAATGCATAGAAGGATAGAATGTCAGAAAAACTGAAGAAGCCATTCAAAATACAGCATCCATCTTAGATTCCAGAATCCTTTGCAATTGTTTATGAGAGATCTAACCTGTATGTCCATGTAGAGAGTCTTACTCATATTAAAGCAAGTTGAAAACGTACATTTGAGCAGATGGGCTTATTATTGTTTAGGTTGTATTTTGGGTTTTTTGGTTGCTGTTATAATGAAACAAATGCTATCTGTAAACTAATGTGCAAATCGGGAAAGTTAACACATATATACATTGTATATAGGAAAGTATTTAAACAAAATTTTGAGTCAAGGGACAACTTCCCATGTCTCTTGGATCTGATGTGAGTGCTTTTCACACATATAATCCCTGAAGAAATACATGGAGCTAGAAAGCACCTAAGTTCAGTTTTATTAGTTGATGAGCTGAGGTAACTGATGGTCATTTTACTTCTGGCTCTGAGAAAGGGAGACAGTGATGAAAGGAATAGAATATGATTAATGAAGTGTATAGAAACAAAATAAAAAATAATAAACTTTTAAGATTATGATTCCTTTCATGAGATTGCACTTTTATTTTTAAAAATTAGTTTATTTTGATTAGTTTTTAAAAAATATATGAAAGTATTAAAAGCTAATACTCAGAAGCTTTTTATGTTACAAAATAGCCACCCAAAAATGCAATGTGGATATCTTTCTAAACACATGAATTTGCATGATTTTCCCCCACTGCACCCCAGAGAATGAATACTACCTATGACACTATCAGCATGGTCCAAATTAAGGAACTATTTATCTTTGTCATTAACATCTCCCTTCCCCACATATATACCTCCAAGCACCCTTCAATGAAAGGTTCAATGTACAACATTTTTGGTCTAATCTGAATGTGATTAATTTTGTCTTGGTGGTATTCCATCAACCTACATAATACTTGACTGTAGCTCTGTGTGCATTTGTGCATAATTTTTATGGAATTTTAAGAATACTGATTGTGTGTAATTGATTGAGATAATAAATAAAAGATCATCAGCTCTTTTATAAGGTCTCTTTAGCCTCTAGATACCTATTTTTCTGCCTCTCCTATTGCAGAAAAAAAAAAAAAAAAAAAAAAAAAAAAAAGCAGCATCCAGTTACTTTTATGTGAATGTTTCTGGGGCTCTGATCCTATAAGGGCCTCTTTTAATCTTTCCATGAGCAACTTTTTTTAGAATGCACAGATTTTGTTTTCTCTTCAGCAACTGTATTATAAAAACAATGCATGGTCAACCTAAAATTTTGAAAACAGAAATGATTTTAAGAAGAAAATGAAGGTCATCATTAATACCTTCAATACTTATTATTTGTGTGTGTTAATTCACTTCCAGAAGTGTGCTCTTATGTGTATGTCTCAAAAAACTGAAATAATAAGGTACTTAACAATTGCTTAACATGCTTTGACTACATATCATGAATATTTGTTAGTGTCACAAAATGTTTTTCTAAAGCATGATTTTAAATGGCCATGTACTATTTCAGGATGTGGCTGTCACATAATTTATTCACTTAATCAGATTTTTAAAAAATTCAACTTCTTGTAAAGAATGATATAACAAATGTCCTTATGCACAAATTTTCTTGCACATATTTGATTTTTTTATTAGTTTAAAAGGAAGAGCTATGCTCAAAGGTATACTCTTTGTTTTTGTTTTTGTTTTTTCCGAGAGTCTCACTCTGTCACCCAGGCCAGAGTGCAGTGGCATGATCTCCACTCACTGCCATCTCTCCGCCTCTTGGTGCAAGGGAGTCTCACGTCTTAGCCTCCCAAGTAGCTGGGATTACAGGCATTTGCCACTGTGCCTGGCTAATTTTTGTATTCTAGTAGAGATGGGGTTTCACCATGTTGGCCAGGCTGGTCTCAAACTCCTGACCTCAGATAATCTGTCCACCTCGACCTCCCAAAGTTCTGGGATTAAGGCGTGAGCCAACGGGCCCTGCTGGTATGCTCGTTTTGATAGCATTGATGATTCCTGACAAATAACTTTCCAACATAGCTGTGCTGTGCTGACTTTACACTATGAGTGCATTGTATCAAAAGTACCTGAAAAGTACTTTTCATACTTTTGCTAACAATGGGTATTAAACTTATAATTACCCATATGATACATGCAAAAGGAACAATTTTTAAATTTTTAGCTACTAAAGGATGTCTATAACGTTCTGGGCTTTTGTGAGCTCCTTTGTAAATTGGCATTTTTACTTTCAAATGCTGGTAATTTACATTTTATCTTTAATTTTGAGGCACTGAATGACAAGATGAAATAAAGGAGATGCTTTAACAAGCCAGGGAGAAATATATATTATATATTTATATATATTTATATGTTATATATTTATATATATATGTATGTATTTACATATGTATATATAAAAATGTGTATATATTATACACAAATATGTAATATATACTATATTTCAATTTTATATTTATAAAATAATATTTTATATATTATATGTTTTATAAATATATAAACATGCACATATTTTCCCCCAAATTGCTACATGACAGCAGACCCTGTAAGTATTTAACAAATCACTGTTGATTTTTGACTAACCATGAAAATGTTAAGTGACACCTTTATCAAGAGATAATTGATAAGCCAGTGATAGATCCAAAACTAATACTAGTAAAATATTTATCACAGACTAAGTAATAAACACAAGGTTCATCTAAGTGTGATTAGAACCATGTATTTCTAAATACCTTGTAAAAGATATTTAAAGATATTATTTTTCAGGCAAGGTAAAGTACAGAATTAAGTGACATCATTAAAAGTGCAACAAATTTCCATTTTAGCAAACATTTTCTCTCCTTTGTGGATAGGAATGGCCATTTTAGCTGTTTATGTGTGAAAAAAAGGAGCCTACATTGAAGGGACAAATGAATCTATTAGATTATAGGTTTTATGGAACGTTTGAAGTAAAGGTAACACATTAGGTTTTATTCAAAGTATAATAGGATGCCAGTGTGTGATGTTAAGCAGGAGAATGACATTAGCTGATGGCATTTTAAAAGATTCTGGTTGCTTTGGGGAGAGTGAATTGTTGGAAGACAAGAGTGAAGGCTGGGCGACAGTTTGGAGGTTACTGCGAAAGTTCAGGAGAGAAATAACCATAGCTTGAGATAGAAAGGTAGCACTGGACAAGCAGAGAGAGTCTATTTTGTTGACAGTCTTGCTGATGCTGATGGACTAAATAAAGTAGATGAAGAAGGGAAAATTTCATGCTAATTAGATAATGAATGAATGGATGCAGATTAAATGTTCTAAGAAGAGAAAGAAAAAAATTTTTAACACTATTGAGTTATTCTGAGTGCAAAATCAGACACTATGATTTTTTTTTTTTTTTTTTTTTCCTACTAACATAGCAGGTCCTAACTCCTGGAACCTGTCAATGTTACCTTATACGGAAACAGGGTCTCTGTGGATGTAATTAAGAATCTTAAAGTGGAAAGACTATTCTGAATTATCCAAGTGGGCTTTAAATGTGATTATACGTATCCTTATAAGAGGGGTAGGGACCTACAAGGATTACACACAGAAATAAAGTCAGCAGTGTGAGATGGAACAGAGAGAGATTTCAAGAAACTGGCCACAAAGGGTGGAGCAATGTGGCCATAAGCAAGACATGTCAGCACTCATCAGAAGCTGAAAGAGACAAGGAATAGATTCTCTTCGAGAGCATGCAGAGTGCGTGTGGCTCTGCTGACACCAGGATTTCAGTCCAGTGATTCTGATTTCAGACTTCTAGGCTCCAGAACTGTGAGAGAATACATATCTGTTGTTGTTTTAAGTCACTGAGTTTGTGCTAATTTGTTACAGCAGCCACAGGAAACTAAAATAGATTTTGATACAGAGTGGGTGTGGCTACTGTAACAAATTCCTCAAAATGTGGAAGTTCTTTGGGGACTGGGTAATGGGAAGAAGCTGGAATAATTTTGAGGTGCATGACAGAAAAATCCTGGATTGCCTTGAACAGACTGTTGGTGAAAATATAGATGTTCATAGTGTTTCCAGTTAGGGCACAGAGGAAATGGAAAGAAAAACTTGAAAGTGATGAACTGGGATACTCAGCTGAGGACGTTTCCAAGAAAAGCATTCAAGGTGTGCCCTGGTTTCTTCTTACTGCCTTTAGTAAAATGTGAAGGGAAAGAAAGATTCAGGGAAGATCTGTTAAGCCAAAATGAAGCAGGATTTGATAATTTGGGAAACTCCCAATCTACACAGATTGCAAAAAATGCTAAAAATAGGAGATTTATTGTTAGGAAAATGAATTCTAAATATAAAGCCAACAGTTTAAACCAAAAATAAAATTCTAAGCCCCCCATCCAACTGAATGGACCCCTCCTTTTGGCCAAGGGCATTCCAAAGTTAAACTGAAAAACTGGTTCAGGCCATGAGGGGAAAGGGAGGTCCGACATGCCTCATTATATTCTCCCTTTGGAATGCAAGCACAACTGACCAACATTAACATTAAAACAGAGACCCTCAGCACTTTGGGAGGCTGAGGGTGGATCACCTGAGGTCAGCAGTTGGAGACTAGCCTGATCAATATGATGAAATCCCATCTCTACTGAAAATACACAAATTAGCCGGGCGTGGTGGCATGTGCCTGTAATCCCAGCTGCTCCAAAGGCTGAGGCAGGAGAATCACTTGAACTTAGGAGGCAGAGGTTGCAGTGAGCCGAGATCACGCCATTGCACTCCAGCCTGGGCAGCAAGAGTAAAACTCTGTCTCAAAAACAAAACCAACCAAACAAAAACCAGAGACCTTAAGACTGACAAAATGTACTCTTTGTAGCAATAAGCTATAACATGACAGATAGCAAACCCTGAAAGAAATCTAAGAGCTTTGTCCCAAAATATATTTCTTTGGCATATTTTGAAATGGTCATGCAAAACTGTCTCTTGTGGTGAAAATCTACATTCTGTTTCCCTTCCCTTCCCAGGTCTTTTTCCTGATCAAGGAGAGAATAAGGGTCTGGCACCTTTTTAAGTCTGATAGAAAAATTTACAATCTATTCTCTCTGAAGCCTGCTACCTGAAGGCTTCATCTACATAATAAAAACCTTGGTGTCCACAACCCCTTATCTTAACCCAGACACTCCTTTGGTCTTTAAATAATACCTTAACTCTTTCAATCCATTGCCAGTCAGAAAATCTTTGTACCCACCTGTGACCTGGAAGCCCTTCCCACTCCACTTAAAACTGTCCCACCTTTCCAGACTGAACCAATATCTTTCATATATTGATTGATGACTTATGTCTCTCTAAATGTATAAAACCAAGCTATAGCCTGACCACACTGGACAAATGTTCTCAGGGATTCCTGGGGCTGTGTTAAGGGTCATGGTCCTGATATTTGGCTTGGAATAAATTTCTTCAAATATTTTACAGAATTTGACCTTTTGTTATTGACAGTAGGTAGACAACCATTGACTAGTTACTCAAAATGATCAAAAAGGTCAGAGTATTCCCTCACACAGAGTGCTCTTTGAAGAGGGTAAGCATGTGACTTGATCTACTCTACTCTCACAGCAGAAGCCAGGAAGATGAGATTATTCAGAAAAGGTATGTGGAAGACTCTCTTGTCTAATGGAATTTTGGGATCATAGGTGCTTGGTCCCCTAAAGGTTTTCTAAAAATTACTGACCTGAGGCATATTAATTAATAGGAGAAAAGGCAGACAAATTTATGTAACATGGATATGTGGAAACTTTCAGAATGAAGACCCAACATCCCAATGAGTTATACAGACTTATATACCATTTTGAAGTTATGAAAAGAATGGGGGCTTAGATCCAGTAAAACAGGTTATGAGTGGTTGGCAGGAAGCTTGGCTAGCAAAGGTGGCCTTTTTTTTTAAATATATACATATATTTTTTATATATTTTAAGTTCTAGGGTACATGTGCACAACATGTAGGTTTGTTACATATGCATACATGTGCTATGTTGGTGTGCTGCACCCATCAACTCGTCATTTACATTAGGTATATCTCCTAATGCTATCTCTCTCCCCTCCCCCCTCCCCCCACCCCAAGACAGGCCCCGGTGTGTGATGTTCCTCTTCCTGTGTCCAAGTGTTTTCATTGTTCAATTCCCAACTATGAGTGAGAACATGTGGTGTCTAGTTTTTTGTCCTTGCAATAGTTTGCTGAGAATGATGGTTTCCAGCTTCATCCATGTCCCTACAAAGGACATGAACTCATCCTTTTTTATGGCTGTATAGTATTCCATGGTGCATATGTGCCACATTTTCTTAATCCAGTCTATCACTGATGGACATTTGGGTTGGTTCCAAGTCTTTGCTATTGTGAATAGTGCCACAATAAACATATGTGTGCATGTGTCTTTATAGCAGCATATTTATAATCTTTGGGTATACCCCCAGTAATGGGATGGCTGGGTCAAATGGTATTTCTAGTTCTAGATCCTTGAGGAATCACCACACTGTCTTCCACAATGGTTGAACTAGTTTACAGTCCTACCAACAGTGTAAAAGTGTTCCTATTTCTCCACATCCTCTCCAGCACCTGTTGTTTCCCGACTTTTTAATGATCGCCATTCTAACTGGTGTGAGATGGTATCTCATTGCGGTTTTGATTTGCATTTCTCTGATGGCCAGTGATGATGAGCATTTTTTCATGTGTCTGTTGGCCGCATAAATGTCTTCTTTTGAGAAGTATCTGTTCATATCCTTTGCCCCCTTTTTGATGGGGTTGTTTGATTTTTTTCTTCTAAATTTGTTTTGAGTTCTTTGTAGATTCTGATATTAGCCCTTTGTCAGATGGGCAGATTGCAAAAAATTTCTTCCATTCTGTAGGTTGCCTGTTCACTCTGATGGTAGTTTCTTTTGCTGTGCAGAAGCTCTTTAGTTTAATTAGATCCCTTTTGTCATTTGTCAATTTTGGCTTTTGTTGCCATTGCTTTTGGTGTTTTAGACATGAAGTCCTTGCAAAGGTGGCCTTGTTATATAGATGAAGCCACTCTCAAGAGAGAAAAGATGGTAAGGGTTTCTTTTTAGACTTTTAAAGGTGTCAGACTCTCAATCTCTCCTACATAGGGTGGGGTTGGGGGGTGAGGAGGCATAGAAAGGGGATGGGGCACAGCTGCATTAATGGAGATTCTCTACAACTGCAAATTTTCCCCCATATAAGCACTGCAAGGCCACTTCTGCCTCTGGAAAAGTGACAGCCATTTCAAAATATGTCAAAGAAATATATTTTGGGGTAAAATATTTTAATTTATCTCAGCATAAATGCCTGTGACATAAAAGGTTTCAAGAATTGTTATATCAACAGAAAGACTGCCAGCTTGGTCTGAAAGGGACAGAGACAGGATGAAATGAAGGAAAGGTTTGTAAAAAATTGTAACAGTGAGAAAAGTATGACAATGAAAGAGATCTGATCTAACTGACCCCCAACTTGCCTTTAACCTCCAAACCTTCCTTGATTATTCCTGGGCTTTGGGAGACATTTGTTTGTAGGTTAAATGTCAGTAGCCCTTCCCCCAAACTAAACTTCCATTGTAAAGCTAATGAAAGACCACTAGGTTGGAAGGATGAGAGGAACCTGAATTCTGCTAAGCTGTAGACATAAATGATTATCAGCCATTATCCAGAGATCACAAGACTTGTAACTCCCCAGTTACTCCTGCAGGTAACATTAGTACTATAGAACCTAACGTTGGCCTTTTGAGATGCTTTTTCACATGTTTACATTTCTGATGACTGATGGCTCCACTCAACCCTACCAACCAGTCCTGTGGCTGCACACAGAAGCAGACTCAGCTGCAGGAGGCCCATTTTCCACATGGCCTATGATTGCATCCCCAACCAGTCAGCAGCACCCGCCAAACTATCCTTGAAAAACCCTAGCCTCCAAATTTTAAGGGGAGCTGATTTGAGTAATAATAAAACTCGGGTCTCCTGTTTGGCCAGCTCTGTGTTAACTAAGCTCTTTTTCTATTGCAATTCCCGTCTTGATAAGTTGGCTCTATCCAGGCCGTGGGCAAAAAGAACTTGTTGGGTGGTTACAGTGTAACTCTAGTGAAGAGTTATAATGAAACTCCCAATGGACCAGAGACCAGAGTCACAGACGCAGCACCTGAAGCCCAAGCTGTGGATGCCAAGGCCACGGGGATGGGTATGGAAGATACAGCGATTAGCTGTAGAGAATTATTTCCAGATCTTGAAATATAATAAAGACTGGTTGGATTCTGAAATTATTTGGGGGCTAACAACTCCTTTTTTCCTTCCATTTCCCTATTTTGGATTGAGCATGTATGTAACTACTATTGTATGTCTGTCTCACCATTTTTGAGAGCAGATAACCTGTGTCCTAGTTTCACAGATCCAGAGATAGAGAGAAATTTTGCCACAGGATAAATCACACCCACACTCTAACTCATACCTAAGTTAAATTATTTAGATAATGAGATTTGGGACTTTTGAGCTCATAATATTTAGTTGCAATTTTAGATGCATTAATACTTTAATGAGTTGAGATTTTGGGGGTTGTTGGGACAGGGTGAATATATTTGGCATATGGGACGGACATGAATCTCTGTAGGCCAAATGGTAGACTGTGCTAGGTTGAATAATGCCATCTCCCAAGACATGTCCACATCCCAATGCATAGTATATATGGATGTTACCTTTTATAGGAAAAAAAAAAAAAAAAAGACTGTGAAGATGTGATTCCTTTAAGGATCGAAAAATATTGGGACAGTATTCTGGATTATCCAGGTAGGCCCTAAATGCCATCACAGATGCCCTTATAAAAGAGAGCTAGAGGATAACTTCAGGCAATGTGACCATTGAGGCAGAGACTGAAGTAATGTAGCCACAAGCCAAGGAATGCTTGCAGCTACCAGAAGAATAAAACAGATTCTCTTCTAGAACCTCTAGAGGGAATGAGGCCCTGCTGATATCATCATTTTGGCCCAGTGATACTGACTTTGTATTTCTGACATCCAGAACTGTGAGAGAATCAACTTTTGTTTCAGACACCCAGTTTGTGGTGATTTTTGACAGCAGTGACAGGAAACTAATACACACTGAAAAAAAATAGATTCCAAAATTAACTTTACCATCTTACCCAACATGTGCTATAGTTAACTGGGCATGAGACTTTAACAGGGCTGTTGGACATGGTCATTTCGAAGGCAACTTCCTGGGGTACTACAGCCAGTTACTTTAGTTCTATAACTTAGCATTTACTGCTGCTACCCATGTCCAGAATTTACACTAGTATTTGCCATGTGTCTTCTGAAGGCTGGTGATGTGACATGAAGATTTGCCAGGTGGGCTGCAGTAAAGTTCCTAGGACCTGTTTGGGGATGGGGGATGAAGAATTAGGGATATAGAAGAGACATTTGGTCTGCACTTCATATCAACAACAATTCTTAAATATAGATTATGGATGTTATTGACAAATGAGGTAATGTATCCTGTCATAATTGAAGGAAGATATTCTGAGAACTTTAAAGTCCTGCCTCCTTATCATCTGTAGTGAACTAGCAATCAATGCTTTATAAATTTTGGAAATACCCTATGATAACTCTTTTACATTTCTTTTTCAGTTTAAATAATTTTATTAATAATTAACATAACACTTCAGTGCATTGTAAATGTTTTATTACTCTGGTTTTGGAATTTCTTTATTTTTAAAAGATGAAGTAAACTCAAACTTCTCCCAGCTACTGAGATGCCCTATCTATAGATAAATAGAGTTGGTGTATGACTGTATTCTATTTGAGAATCTTGTGAAATAAAGTGCACATAATTTAAGTCTGCTTATTCTTTCAACTAATAATTGAGTGCGTATTGTATGCCAGACACTGATCTAGGATCTACAGACATAATATCCCACAAATTTCCTTGCTCTAATCAAACTGGCTTTCAAGTGGGGCAGATCATCCATAAACAAATAAATAAGTAAGTAAATGGCAGTTCATTTTAAGGAAAGAGGGCTAAAATGTCAAGTGGAATTAGTAGTTGTTAAATGCAGGAGAAAGAGGGTTTTTACATTTTAAAGAGAAATCAAGGAATGAAGGTCTCTTGATTGGCTGACATTTGAGCAGAATTTATTCTACTCTTTCTTGTTGCTCTTTCTGCATCAAAATTCCAATAAATGCTTTGCTGGAGGATAGTTGGGATGTCTGGCAAGGCGAACATTTGAAGTTTTATTTGCCCCATTGAAGTAAAGAGCAACATTTAAAAGGAATATGTCTCTATATGAATTTTTCTAGAGCAATATCAAATATAAATACTGGTGGCATTGTGATTCTTTTTCCCCAGGCAAATCAATCTTGGTCTTCCACATAAAAGGAAAAGTGGAAATTTAGTCAGGAGATTTTGTTTGAATGAGACATATCCAGTTCATCATAACAGCAAAAGCAATATGCTTATGCCTGGCATACCCACCCACTGGCACAGGAAAAAGTCTCGAACTTGGTTAAATCATTATTTAAGTAATTTGGCTGACTGGCTGAGCCCAAATTCCAGTAAGCACGTCCTTGGACTCCATGCATAAAGCTTTGAGGACTTCTGCTCCTGCTGGGAAAGCTGCAGGTCATTACCACATAAAACTGCCTCTGCTGTTACATATTTCAAATTAGTATCCTTTCTTCCCTTTCCTCCATCCCTTTCCAGACTACTGGTGCCCTTCCCACTGTGCATAAAATTAAGCATTAGATGGCTGTTTAGTAATCATGATGTGGTTTGTTTGTTTATTTTTGGAAGTGCATATGGGGGTGCTTTTACAATTATCTTTATTCTCTGTAATTAATTTCCAAAGCATTAAATGTAAATTAGCCCTCTGTGTGAAGTGTCAGTGCTATCACCTAAGCAAGGAAAGAAAAAGGTTCAACTTTGCAAAGTAGGGGGAACTTCTCTCTACCTCACTCTGTTAACTCATTGTGGAGGGAAACATTAATATTAAGAAGGAGAAAAGGAAAAGTTTTAAGAAGCTAATCTTGCTCTCTCTGGCTTCATCTCTTTCCAAGCTCGTAATTGCTTTCTACCGTTTGTGCTGAGTCCTTAGAGGACCAGCACAGGATGCTGCAGTACAAAATAAGCTACGATCTAAATTTCCAATAGGTCAGAAATTCCTGGTTTGATGACTATTAACCCCAGTGGCTAGTTTATTCAGAACAGAGCATGCAGAAATTTCAAATGCACAATGAGTTTTGATGCCTGAATATGCTAAGAATTCCATCAGCATTTCAAGGCAAGTTCTAGCAATTTCTCATGAAAACAACATAGTAAAATGTTATTGAAAAAACAATGAAATTTTTAATCAGTATGTTGCCCTACTTTTTACAATTGATCCATCTGAATCACACACATTGAGTACAATTAAAGTACAACGTATCTTGTTGAACTTTTTCACATTACATGCAAATTTCTATGCTCTTTCATTTTAATCATTAGATTTGTGATTCTTATATGCAACTGTACCTTGGAAGTATCCATATTAATTATTCTGTACCTTTTCTCCCTCATAATGTCCCCCAAAATGTTTAAATGTATATTTAGAAGATAAGTTAGTCTTAAATAAAGTAAACATTTAAAGCCAACATTTTTCATATCCCACCATATGACTAATGGAACTCCTTGGTCAAGTAGTAAACTATAATGTCATCCTTACAATCACAGGACCAGATTCACAATGATGTGCCACCCCAATGCTGCATTGGTTTTAGAGACATTTCAAATTCTATTCTGAATGCTTTTGAATATTTTGTTGCACAAGTCAATACTGAAGTTGTAACACAATCAAGTAGAAAAAACTTATGTCAATTATCTGCCTTTTTCTTTGTGCTTATCTTTATCTAAATATGTTTCAGTTGCATAAATCACACTAGGCAGCACTGAGATGTAACAACATTACAAAGTAAAAGATGACCTTTTTTTGTTTCCATGCATGCACCTATCTTCAAAATTAAGATATATTGAGAAGCTAGGTAGAGAGTGACCAGTCAACTATAGAATATAAATGCCAATTCTCTAGTTTGGGAATATGAAACAGACTTCTTTGAGTTCTGGATTGTACTAGACTAGAATCCCTGTTCTGCCAATTTCTGACTATGTGACTTCAGGCAAATTATTTAACTTACACAAACCGTGGTTTCTTCATTCATTGGTGAAAGGAAAATGATAGATGTTTAGAGTGGTTGTAAGGATGAAATTCTATAATGTGCATTGTCTGGTGCATAATAACTCAATAAATATTAGCTATTAATGTTGATTTTGCAAGACACCTAGATAACTGTGAAATAGGCTTAATCTAGATGTCACCCTAGAAATCATCCAGAATTGGAGACACAATCTAACACGCCATCAAAGACCAGATGGGTAGCTGAGTAAAACAGCTAGCATGGAAAGGGACTCATGGTGACTGGGCCTTCTATAGAATGATTGTTCTACATAGAAGCTTGAAATGCTCTTTATCTGTCTCTTTCTCCTCTTTCTCTCTCCCTTACCCTTCCACGTTCTTCCTCTCCTCTAATATGCACAGATTAAGCAGTGAACACCAAAAACTCAGATTAGCCCATGGCAACCAATGGGTTGCCCCAGATTTAATTACAACACCCTCATTATACAGAGCATGAAATTGAGACCTAAAAAGATGGTTGAGCAAGTGTGTATGGTTTGTTAATGGCGAGGGTTTATACCTCCTCTCTCCCTTGAAGGTTATGTTCTTTATTCACTATGAATAATCTGATGACTCTACATAAACCAGTTTTTATTTTTAATCTTAAAGAAAATTACTACTTTATGCTGCATCTTTCTCTGAAGCCTACAAAAAGCATACAAACTACTGCTTATAATTTTAGAGTTAAGACATCTCTAATAGCAATTTAGGCAGCAATGTAAGTAAAGCTAAAGGAGAAAAGTGATCATATTCCCACAAAAGTTTAAGTAGATTGCTACTATCAGCAACATGAATGTATTTAAAGCCTAGTTCTCAACTTCACAAAAGACTAAAGTTGAAGTAGTTGCCTAATGTTAGTGTTTGTATCTGCTTTAATCATTGAGGTCCTATCTCCTGCTCATAATAACTTTACCACTAGGTGGAAACCTTTAAAAGATAATAGCTGTTTATTTTTCCCCAAGACCATATTGAACTGATGGACACTGTAAATTTTAAAAATTTGCTTTCTATGAATCAAATAAAGTAAGATGTCTAAGCTAAGAGTCTCTGAAAAAAAAAAAATGGAACTTTTTATTCAATTTCAATCTAAGTTATCTTTGAAAGTATTTTTTGAAAAAAGTCATTCAGAATATACATATGCTGAATTCCTGAACTGAAGTTTAGCCCAAAAACATTTCCAAAAGCCTTTCTTTTGCCTGTGTCCATTTTCCATATCTTGTGCTATGTCTTAATAAGATTTTATGTTGCACTCTCTACCTAATAATTTTATACAATAGTTAGCATATTGAAGCTGCCTGCATCTGCTTGAGAGGTCCATTAGGCACTTAACTAGATCTTTATTTGATTTAGGCCTTGGAGTTTTTGGCCCTCCGTCGCTCATGAAGCTGCCTGTTCAGGCCTTGAGCTAGTTTCTACCTTAGAGGAGCCAAAACAAGCACCCTTGGCAGTGACTATAGCTTCTACTGCCATCATTTCAGCTAAAACGCTGTCCTGCCTCATGATTAAATTGCAAATAGCATTTTTTTAAAACCTATGTTAAAAGAGAGCATATAGATGTTTCATGCATTCATCCTCCATCACTCTGAACCTGAAGTTACTTAGATGTGTTCCCTAACCAAAACATCAAGTCTACATTTGATAAAAGTTGAAATTCATTAAAGCACTGCCATTCCAGAAGCAGGAAATAAGCTGGCGCACATTCCAGAATAATTTCTTCGGATTATTTAGAACACACTGGAACATTTATCTGTGACTCAAGCACATAAACTAACTGTGTGACGGTTTTTACAACTTGGATTTGGGTGTAGCTGATCCTTGCACTCATAGCTACGCTACTGAAAGCGTAATTAAACCTAATAGTTCATAATGTCTGAACAGTATCTGGAGGAACCAGAGAGAATTGTTCCCCACAGTCGAGTTTCGCACAGTTAACTGGTGGCATTCAGGATTGTTCCGGCCTGCCTCTCAAGCATCTGGCATTAACTTCTGCTGACAGCAGGCGAACAGATTTGATGGATCAGTATTGAATCTGGAATGGAAATGTTATTTTCCCTAATGTACCCAGATCTCTTTCAGGATATCTGATAAAGCTTTACTTTGGGGATGGGATATATAAACTATCTCCAACCATCCATTAATCTAATACTCCTTCAGGGGGGAATCAGTCATATTAAGTCTATGTACAAATGTTGATCTAAATAGCATAAGGAAGGAGAAATGTTACATGGCTTTAGTATTTAGAATAATGATATTTTTATTTTAGAACTACAAGGATCTTTAGAGTTTGTCCTAATAAAATTATTTTATTTTCCAAATGAGAAGGAGAAAATATAGAAAAGCAAATTGTTTTCACAAAGTTCAGAATTAGCACCCAATTCCTTTGAATCTCAATCCAGAGATTCCATTCAGCTTCTGTAATTTATATACAGGAGATTTTCAAACCTAGTAGTATGTGAAATCCCAGGGCAGGGTGGAGGGTTTAAAAAATACTGAAGAAAAATACTGTTGCACAAGCCCCACCACAGACAAATTAAACCACAATAGAATCTCGGGTAGGACTTTGACAAATATATGAATGCATGCATCTATGTGTGTGTATGTGTGGGTTTATGTAAGTATGTATGCATTTAATTCCCAAGATGATTCTAAAGTGCAGCCAGGGTTGAGAACCAGTGATTTATACTTTGATCAAGTTTGTAAGAAAATAAGCAAATAAATGTTGTGTCCTGCCCTACTCTCCTCTTTGTTTAGATGGTTCCTCATCATCCAGGCTCTCCAACCAAAACTTCTTTTCTTGAGAGATTTTCCAAAAACATCACCATAGCTCTTCTCATATTCTACATACATATATATAAAAAATATATATATATAATTTTGATAAAGTAATTTCAAAATATTGCTATATCTACTAAAGTTTTAAGGTCTACTTTGTTTAGGGCTATTTGCATTTCAGGAGAAGAAAAATAATAGAAATAGAATGATTTAATAGGAGGAGTTTAGTTGCATCCAAGATTGTGAAAAACATTTTGAATGAAAACATTGCTAGAATCCTAAAATTAAACCATACTTAAAAATGTGTAATTCGCCTTCATGATGGTTTAGTCATGCCATCATATTTTGTACTGTTATTTAGTTTTCAACATATAAATTACTTTTCACTTCATATAAGTTTATGAGAATGATAATTCTCAAGTCTCAAAGCACAAAAATTGGCACCTATACCAATGATTAAATGCTAATTTGCTAAGCACCACATTTAATTGTTATAATCAGGATCCTCTTTTCCTAGGAAGGTGATGTCATCACTCCTATGTAAAGGAGGGAGAAACTGATCAAAGAGGGTAAATTGGCTAAGGTCAATTATCTACTTGGCCATAGAACTGGGGCTAAGAATAATTTTCAACTGATTCCAGAACAAATGTACTTTAAAACATCATGCTTTACAAAGTCCAGAATGGTCAGGATAAAATAAGATCAACCAAAGAAACCTGCATGGAGCCAGAAAACTAATCAGCTTGACATTCTGACTGTTGATATAATTTGATATATGCCTTCAAAAGGCTTCCATCAAAAGTTTAAATACTTAATTGACAGTAGGCACACAATAGTCAATTAGTACCTTGGAGGAAGAGTGTTATAATTTTATGCTTTTTAAAAAAAACAAAGCTTCTGCCTACTATTTTTGGAAGAGTAGCTTGTTTTTCATTTTTAACTCTTCATTAAGTTCTCTGTTTGCTGTAACGGGAACTTACAAGAGAATGTTGTAGTCACATAAAAATGATATTTACATTAAAAATCTACATAAAGGAAATGAAGTATTCACATATAAATATATTTCATTCTTCAAGATTGTATCCGTTCTACAAGATACGTACGCTATAATTTACAAAATGCTAATAAAAGACATTTTTAAAAAACTAAACAAAAGAAGAAAAGTACCATGCTGATGTATTGGAAGACAACAGAGTAATTATGCCAATTCTACCCAAATTTATCTTGAGGTTTCATGCAACTTCTACCAAAATGCATAAGATTTTTTGTAGATATAGACACATTTATTCTAAAATTTATCCCCCAAAGTGCAAAACCTAGAATAGGTAAAACAATATTGAAAAAAAAGCATAATGTGGGAGGAATCACTCTATTCAATATTAAGTCCTACTATATAGCTACACAAATCAAGACAGTGTGGTATTAGTAGAGGAATAGACACATGAATCAATGGAACAGAATAGATAACAGAAATAAACCCAGATAAATTGGCTCAACTAATTTTGGACAAAAGCACAAAAGAAATTCAATAGAGGAAGGATAGACTTTTGACAAATAGTGCTGGAGCAATTGGACATCTACAGGCAACCAATCAATCAATTTTGATCTAAGTCTCAAATCTTATACAAAAATTAATTCCAAATGGGTCACAGATATAAAATATAAAAACATAAAACTACAAAACTTAAAAAAAGTAGGAGAAAATCTGGCCAGGTGTGGTGGCTCACATTGGGAGGCTGAGGCTGGTGGATCACCCGCCTGAGGTCAGGAGTTCAAGACCAGTCTGGCCAACATGGTGAAAAACCATCTCTACTAAAAATACAAAAATTAGCCAGGCGTGGTGGCAGACACCTGTAATCCAGCTACTTGGGAGGCTGAGGCAGAAGAATTGCTTGAACCCAGGAGGTGGAGGTTGCAGTGAGCCAAGATCGCACCACTGCACTCCAGCCTGGGCAACAAGAGCAAAACTCCATTTCAAAGATAAAGAAAAAATGGGAAAAAATCTTTGGGATCTAGGGATAAGCAAAGACGAGAAGAGTGAGATTCTGTCTCAAGGAAAAAAAAAAAAAAAAGAGTTGTTACGCTTGACATTTGACATCAAAAGCATAATCCATTTAAAAAATTGGACCTTCTCAAAATAAAAAGCTTTTGCTCTGCAACAAATTCTATTAAAGAATAAAGAGACTGGGCCAGGCATGGTGGCTCACACCTGTAATCCCAGCACAATGAGAGGCAAAGGCGGGTGGATCACTAGGTCAGGAGTTCGAGACCAGCCTAGCCACATGGTGAAACCCCATCTCTACTAAAAGTACAAAAATTAGCTGGGCATGCTGGCATGCACTTGTAGTCCCAGCTGCTTAGGAGGCTGAGGCAGGAGAATCGCTTGAACCCTGGAGGCAAAGGTTGCAGTGAGCCGAGATCGTCCCACTGCACTCCAGCTTGGGTGACAGAGCAAGACTCTGACTCAAAAAAAAAAAAAAAAACAAAAAAGAATAAAGAGACAAGTCCCCACCCACCCACCACATATGCACAGAGAAGACAAGAAACATAACAAAAGAAGATTCATTTAACAAAAGGATAGTATCCAGAATATACAAAGATTTATCAAAACTCTTCAGTAAAAAGAAAACTAATAGAAAATGAGCAAAAGACATGAACAGACATTTTGCCAAAGATAAAGGCAAAGAAGCACACAGAAAGATATTCAACATAATTAGCCATTAAAGAAAGTAAAGACCACAGTAAAATATTATATATCACAAAGCCTAAAATAAAGAATACTGACAACACCAAATGCTGGTGAGAAGTAGAGAAACTGTTTTATTCATATACTGCTGGTGAGAATGTAAAATAGTACAGCTATTTTGGCAAATAATCTCTGGAGTATAATTTAGCAGTTTCTCAAAAAAACTAAATGTGTAACTACCATGTGATCCAGCATTTGCACTCTTTAGACTTTATACCAGAGAAATAAATATTTGTTTTAATGTAAAAACCTATACATGAATGTTGTTGGCAACTTTATTTCTAATAGCCAAAAACTAGAAACTACCCAGATGTCCTTCAAATGGTAAATGGTTAAACTGTGGTACATCAATTATCATGAGATGCTACTTAGCAACAAAAAGAAGTGAACAATTGATACACAAAACAATTTGAATTCTCCAGGAAATTATGCTGAAAAAAAAAAGTAATTCCTCAAAGATTACATGCTGGCTGGGTGCAATGGCTCACACCTGTACTTCCAGTACTTTGGGAGCCCAAGGAGGGTGGATCACCTGAGGTCAGGAGTTCGAGACCAGCCTGGCCAACATGGTGAAACTCCGTCTCTACTAAAAATACAAAAATTAGTCAGGCATGGTGGCACGTGCCTGTAATCCCCGTTATTCACGAGGCTGAGGCAGGAGAATCACTTGAACCTGGGAAGCATAGGTTGCAGTGAGCTGAGATTACACCACTGAACTCCAGCCTGGGCAAAAGAGAGAGACTCTGTCTCCAAAAAAAAAAAAAAAAAAAAAAAAAAAGATTACATGCTGTATGATTCCATTCATCTATCATTATTGAAATGATAACATTTTAGAAATAAGAGAAGAGATTAGTGGTTGTGAGGGGTTAGGGGTGAGGTTGGAGGTTTGGGCAGGGACATAGGTGTGGCTATAAAAGGCCAATAGCAGAGAATATTGTGGTAATAAAACTTCCCTATATTTTTGACTATATGAATTCCAACATCCTGCTTGTGACATTTTCTATAACTTTCTGAAATTCAAGAAAACCGGGAAAAGGGTACTAAGGACCTTTCTGTATTATTTCTTATAATGGCATATAAATCCATAATTATATCAACATAAAAATATAGTTAAAAATTTATTTTTCAGTTCAAAGGCAAAGCAATCAAATGCTATCTTTCTGCCTCAATCATTGGATGTATTTTTGCTATTTCTCTTTCCCTCTCTTTTAAATATGTAGCTATACTGAGGTTCCTTTAAAATATTGACAGTTTTTATGAATTAAAATTTCGAGCAAGCAATAGAAGGTGATTTAATCTTTATACTTTGAGTGTATATTTGTGTAATGAATTCTCATGGACCTATGTCTATTAGAGATTGTATTGCCAATCTCTATCAAAGAGTCTAACTTCACTTACAGTCAAAAACAATCAAAATTATAAACTTGGATGAGCTAGACATGTTCCGTTTTAATATGCGTAATATGCAAAGAAAAACCATTTATGTATTTGGAAATAATATTTTTTTCTTAAAACAGGTGGGGTGATGGTATATTTTATCTTTCATAAAAATCATTGCCATACAAACTTCCAGTAACTATGCATATTTTGCACTGTATGCTAACTGAGAATTATCAGCCTATTGAAAAGTGACAGAAGTGTTCCCAGAGCACATACTAATTACAACAAAATTACACCTACAGGTAAACTTATCTTTTTTACAGATGTCTGATTTTCACCTACTGCATGTCCTGGTATCTGAGATGTGAACCAATACGTGATGTGTCATCAATTTGGTTTGCAAATATGCACCTAAGGTGGGAAACCCAGGAAGATTTGATAAACAGACTGTTTCCTGTCTAAGAATGCAGACTTTATGTTGCCATTTAGTACAACGTGAGATGTCTATGAGGTGCCCTTGGGCAGGAACTCTTTCTTAACAAGCTATCAAGCTTAACTGGGGTAACCTGTAGGAAATCTTTACTAAACAAACAGAAGCCAGTCAATTCTTGAGAGATGCTTGTACACATCAGCATGACACAGCCATTGTCATCTTTAAAGGCTAATCCCTAAACTACTGCTAGTTGTATTTTGATTGTTGTGAGTCAATTCAAATTTTATAAAACATCTACTTGTCTTCCTAATCTAAATCCCATTTTCTTACACCTGTTAGGATATTTTTTCTTTTATGTAAAAACTAGTCTCCCTTGAATTTAATTTAAAAGTTGTATGCTCTCCAAGTTCACTAGTTTGAAATGGTAGAAAAATATGCAGTAATTTTCAGCTAACTTTCAATAAACTCTGAATGACAGAAGCATGCTGAGTCAAAGGTTACACAGAACATGAGAAGAATATTCATCTATTTGCTTATCTGCTAGCTGGCCTCTTCAGCATTGTGTGGGAGGCCTGTCCTTTGGAGAGAAACTAGGATGGCAGTGGAGGGTCCAACTTGTGTGGGGGGGTTAGATGAAGTGGTGACCTTTCTTGTCTTTTCTGAACATTATAAAAATGTTCATAATAATGAAGTCTCCACATTATTGGAATTGTCTTGGGACAGTACCAATCGAGGGATGACTCTGCTTGAAAGAAATCACTGATCAATGTTTCAAATACCATTCCTTGCTGCCCCTGACCATGGCATACTCCATAGAATTGACCACTTGAGATGTAGCTGGGTTTCTAATTAACACATGCAACTGTTCAGGAGGATGGCTGACTTTCTGAGGTTTTCTCTTGGGGTTCCGTAATGCGATTTTCATTTATATCACATTGACTACAATTTAATTCCAAGCATTCCCAAGCACCTTCTGATTTAGTGCTCCTTTCACTCGATGTGGTTACAGGCAGAAAAACTAACTTTATTTATATTGATTACATAGATCTATATACTATATATTGTGTATCTGGGTAGATAAAATGCAGAAAAATCAAATGTCCATCACATTCTTAATCCAGTTGTCTATTTTCTTGTAGAAAAATGTATAGCTTTGTAACTTAAGGACACTAAACCCAAGGATATCTTTAATTGTATTTATTTCTTATAGGATACTGAAATGTGACTATGTTAGATTATTTTTATTTAAATAAAAGGATATTATTATTTATATTGGGGAGAATAGCTTAAAGTTTTAGTTGACCTAAATAAATATTTGAATTACCTTTATGCTATTATAAGTAATCGTACTCTTAAAATAATAGATGGTCCAAGATCTTACCTGAGAGTATTCCTGGAGGCTTAAAAAATGTGTCATTTGTTTATATCCAGAAAAGGGTTCTGATGGGAAAGTACATTATATGTTCCAGTGGGAATGTTTCTAATAACTCAAATTTCTTGGAGTAGTTTAGAGCCATATTAAGTCTATATTTGTATTAGTCCATTTTCACACTGTTGATAAAGACATACCCAATACTGGGCAATTTGTAAAAGAAAGAGGTTTAACTGGATTTACAGTTCCATGTGGTTGGAGAGTTCACAATCAGAGTGGAAGGCAAGGAGGAGCAAGGCACGTCTTACGTGGAGGGCAGCAGGCAAGGAGAGAGATTGGGCAGGGAATCTCCCCCTTAAAACACTGTTAGATCTTGTGAGACTTACTCGATATCACGAGAACAGCACAGGAAAAACCTGTCTCCGTGATTCAATTACCTCCCACCAGGTCCCTCCCACAACACATGGGAATTCAAGATGAAATTTGGGTGGGAACACAGCCAAACCATTTTAATATGTTAAGAATGTGACCCCAAATATTTATAATTAATTTGGAGTCCTTTAGAAACTTGTTTGTGTTTATTATATTAAATGATTATAATTATATTATCAATATTCTTTTAAGTTACAAAATTTTCAAGTTTCTAAGTTGAAATCTGGAATTTCTAACTACATCAAGGAAAACTTACTGCTTGCAGATAGCTGATTTTTCTGACAGTGATTCAAGAGAAAGGAACATCTTAAGATGATCTTTTAAGTATCCACATAATTTTTTAGAATTAGAATGTTAAATAAATTTAACATTGAAAATTTGTAGAAAATTAAAGTATTTTATTACTTTAATTTCTTTTTTGGGAAGGGTTTACATCTTTTTCTCCCAGCTTTATTGAGTTATAGATGACACTTAAATACATTTAAGGTATACAATGTGATTATTTCCTTATATGTGTGTGTATATATATATTTCATCATAATGAAGTTAATTAACATATCCATCAGCTCACATCATTAGCATTTTTCTTTCTCTTTTGTGGTGAGAACACTTAAAACTACCCTTTTAGCAAATTCCAATTGCACAATACAATATTGTCAACTGTAGTCACATAGTTGTACATTAGATCTCTAGAACTTATTCATCCTGCATAACTGAAATTTTGTACCCTTTGACGAACATCTCCCCATTTCTCCTTCCCCTATCTCCTGTAAACCACCATTCTACTCTCTGTTTTGATGTGTTTTACAATTTTGGATTCCACATATAAGTGAGATCATGCAATATTTGTCTTTCTGCATCTGCTTATTTCACTTAGCACAATGTCCTCCAGGTTCACACATGTTGTTGCAAATGGCAGGATTTGAGAACCAATGCCTTTCTTATATTCTCAATCTATTATTCAAATAAGCTTAGGTGGCTATCTTTGTCATAGCAGTATCTTACAAAATCTAATCTGATTTTAATTTTTTTAAGGAAGCATTCATTATTGAAGAATGCAAATGGCATCACTTCCACAGTGTTTCACTTACAGTTATAATATGGGAAAGTGGAAAGTAAAATCCTAATTGGATTAGGCCATCTTTTGAGAATAAATTGTATCCGATCTAGGGTGGTCCACATTAACCAAACTGAATAATTACACCAATAATTATAAAATGTTGTCCATAAATAATATTTAGAAACAGGTATTTCTAAACTATAGAGAGCTACAGTACAATTTTGTTCAAAGATAATGATTTGGCATCTTGTTGACCCTTGACTGGCTCTGACCTTGATTGCATCTTAAACCAAAAGTTTGCTTTATAGAGCTCTTTACAGAAATTTTTGGTAAGCTAGCAGAGCAACTATTTATGAGGCAGATGATTCACACAATAAGTATGTATTGAACCCTTTTGTTCATGAATGGTAGTAGGTGAAGCACTAAATATGTAGTAGGAAAGATTTTTTCCTTCCCTTATGGAGTTTCCACTTTAATGTGGATGTCAGTCTTCAAACAAATACTATCTCAAATAAGACATCACATTTTGTAATGAGATATATACACATATATATACTAAAACTGGAAAATATATGAGAGAATATAACAGAAACATTGATGTAGACTTCCAGTCTGAGGGAGTAAACCAAATTAAAGCCTGATGCGTGCATTGACTGTGGACAGCCCAAGTTTAGCCAAGAGCATTTCAGGTAGAGGAAATGTCATACATGAGTTTCCAAAGACAGGAAAGAGCTATGCCTACTTCAGATGTCCAAGAGAAGAGAAGGGTCAGTAAATAGAGATGTGAGGGGGATGAGGCTACTATGCAGAAGCTAGAGCATGCCTAGTATTACAGGATCTATTTCCCAAGTATAATGCAGGCTAAGGGAGGATTATGAGAAGAGACAAAGTGGGGCTGGATTAAAATTCTGCATTTGTACCCTGTCCAGTTAAATTAGCTGCAACAAGTTTCACCACTTTTTCTGTGTCCTATGAAGAGCAAATCTAAGATACATTAAAAAGGAAGAGAAATACAGTCTACAACTGTCTTTTGGGTTATTAAGAGCTATGACAGAGTTGGTGAACATCGATTTTTGACCTAGAGGTGGAAAGTGGGTAGAAATGTTGCATCTGAGCTGCAGTTTTTATGTTATAGTTTTTCAGAAGAATTTGTATTTGTGTGGCAACACATTATATTACGGCTTCAGGGTAGGTAACTTAGATGTGCATTTTGATTAAAAATTAAGCCTACGAATTGGCATTTTACACTATAATTCTTAAAGTTAGAATAAAGAATATTTTCCAATAGTCTCTTGTTGCTATGGGGAAAAAATCTGCAATTTTATAAATAAACAACAACCTGGAAGCTTATTCTTCTAAACAGATTGAAGACAGATGCCAACATGTCAGTGAAAGCTGAGACAAATCCAGCATCATTCCGTACATCAAATGTTTACATAGACACTGTTTAAATGGGATGCTTGTTATATTAAGAGAATGTACAACAGCATCTCAGTCTACAGCAAGCAATAGAAAACTCAAGAATTTTCTACTGAAGTGTTTTATCTTGAATGAGATGATGGTCTTCTGATTACCTAATAGTCATAGGAGCACTTGTCCAGAAAGTTTAGTTTCTACAAGATATAAGTTTGCTGTAAGACATATTGTTTCAAATTTAGTGTAAAGAGAATCATGTCTCAGTGTTTTATTTTACTTATTTTACTTATGTATTTTATTTAAAACTTATTTATTTCTAGAGATGGTTTCACTCTGCTGTCCAGGCTGGAGTGCAGTGATACAATCATAGCTCACTGTAGTCTTGAACTCCTTGGCTCAAGTGATCCTCTCACTTCACCCTCCCAAGTAGCCTGGACTATAGGCATGTGTCACCATGCCTGGCAGATTTTTAATTTTTTTTGTAGAGACATGGTCTTTCTATGTTTCCCAGGCTGGTCTCGCACTCCTGGCCTCAAGTGATCTTCTTGTCTCAGCCTTCCAAAGTGCTGTGATTACAGGCATGAGCTGCTGGGCTCAGACTACGTCTATCTTTAAAAATTATCCTTTTTATTGGCATCATTTCAATACATTTCTGATATCAAAAGAACCATAGCTTGTATATATTTGAGACACATATTTATTTAAATTCATTTTTCTCTACAAAATACCATTATCTCTTACTAAATTTCACTTTAGTCTTTATATTTTAAAATTATTTGAGAGGGCTTGAGTATTTTTCCAACTTACAAATTAGCCATCAGCATTAAAAATTAATCTTAACAGAGAAAAATTTATCTCAACAAATTAATCACTGTCATTCTTCCATGTCCAGTTTCTGTTCATGAGCTTTTGTAATTTTTAACTTATAAAAATATTTAGTCTCTCTTTTGTGTGGCTTAATGAAATAGTTTTCGTTTTGAATTCAAACTGAAGTCAAAGCCCTGACATTCTCGTTAACTGTATGTGTGGTTGTCAATACGTTATTAAATCATTCTGAGGTATAAGTTTTTTTACCATTAAGATGGTAATAATAACTGAACTCAAAAAGTAGTTGAGGGAACCAAACAGCCTAGTGACAACCTGGCCCATTATAGGCACAATAAATTATAGCTATTATCATTAATAATAATTGGGACATCTGCATCTTAAACTCCCTGTAATTTTATAGACACTGAGATCACTTGGACTCGGAAAGGGGAACATCACACACCGGGGCCTATCATGGGGAGAGGGGAGGGATTGCATTGGGAGTTATACCTGATGTAAATGACGAGTTGATGGGTGCTGACGAGTTGATGGGTGCAGCACACCAACATGCCACAAGTATACATATGTAACAAACCTGCACGTTATGCACATGTACCCTAGAACTTAAAGTATAATAATAAAAAAAAAAAATCACTGTTCTAGAGCTATCATGTGACTTCAATGACAGTTTAAAAAACCATTTAACTTTACTGAGAATACAAAGAAAGTGGATCTCACAAACATTGATTGTAAGAGTGTAAAATGGTATAGCAACTCTGGAAAACAATTTAGCAGTTTCTTCAAAAATTAACATACACAGTCTGCAAATACACTCCTAAGTACCTATTCTAGAAAAATGAAAATTTATGTTCACAAAATCTCTGCACTATTTAAAAATATTTTTTTGAAGTATTTAACTATGTGATCACAGTGTTCACAGCTTCAGTTTTCTTTGTATTGGTGATAACTTTTGTAGCGTGGGAAATACATTGATTTTTTTAATGCTATAAACATTATTTTGCAGTTGCCTATAGATGACAGATGATAATACAAACTGAGAAAAATTCTTTATTAAATCATACACTGAAGTGAAAAAATATACTGTTCTAATAAATTATTTATCAATGCAGAGTTTATTACTTTATGTTCCTTTTTTTTTTTGTTCTCTGATATGATGAAATTTTCCATAGAATAGTCATCATTTTATTTTAAAAAAAACTTACTAGTGGACTTTAAATATAAAAAGAGGTTGACTATAAAATGTGGTCCCAATGTATGCAATGAATTATTTTTCAACTGTAATTCACAATGATGACTGGCATCTCATCCTGTAAAATATCTCATAAAGAATCTTTCCAAAATTTTTTTATAGCTCCTGTTTATGTGAACATTTGACCCCCAAAATGTGTCAAGCTAAGCTAAATTGGATGTGAGTACCTGCTCCATTTTTCATTTTTATAAATTACTATTTGGACTAATTTTAGTAGCCCTTAGAAATCTTTGCTTTTTGTTTTACTTTTTTTTTTTTTTGAGAGGGAGTTTCACTTTTGTTGCCCAGGCTGGAGTGTAATGGCGCAATCTCGGCTCACTGCAACCTCTGCCTCCCGGGTTCAAGCTATTCTCTTGTCTCAGTCTCCTGAGTAGCTGGGATTAGAGACATGTGCCACCACATCCGGCTAATTTTGTATTTTTAGTAGTTTCTCCATGTTTAGTAGTTTCTCCATGTTGGTCAGGCTGGTCTCAAACTCCCGACCTCAGGTGATCTGCCCACCTTGGCCTCCCAAAGTGCTGGGATTACAGGCATGAGCCACCACGCCTGGACTACATTTTTAATAATTAAAATATTAAAAATCTGAATTTGATATAAGTACACTGAAATATTTACATTGTTTTGAATATTATTTTTAAAGAATGCTAGAAAACTTAATGAAATATTTGAATTAAACAGCATGGAGGGGGGTGGGAGGGAACTTGTAATTAAGAGTTTGGACTTTGAAGGAAACTCATTGAGGCTGAGCCTTGATTCAGCCAGTTGTCACTGTGTGGCTCATTCACTTGACTTCAGTTCTCAGAGGCTCAGAAATGGAAGACGTTTTATATTGTATGGTTGCTCTCATTATTCTTGGTTGTGATTGAAGCTCAGGAACAGAGTTGAATTAACCACACTCTCCAGTTAACAACACTGTATCACCGGATGGTGCAAGATCTTGTTATTGTTTCTTGGTTTAGTTATTTCATTTTATTTGCCACTCCCATTTTCCTCTCTACCTCAGAGGTGATTGTTTTGCTTAATGTTTATCCTTTTGCAAATGCATATTCTTATAAAATATCTTTATAGAATATGTTAGACATTTTATTAAACTTTATAAAATTTTAAGTGCATGTAGATAGTATTTTGCTGATTCTCATCATGTTTTTAAATGTATTCACTCAGCCTCTTGTATACGTACTTTGAGTCTTGGCTTCTAACTGCTGCAGAGAGAGTCTTACGTCACCACCTCGTTTTGCCTTTCCACTCCTCCACTGACAGTCACCCAAATTGCTGCTACCACGCATAACACTGCAAATAACATACTACATATTCTTTTATAAACCTATGTGGAAATTTACCACTAGCAGAATATGAGGTGACACGATTGGCATTATTTACTTTCCTATTTTTTTTTTTTTTGCCAGTTTAATTCATGCTCTTTCAAATACCAGCTCTTGATATTTTCTCCATGAAATTGTCCCTTATCTACTACATATCCCTTTTACCTTTCTTTCTCTAAAAGCAATTTTTTTTGTGATAGCATATGGCAAATCAGATCTAGTCTCTTGCTATGATTTAAATGTTTGAACTATGACTATAAATTTTCTCACTAGAAGTTGTGTGACTTTGAGAAAATTACCTCTCTGTTTCTTAGTTTTCTTAGAGAAATAGGAGTGCTTATTTCAGGACCATCATAAGAATTTTAAACAATTTAATGTGCATGAAGCTCTTGGCTGATTTCATAGCAATAAAATTTTATTAATGTTGTAGTGTTGGTGGTCTTGATGTTGAATGATATTGCTAAGGATTATGATGATGATGCTGATGTTGATAATGACAAATAGGTAATTATCCATGTCTACTCTATGTCCATTTAGCTATATTTATATCCATACCTATCATAGTGTGGTTTCCTGAGAAGCAAACTGAGAGGAATACTGAAATGCAAGTAATTATTTTAGAATGTCATCTTTGGAAATAATATTAGAGAAGTGAGAAGAATGACAGCAAGGACAGACAGTTTATTTTTAAGAAAGTTACTATTTTGTGTAAATGGAACTGAATCTTATCAGAGAAATTCGGGATCCAGTATAAAACAGGTACCTTAGAGTTAACTGAGGGGTGAGGAGATAAGTATTGACATTTCAGCTCCCACCAGTCTGTGGCTAAAGGCTGTTTCTGGGGAAACAGAGGTGCAGCTTGCCCCACAGGCAATAAAGTAGCCAGATGGCCAGAGAAAGCCTTCAGACAAAGAATAGAAGTCTTGATAGGTGATAACTGGCAGATATGCAGTGAACTGATCAAGGTGAGGGGGATTCTGGTGGGTTCCTGACAGTATCTGCTCCATATATCCTATATTATTCTGTCTGTGTTGGGAATTTAACAGCTACTTGTTGAATTAACAAATATGTTATTTAGGCTTGCACACTGAGCAACAGCCCTCTTTTATCATAAAATTATAGTGCTTCAGTTTTAATATAATTTGACATCTTTTTTTTTAGATGATGCAATTTTTTTCAAATACTCCGTCCATTTCATTTATATCTGTTGCATTACTCAATCAACAAATAATTTCTCATTACTTGATAGTACAGAGAATAAAGTCGAGAAATGTGCTTTCCAAACAAAAAGCATTTACAACGTTCAAGAGGAAATAGGTAAATCAATAGGAGTTGACAGGTCTCACAAACATTAATGTGTTTAGGACCCAAATGATATAATACTCCATGGTGAAAATTAATGAATTTTCAACCCATCTGTTAGATTTCGTGTGTTAAGGACATAGTAAGGTTATAGAATTCCCAGAGCTAGGGCTAGAACTTCTTACTGAAAAAGCTAGTCTGCAAAAGTCACATTTTATTCTTTTGAAAAACTAAATGGTCAATAACATAAAATTTAATACCAATGACTCTCATTTGAAAAACAAATATTTTATAATTAATGTACTTACTTAAAAGGCTAAATATATAATTTTATTTTTAAAAAACCCAATAATTCAAACTGAATGTTAGACTATTTGATTTAGTGAGTAAAGGAAAGCTTATGTGAAACATAGGCCTGAATCTTCTATATAAGAAACTGATGTACAGAAATTGTCAATTCTCTCATGTTTATCAATTATCTATCTCTTTGTGATGTTTAAAAAGTGAGGCAGGTAGAATGAAGAAAATTGTAATATGGTTGAATCATGATTCTTGGAATGAGGAGGAGAGAGGAGAGGGTACAATTAATGTAAAAAAATAGTGTCTCTCCCTTCCCTTTCATTTTCTTTTATGTATAGTGACCAGCTTAAAGTGTGACTAACAGGAGGAAACTTGAGATTAATTTACACAGAATATAATGGTGTCATTCAAATCTCCATTGTGTCTCCTAAAACAATTACACGTTGAAACAAAATCTGATCATCTACCGAAAACTGCTGAAAGTCAGGTACAGTCTAAAAACTTTAAAAATCAAACTAATGTAAAAAGGTGAGAAAACAGAACTCCCTAAATTTCCATGTGGAAAACTGTTAATTACATAAATGTCTCTTGTCATGTTTGTTAAATGTTCAGTTTGGCATTGCGCATGAGAAAGCAAGGAGATGTTTGATAAATTACTATAGAAAACATAATGGATCATACTGTGATTTAACTGGAATTTATTGTGCTTTCAATGACAACCCAGTATTCATATTTTCACTTGTAGGCATGATTAGGACATACGTTTTTTAAGCCTTTCATTTTCTATGAAAGAAAAAGGCAAGACACAGAATTCAAAGAAGCCTTATTATTCCTGGAATGCTTGGCCTGATAAGATGAATAGAATGTGTCTTTTGATTTTTCAACAGTGTTATTCTAAAATTCTCATGTAGGTCATTACTTATTCTAGAGTTGGATCAATCAAAGGGAGGTGAATCAGCAAGGCACAAAAGAGGAAGCCACCTTGAAATGGATTAAGTGAAATAACTGTGTGAACATATGGCCTAGAAATTAAATTGATTCAGCTAAACAAGTTATATTAAATAAATTAGGCATCTGGTCAGGTGATCACATTTTAAAGCAATTATGTAATTTGAGACTTTCAGAAAGAGAGAGGCCTATAAGCCTATGGTTTACAGAGATAGCGAGAGAATACAAGATGAAATTCAACTCGTTAGTGATCTTTTAATTCTGCCCTTTTACAAAACATGTATGTAAGGATAAGGCACCTAAGGAAAGATACTAGGTTTTCTAAATGAAATTTGTCAAACGTCCAAGTTGTCAGTAATTTATTCATTTATTTACTCACTTAAAAATTTTGTTGAGCACCAACTCTCTTTAAGTTCATTATAAAATCTCCTACTTTTCAAATTTTCTATTCTATAGTGGTGGATCACAATATTGTGTGAACTTATGCTGCATTTAGAGCAGAAAAATGGGTGCTCTTTTAATCAATAAACTTTTACTAGCAAAATACTCTTTGACATAAAGATATATTTTCTTGGACACTGTCTTGTTCGAGCTTAATGTAAAGCATACATTTAGATATTGTCCCTCTTCTCTTTACTTATTGTTTCCAAATATATAGGAATATAAAAATTGCAAGGCAGTAACTATCAGGGGACTTGCAATACATAGGAAATGCATAGCCTATGAATGACTACTTTGATTTATTTTTTCAAAATTAATGATATAATATAGTAAGATTTTTAAATAGTTGGTGTAAAAACAAGTAACTTTAAAAATATTTTTGGACCGGGCACATTGGCTCATGCTTGTAATCCCAGCAATTTGGGAGGCCGAGGTGCGTGGATCACTCGAGGCCAGGACTTCGAGACCAGCGTGGTCAACATGGTGAAACCCCATCTCCTAAAAATTAGCCGGGCACAGTGGCCCACACCTGTAATCCCAGTTACTCTGGAGTCTGAGGCAGGAGAATCCCTTGAACCCGGGAGGCAGAGGAGGCAGTGAGTCGAGATCACACCACTGCACTCCAGCCTGGGCAACAGAGTGAGACCCTGTCTCAAAAACATAAATAAAAAATAAGATAAAAATAGTTTTGGTTAAATTATGCAAGAATCTCACGAAAATAGATAATCTTTCGTATTTTGAATTATATGAATCACTATTATTGTGCACTTTTGTTATTTTAAAGTTGTTAAACATAGAGATTATAACTATACCAGTATAAGAACTTCTTTAATCTCTCGATCAAAAGCTCTTCTAATGAATGAGATGTCCTATTAGATTTAATGTATGTAGCCTGGACATGCTGCTTTTATCATGAAAAAAAAAATGCAGTCATAAAACTTTCTTTAAAGTTTATTCATTATAAAACACATGGGTAGTCCTTGGTAACAATAAATTCCCATGGTTACAATGGAAATGAGGCAAACAATATGAAGTTTTTATAATTGTAATAGGCAGTCCAGTTGGTTTGGTTTATAGAAAATTAATTCATAGCTAAGAAATCAAAGGACTTTAACCTTACTGGGCAATGACAAGTGTAAGCATTTTGTAAGGAGCTTCATATTTTACAGAATGTCCTCTCATATATATTCTCATTGAGCCTTACAACAACCAGATGATGAAACTATGATATTCGACACATAGATGAAAATCTTGAAGCTAAGAAATCTTTAATTTTCCCAAGTATGAACAAATGTATAGAACAGGTAGGCAGAATAGAAATAAAGATGCCTTGTCAATACTTTCTGGCATGCTACAAAAATCCACACATTAATCATAAAAGATTGGGGAGGGCTGTTACTAAGAAACTGTTGTCTTTGTGGGTAACATAGAAAAGTGAGTATGAATAAAATTTGTGAATCAGTAGCAAAGTTAAGACTTTATCTCAATATATAATGAAGGTTCTGTTGTATTATTTCTCTAGAACATATTCACAACTTCAGTAGAATTGCTTGGGGAGATTGGGTACAAATTGATCAAGAGTACAAATTGAAAGAGAGGAGAGGTATAGTAAGAGGGGAGGCTACAGAGAAGATCTAAACTAACACCACATTATATAGGGTAATTGGAGGTAGAGTTTGGATTTTACTGAGGATGTTGAAAAAAATGAAAATATTTAGCTAAGCGTTCTAGCATGATCAGATTTTTAAGTTGGCTGGCCACAGTTTGAAGAATGTAATGGAAAGAGTATGAGGGAAACCAGAAGAAGGCCATTTGAGAGGCTATCATTGTATCTCCTAGATAGAAGTGATAGAATCTAGAATAGAGGCAATAGCAATGGGTGAAGAAAAGTGAATTCGTTTCTGAGATATTCACGAGAATTTAGTGGTTGAATGAATATATTAGTTGGAACCATATGAAATTGCTAATGCTAAAATGTTAAATGATAATTTCTATTGTTGGAACCATATGAAATTGCTAATACTGAAATGAAAAATGATAACTTGTATTGTTTAGAAGTTAAGCATGAAAGAGATGCACAAGATTCTCAGGTTTCTGGTTTGAGTGAGTGGTTATTAGAATCATTCATTATGATCACAAATGCAGGGGACGGAAGAAGTAATTATCTGTTTTCTGGACCTACATAATTCTAAGTGTTTTTGAGAAATTAAGATGCAATATTCACTCAGAGTAATTAGATGAGTAGATAGGGGAGTGATAAGAGTAACTACATCAGGAAAATCATGAGTTGAGTGACAGTTGGGTGAAGGGAACATGTATAAATTAAGAAGAAAAAAAGAATGAGAAAAAAATGATCATTTAGAAGAAGAGAGAAAGGATGACTGAAATAGACTGAGAAGAAGTAATCAAGGACATAGAATTTATTTTTTTTTATGGAAATTGGTGCCAAGAAAAGGGGGTCACAAAAAGGAGTGGTCCTTTTATTCTACATCTTGCTGGAGATTGTACCAAGACAAGAAAAAGAAAAGGCAGTTTTATTTCCCCCAAGATGGCAGATTAGAGGCTTTTAGCATGTCTCGGCCAATTGGGAATAGCAAGATATTACATAAAGATCAACATTATGGGCTTTAATTCAAGAAGAAAAATGGGAATCCACTGGAATCATGAAGGACACTCCAGATCCCAGAGAGAAGAATGCTTGCAAACAGCCTCTATGGCGGCATCCTGCTAATAAAAGTGAGTGAAGCCCCAGTACCTGAGAGAGGCAGAGCGCCTCACTCTGTGATTTACCTTTCCCACGGGGATCTCAGCAACCCAGGCTGAGACAGAAAGAGAACACTTTGTTTCTTTCAAGCCCTGGAGCTAACTTGGGGAGAGGCTTGGAGATGTTGGGAGGGAAAGACACTGGGAAATGCTGCAGATACTCTCCAAGATCCAGGACTCAGAGCAGGACGTCATTATTAATCTGGGCGCCTAGAAAGCCAACAGTTTGGCCATGCAGGCATTTTAGTCTCAGACCAGAGATTGGAACACCTGCTCTGGAGTGAGTTGGGGGCCTTCACGGCCAGAACTGTGGAAAGCGCCTCAGCAGTAGGTGCTGGAATTGTGCTCTCCCCCATTGCAAGCCTTGGGTAAGACGAGAGCTGCTACAGCTGCAGTTTCTTCTAGGTGGAAAGACTTAAGAGATAGGGCCAGTTTGGCAACCTGCAACTGATTCTGTGTGTGTCATTGCTGGGTGCCCCAGCCTGCTCCCCTAATATATAGTGCTGTGGGGCCCTGTCCACCCTATTCCCAGGCAGATTTCCAGGTATTTGGAGCACCTGTTCTCCTGCTATGCTGGTAGGAACACACAAAGCACAGCCATGCTAGAAACAGTTTGGTAATTTCTTGTAAAGATAAACATACAGTTAGTATATGACCCAGTTATCCTACCCCTAGGAATTTACCTACAAAATATAAAACCTTGTGCTTACATAAACATCTCTATCCCAAAGTTTATACAGGATTTATTGTTAATTATAAAAACTAGAACCAATCCAAATATCCTTAAATCAGTGAATGGTTAAACTGAGGTATATCTATACAGTGCAATACTACTTAGAATAAAAGGAATGAATGACTGAAACACAAAACAACATTGTGATGAAGTGCACAACAAAAGTGCAATGCTATTTGAAAGAAGCTGGGCCAAAAAGGCTCCATACTCTATGACTCTACTTTTATGACATGTTGGAAAAGGCAACATTATAAGGTCAGCAAATAGATCGGTAGTGGTCAGAGGACTGACTGAGGGAGAGGTTGGTTACCATGGGCACAAGAAAATTTTAAGGGATGATGGAATTATTATGTATCTTGATTGTATTGGTTCTACAATTGTACACATATGTCAAAACTGTTATAACTGTATACTAAGAGGATCAATTTTCATGTATGTAAATTATCCTTTAATAAAAAATAAGAAAGATTGGTTAAATAATTTAAAACACTTCCAAGACATCATTCAAGAAAAGAACCATCTATTGGATTTAGGTGCAAGAGTGCCATTGTTTAGAAAACCTTTAAAGTGCTTGGAAGGTATCAAAAGCTATAATGTCAGCGTACTGCTGTTCAAGAAGCCAAGCAATTGCATCCAACAAAGGAGGAACAGCCAGTATATTTGGCAATTTCCTCAAGACACATAAAAAACAGGAAGAGAAAGGAGATACTGTGTTGAATGTGAATATAAAATTGGGTGAGAATAGTTAAAAAAATAAAAAAAGAAAGAAAGACACTTGGCCGGGCGCGGTGGCTCAAGCCTGTAATCCCAGCACTTTGGGAGGCCGAGACGGGCGGATCACGAGGTCAGGAGATCGAGACCATCCTGGCTAACACGGTGAAACCCCGTCTCTACTAAAAAATACAAAAAAATAGCCGGGCGCGGTGGCGGGCGCCTGTAGTCCCAACTACTCGGGAGGCTGAGACAGGAGAATGGCGTGAACCTGGGAGGCGGAGCTTGTAGTGAGCTGAGATCCGGCCACTGCACTCCAGCCTGGGCGGCAGATCGAGACTCCGTCTCACAAAAAAAAAAAAAAAAAAAAAAGACACTTGGATATGCATAGGAAAAAGACAATAGAGAAGGAGGTTGAAGATACCAGAAAAAAAGAAGGAAAGTTAACAGTGCAGGCGCCTTGAGGAGGCAGTGGCATGGCTTGAAGCACAGGAGAAACAGTGAACAGGACAAGAAAGGACAGCACTTCCATCTTAGTTGGAAATGGAGAGAGATGCATGTGAATGTGTAACATTTGGAACTAGGGTGGCAGAAAGCTGAGGGAGTTTCCAACCTATGCCTGCTATATTGCTCTGTGAAGGAAAAAGGAAACTGAAAGTTAACTTAGCAGCATTTCAGGCCCCCTTGAAGCTGGGGAAAATACATCTGATATCACCTACGGAGAGAGAGAGAGAGACTGTGTGTTTTCCTAAGAGCATTGAGCAACCCAAATGTAGCTACAAAGATGAAGGGTTGAACTCATCCCAGGTCCCAATTTTTTTGAGGATGGTGAACTGGAAAAATAAATGAGGCACTGGAATAGAGAATATTTCCAAAACATATGCAGTTTAGATTAAGCTATTTAAGGCATGGAGAAAAAGAGACAACAAAGGACTGGTGGTCTTAACGAATCTGAACCATTGTGGAAGGTGTAACAAAGTAAAAAGCAAAACAAAACCAAAACAAAAACATGTTGATATGTAAGCTATCATCACAGACTGAGATTTGGCGGCCTGTAGATTTCAGTAATGGAATGAGTAAGAATAAAATTCATGGTCTGACCCTGGGCTGGGAAACTAATACAGAAAAGTGGTTCTATTGCAGGATATAAAAAGATACTGAGTTTATTTTCCATAGTCATATTATAAACACTGAGAATGCCGGGGTGATTTCAAAATAAAAAAGAAACTTTGAAACAAGTACCAAAATATTAATTGAATGAACAAGAATGCCTGTAAAACTGACAGGTAAGAAAGGGTGTGCAGAGAAGTAGACTACAGGTTTCATGGCTGTGAAAGGAGCAGGAGCTTATGTAAAGACGCAGAAATGAAGGTCTTGAAGTGGTTCTGGTGAGTGAGGAGGGAGGATGTGGAAGCCATTACGCTCTCCTTAGCTATGTAGACCATGCAAAAAGGCACGTTTCTTTTGAGAGATAGAAAATATGCTCTAGACTGGGTGCGCTGGCTCACGCCTGTAATTCTAGCATTTTGGGAGGCTGAGGTAGGAGGATCACGAGGTCAGGAGATCAAGACCATCCTGGCTAACATGGTGAAACCCCGTCTCTACTAAAAATACAAAAAATTAGCCGTGCGTGGTGGCGGGTGCCTGTAGTCCCAGCTACTCAGGAGGCTGAGGTAGGAGAATCACTGGAACCGGGGAGGTGAAGGTTGCAGTGAGCTGAGAACGCGTCACTGCACTCCAGCCTGGGCGAAAGAGCGGGACTCCATCTCAAAAAAAAAAAGAAAATATGCTCTGAGGAGTCGGGATTCAGTTAAGGTAAGGAACATATACTCTCTAGATAGAGTTGATATCTTGTGAAAAAATTATTTCCAGTGCACAACAGAAAAGAATACTTAGTTTGCATATGTGTGTGTTTGGGGATAGAGGTTAGCACTGATACTTTCCAGAAGAATAGTGGAAAGCTGAGTTAAGAGAAGGATGTGGATGAAACTCTATGGAAGAATGATCACCAGTGGGACTTACCGGGCAGTAACCAAGAATGATAGGTGTAGGAGGCATGTTCTTTATGTTATTTCATAACATAAAGAACTTTCACACTGCTAATGTGAAAGTAAAAGAAGTGACTGTCCTGGGGTTTTACAGAAAAGCAAATTGGTCTAGAGTAGATTGTACAGTATTGAACAAGGGAAACATATGGTGTATCTGCTGCTGCTTCCCACTGCTGAGCCTGGGGCAAGCATGACTAATGATGGGACTCTCTCTGCTGGTACTTCGCCATAGTTTCCATAATTTTTCCTATTGAATTTTCTTTTTCTTTTGAGACAGAGTCTCACTCTGTCGCCCAGGCTGGAGTACAGTGGCGTGATCTTGGCTCACTGCAACCTCTGCCCCTCCTAGGTTCAAGTGATTCTCCTGCCTCAGACTCCCATGTAGCTTCGACTACAGGCAAGTGCCACCAGCCCAGCTAATTTTTGTGTTTTTAGTAGAGACGGGGTTTCCCTATGTTCGTTGGTCTGGTCTGGAACTCCTGACCTCAGACAATCCTGCCTTGGCCTCCCAAAGTGCTAGAATTGCAGGCATGAGCGACTGTGCGTGACCTCCCATTGAACTTTCTTCTGGGAGACCTATACCCCAAATTCCAGAAAGAAGAGATCAGCATTTCTCCTTTACCTTAAATATTCTTCCTCTCCTACAAAAGGTTTCTATTCTCTACTTTTACCCACTTCTGTCAGAAATATAGGATCTGCACAGATTTGAAGGAGGCCCTTAAAGTCCCTCTGAACTGTAAAGGGGGAAGATTTTTTTTAGAAGAAACTAGATGGTTGTCTCCCAAAATTAATATTCTTGCTCAGTTTTACAGAGAAAAAAGTAAATTCACATTATATCTTTCTCTCTCTCTCTCTCTCTCTCTCTCTCTCTCTCTTTTTATTTGAGACAGAGTCTTGCTGTATCACCGAGGCTGGAGTGCAGTGGCATGATCTCAGCTCACTGCAACCTCCACCTCCCAGGTTCAAGCAATTCTCCTGCCTCAGCCTCCTGAGTAGCTGGGATTACAGGTGCGCACCACCATGCCCAACTAATTTTTTTGTATTTTTAGTAGAGACAGGGTTTCACCACGCTGCTCAGGCTGGTCTCAAACTCCTTACCTCGTGATCCGCCCACCTCGGCCTCCCAAAGTGCTGGGATTACAGGCGTGAGCTACCGCGCCCGGCCTATATCTTACTGTCTATGAGAGTGCTCAGGACAAAGCAAGCAAAGTCCTTTGCTTAAATCATATCCAGAACATAGTTTTCTATTTAATTACATTCCACAAAGAACACTTATAAAATGGAGTCCATCCATGTTACTGTAGTGCTTAATAGTTTAGTCGATGGAGTCAGACTACCAATTTTTACCTCATACTGGCTATGTAACTTGGATTAAGTTACAAAACATTCTTTATTTCCTCATCTGTTATCTAAAATAATGTGTGAGAGAAGGATGGCAATGGCACCCACCTCATAGGGTGAGTGTGATCATTAAGTGAGAAAATATGTGTGTAGTTCATTCCCTGGTTCAGTAATAGTGATAAGATCTCAATGGGGAGGAGGAGGGAAACTAGTTTCACTTAAGGGACAAAGAGGCTTATAATTCCCCTAGAAAAGAGATGATTTCGGAGAAGGACTGTTTTAGCGTTTATATGGAATAAAAAGCTGAATTAAGTTACCTAGAGCTGTATGTTGGCTCTCCTTAAGGAAAAATACCAAATAACTAGAGCCAATAAAATTGGATGCCTTGCCTCTGAATTGATGAGAGTTACTTGATGAACCATGAAGAGAAGAGGCCGAATGAACCATCATCATAAATATTGTGACCTGAGTTTCTACATTACATAAGAGGTTCAGCTGGAAGATATCTAAAGTTTCATTACTCTAATTTTGTATTTATTTTGCCATAAGACTTATTATTTGGCAAGATTGTTTAACACTGATGAGTCTGCTTAGAAATGAAAAAGAAAAGATGGAATTAATAAATAATTGGTTATTTGGTTAGGATAGAATTTAGGAGTCAAAATTTAAAGATTATATTAAATGGTAAGTATAGTTTTTCAAATTAAATACAGTAATTGAAATCATACTATAGAGAGTTGAGAAGGAGTGGAAGGGCACTACATTTTAAGTCTCAAATATATATCATATATTTGATGTAACTTTGAATCATTGTGATATTTTACATTATTGGCACTTTGGGGGGTTGAGGCGGGTGGATCACCTGAGATCAAGAGTTTGAGACCAGCCTGGCCAACATGGCAAAACCCTGTCTCTACTAAAAAAAAAAAAATTAGCCAGGCGTGGTGGTGGGGGCCTGTAATCCCACCTACTTGGAAGCCTGAGGTAGGAGAATCGCTTGAACCTGGGAGGCAGAGGTTGCAGTGAGCTGAGATTGCACCACTGCACTCCAGACCGAGCAACAGAGTGAGACTCCATCTCAAAAAAAAAAAAAAAAAAAAAAAAAAATTACATTATTGATATTTTAAATGTTAAAATTGAGTCTCAGAAGAATACCCAGATCTATGCCAAAATGTATTCTTTTTACTAGGATTGCACACTCGTGCATGAACACACAAACATCATTTGTTTATATATATATATAATAATGCAACAGTAGTTTCCAAAGACTGCATACATTATCTTTACATATATTAATAGTGTATCATTTATAATATATGTACATAGAAATGAAACATGAAATAGAATCTACTCAGCCTTTTAAAGTACCCTCCTGTTAAAGGTTAGCATGATAAACTATGGTAAGAGTTTATAAAAAAGAAAACTACCATGTTATAGAACTCTGTAAGTACTGACTTTCTAAATGGCATAGAATTCTTTTATTTTTGCTGATCTTTCAAGGAATTACTTAATTTTTTTAAGAAAAAAGTTTGTCTTTCTTTCATCTCTATGAATAGTGGAAATATTGATAACTGCATCCAATTTATTGGGAAACTGTGACTGAATATATTCACATATTGGAAAGGAGATTGAAAGAAATATTTTCAAAATAAAACAATTTTCTTTAACTCTAACCATATTGATACTTTTCATATGAAGAAAATACATAAATATGTAAATTCAATTTTATTTTCTATCACCTCTTTTACTCTGTCAAAACAGATACTTTTTAAAAACTCAAATGGATTTGCAGAATGAGAAAAAAACCTTGAGATACAGATTTCATAAAGAAATCTATTAAAATAGGTTGTAATTGACAGCTAAGGTTAGGATAACAACTTATATATAATATTTTATTGTCAACTAGGAGCTGAAACAATAGTAGCTAATTCATCCTTGAAAATCTATTTCCTAAAACATATTAAAACAGGATGCACATATAAAACATACATTTAGTATTTCTACAGTTATCTAATTCTAGATGATGAATGAGATTTAGATGCAAAGTATGAAAAGACTAAAGCCATTTCCATATTTACAAACTAATGTGTCCCAGAAAACCCAAATGACATTGCCTTTGAAGACTTGGTAATTAAGAATTTAGAAACTCAAATAATAATTTTAGTCAATTGTGGCCTACATGTTGGATTTGTCTTTATTCACTGTGATATGTAAATAAGATATCTAACTATCTACAGAGATATAAGGTGTACATACTAATATAAATGTACATATTAATATAAGGTGTACCTACACACATGCACACACATATATACACTACGTACATTATCTTAGTATGTATGTTCATGTGTGCATGCATGTACATATGGTGTGTACTTACATATGTATATATGGATGTGCCTGTGTGTATATACACATATATATGTATAATTGGACAGCCAATTTGAGATGTAATAGAAGTCTTGAAAAAGAAACTAAAAGTATTGTGCACTTTTTAGTTCTTGGCTTGAGGATTTAATTTGATGATGGTTTTAGCTTGGCAAGAGCTTTATAATTGTTAATGGAAAGTCTGCCAATTCATTGAAGAATGAACAATAATTTTATTATGTTAGTTCCAACCTAAACATAATTTTTAAAATCATTTTACATAGGTATGAGTCTGCAAAGCTCAAACTGGATTCCTGTCAAATGTATTTATAAAGCTTAATTTTTTTTGAGCAACCTTCAAATAAATTGTTTTAATGAGAAATGCCTACTCATCCTCATTTTGAAAGCAATGTAATATTGTAATCTTGTTTCTTAATTTGTCATTTCAATATGATCACATGCAGATTGAATTTTCCCCAACATGTGTGAAAACAAACTAAATGGTGATAATATACCAATAAAAAATTCTCACTTTTAATTTATTAATTTATTTTAAATGCTATCCAAGTTCTGATTCTGAGGTACAGCAGAAGTAATTTTCTGTATTAACCTGTGACTCCTCAATTTTTTAATCCCTAACCTTCCTAGACCATTCAAGATACAAGATTTTTCTTCATTCCCTGCCCTTGGGATATGAATAATAAGAGGAATGAGGCCAAATTTTGGCGTTGTTGTTGGTTTTTTTTTTTTTTTTTTGAGCCATTAAGTAGATTTTTGTTAATGTATTACAAACGTAATATTCTTAAAGCCAAGGTTTTCAGTTGTATGAGTCAGTCACTTAAGAGAGAGAGAAGTTTTGTTTTGTTTTATTCATTCCAAAAATGTATCTTTACATAGAGAGCAAAAGTTGGCCGGCGCGGTGGCTCACGCCTGTAATCCCAGCACTTTCGGAGGCCAAGGTGGGCAGATCACGAGGTCAGGAGACCGAGACCATCCTGGCTAACACGGTGAAACCCCGTCTCTACCAAAAATACAAAAAATTAGCCTGGCGTGGTGATGGGTTCTTGTAGTCCCTGCTATTCGGGAGGCTGAGGCAGGAGACCGGCGTGAACCTGGGAGGCGGAGCTTGCAGTGAGCGGAGATGGCGCCACTGCACTCCAGCCCGGGCGACAGAGTGAGACTCCGTCTCAAAAAAAAAAAAAAAAGAAAGAAACAAAAACAAAAAAAGTAACAGCAAAAGTTTTGAGAAGTAAAAGTAAACGATTTCTACCAGGGCTCAGCAAACTTTTTTAGTAAAAGAACACATATTAAATATTTTGGGGTTTGCAGGCTATACTTTGTTGCAACTTCTCAACTCTCATTGTAGTTGAAAACAACTATAGACCATATGTAAATGAATTAGTGTGGCTGTGTTCCAATAAAAGTTGAATTATGAACACTAAATTTTGAAATTTATGTATTTGTTTCATGCCATGAAATATTTTATTTTTATTTTATTTTTCTGATCATTAAAAATGTAAGAACCATTCTTTTTATATGTTTAATTTAAGTTCCAGGATACATGTGCAGGACATGCAGGTTTGTTACACAGGTAAACATGTGCCATCGTGGTTTGCTTCACCTATCAACCCATCTCCTAGCTATTAAGCCCCACATGCATTAGCTGTTTATCCTGAAGCTCTGCCTCCCCCTGCCCTCCCCCAACAGGCGCCAGTGTGAGTTGTTCCCCTCCCTGTGTCCATGTGTTCTTGCTGTTCACCTCCCACTTATGAACGATAACATGAAGTGTTTAGTTTTCTGTTCCTCTGTTGGTTTGCTGAGGGTGATGGCTTCCAGCTTCATTCATGTCCCTGCAAAGGACATGATCTCATTCCTTTTTATGGCTGCATAGTATTCCATGGTGTGTATGTACTATAATTTCTTTATCGATTCTTTCATTGATGGGCATTTGGGTTGATTCCATGTCTTTGCTATTGTGGATAGTGCTTTGATAAACATACATTTGCATGTATCTTTATAATAGAATGATTTATATTCCTCTGGGTATATACCCAGTAATGGGATTGCTGGGTCACATGGTATTTCTAGTTCTGGTTCTAGATCCTTGAGGAATCACCACACTGTCTTCCACAATAGTTGAACTAATGTACGTTCACACCAACAGTGTAAAAGCAGAGCCATTCTTCAAGACTGTATGAAAACATGCAGTTAGCTGAATTTGGCCCAAGGACCATAGTTTTCTGACCTTCGATTTTTATTGTAAATCATGAAGAAGAGAGGATGATGTAAATACCAGTATTCCCTCCAAACTAAGTAAACATTCTGACTTCTAGGTAGTCCACATGCTATTTCTTTAGGAAAATTTAAAGGCATAAGGGGGTTGACTTCAGTGATAAAGTTATGATAGAAACCTCCAAAAATTTTGAGTAGACTGCCAAAGTAGAAGGGATTCTATTTTAGGCATCTCAGGATTCAGACTGAAAAACCCCAATCCTCAGAGAAAAGTCTTAACTATGGGAAGAACAACTTATACCATCACAAAAAGTGCACAGAAGTGGTTGAAAGCAAGGTGACAGACCCAAAGGAAAGCTAAAGCAAGGACAAGATACACAGAGTGCACAGTCCCCAGGGCTGGACTTCATCAAGGCATGCCAGGTTGTAATGGTGGGGACGAGGAGAAAGAAGCTACATCTTCTCTGCGGCTGTAGAAGCAGAGCAAAAGATTCCCAAGTTAACCTACTCCGTCTTCAGCTTCATGTGAGAATGACAGTGCCCATATTTAGAAGGGACCATAGGGAATTCTGAAAAGACTAACTTATGAAGTATAAGTCATCAGTTACCTAAGATGGGCAAAGTTACCTATCGTAAGTTAAAATGTGGACTTCCGAGACATGACTATAGTTATAAGAAAATGAATAAAGTTTCCTCCTTACACGGCTGAGCCTGAGGCCTACACGAGGAAAAATTAAAAACGTTTAAGCTTATGTTAAGTAAAGAAACACACTATAATATTTAATGTCAAATATGGATAATCTTGATTATGCTAATCACCATGTGCATTGACTTAAATGTGAAGCATTAACTTCTCATAAAACTTTCCTGAAGAATATGCCAAAACGATAATGACATGTGAACAAATCTAAAAATAGATTTGTTCTCTGAAAGTGTTGGCTTGATCAGTAAAAACAGATATGATCAAATCAACTGTTTCAAATGGAAGGCACCTGTGTTAGGCTGGATTCCCCCCTCCCCCCCACCTCCCCACACTACACTAACGCATGGAATTTGTGAATGCTACTTCATGTGGCAACAAAGGACTTTGCAGATGAGACTCACTAAAGATCTTGAGATAGCGTAAGATTATTCCAAATTATCCAGCTGGGCCCTAATATGCGATCATTAAGTGTCTTCGCATGAGAGAGGCAGAGGGAAATTTGACAACAGTAAAGGAGCAGGCAATCTGACCACGAAGGCAGAGACTGGAGTGATGCAGCCACCAGCCAAAGAATGTTGGCAATCGCCAGAAGCCAGAAGAGAAAAGGAAGAAATTATTCTCTAGATGTTCTGGAGACAGCCCTAGCAACCTCTTGATTTCAGCTCACTAAAACTGATTTTTGATAGCTGGCATCTAGAATTTTGAGAGAATAAATATTTGTTGTTCTAAGCCACCAAGTTTGTGGTTTTGTGTTACGTAAGCCATAAGAAACATAGTGCCCAAGCACTAAGAATTCAGTTTTACTTGAAGAAATTGTATTCTGTTAATTTTTACATTTTTACTTTGTTTTCTATCATTACACATGAAAGAAGAAAAGGGATTTTCAATGACATTATCCAGGGTTAGGATCCATATGTACGTTATTCCACTTGTAACATTTTCAGCTGTAAGATATATTTTATAGAGTGATTCATTGTAAATTTAGACCACTCCTTAATTAGAAAGTTTCTTTAAATTCAGATCTTAATTTTGCTTTCATGTAATCACCACCAACTAGTTCTAGTTCTGGTCTCTCAAGCAACCAAATGGCTCTAGCCTTTCTATTATGTTAGAATATTTTGAAACCTGAATGGATCTAACCTTAATTTAACATCACAATTTTTAAACATATTTGAAAAAAAATCTATGTTCCTCTCCAGGCTCCTCCAGAGTATCTTAGCCTAGTCTAAAAATCTTCTCTAAGCAAAATATATCTAGTTCCTATTATTATCTTTGATATAACTTTGATTTCTATAAACCTCATTCTCTGAAATCCAGAAAAAAGGGAGAAAACTATGAAATTGATGATAACAGTTTATTACTTGTGGGCTTGCCCCATGCTAGGCATTGACCAATGAAGATATCCCTAGTGTTGTGATCCTCATTTTATAAAGGAGAAAATTGAATTTAAGAAAATTCTTCTAAAATATTTAGTAAATGTGCAATTCAAACATTGAAACAGTTAAATATTTAACTAAGATGACATTAGAATAATGTGAGTGGAAGAAGAACTTTAGCTCAGAGAAATACTACTTTTCTTTTCTTTTCTTGTTGCGACAGAGTCTCACTCTGTTGCCCAGGCTGGAGTACAGTGGTGCCATCTCAGCTCACTGCAACCTATGCCTCCCTGGTTCAAGCGATTCTCATGGCTCAACCTCCCGAATAGCTAGGATTACAGGCATGTGCCACCACGCCCAGCTAATTTTTGTATTTTTTTTAGTAGAGATGGGGTTTTGCCATGTTGGCCAGGCTGGTCTTGAACTCCTGACCTCAGGTGATCTGCCTGCTTTGGCCTCTCAAAGTGCTGGGACAACAGGGATTACAGACCTGAGCCACCACGCCCGGCCAGTACCACAAATCTTCATTTCACAGGTTTAACTGCAACCTTTTACACAGCTATGATATATGGCTGGCTTATGTGGAGCTGATGTCCAATTAAAAATGTCATTTTTCTTTTTCTTTTTGACAGAAATACTTGCTAAATCAGGGTCACTATATTGTGTTTGTGAAAATGCCTTCCTAAAACAATGTATAATAAAACTCTGTGTTCTATTAAATTTTTAAGTGCCTGGTTCACAGATTGGATTAACCATAATCTTTGGTTCAAAGCATCTTCTCATTATTAGTTAGTTTGTTAGCTACTGTTAATAATGTAATACTGGGAAGACAATCTATAACACAAAATAAGGTGTCTGCCATTTCTTTGCCTCCCTTTTAATATAGTTTTATTGCATTTATATGTATTCCTTAAGTCTTCTTCTTTGAATTATATTTCAGGGTTTTTTTTTTCCTGCCTTGTGTAAAGGGCATCAAGCAATATCTAGTTGTTTGGGACTTTTATACTTAATATAATATTGTAAAGGTTCACCTCTTGCTGCATTACATTATGGCTTATTTAATTTGTCTGGTGGAAATAATCCATTGTGTAAATGTTACAGTATATTCATCTACACATTGGCAGTTGTGTGCATTGAAAATGTGTTCATTTTTTTGTATGTTTTTGGTGTTATCATTTTAAAAAAATTTTTTTAGGGTGCCTGAGGTAAAAAGGCTCTTGATTATAATATACAGGCAGTTATATTTTTTCCTTTTGTTTAAGAACTTTCTCCCTACTCAAGCTCTAAATGATATTATCTCTATTTTTAACTGTGAGTATTTTTTTCCTTAAATTGAACACCCTTGAAAAATAGTGAGATAATTGTTGTTATATGAGTTGTTTTTTTTTTTTTTTTTACATGTATCTAACCATTTTTCCACCTCTGTTGAATGATCGTTCCTTTTTACCCTGATGTGAGATTCACCTTTGTGGGAGATCAAAGTTCCAATTTTGGAGGGATTTCTTTTTGGCTCTTTATTATATTTCACTGGTTTATTGGCTAAACTCTGTCAGTAAAATATTCTCTTAATTACTATAGTTTCATAATAAGTCATATAATTTAGGGAAATTTCATTTTGTAGAAATTACTGGTCTTCACTAATATCCTCTTTTCTCCTCCTTTTGTATAGACAGAATATTTGACTCCATTGCCCTCTATTATTTGGGCAGAAGCATGTGATAAATTCTAGCAAATCAAATTTTATTGGAAGTCCTATGTGTCACTTACAGACAGAGGCAACAAAATACCCATTCTCTCATTTCTCATTTCCCTTTCATGATGTCCAATTAACTCTGTGTTTCAAATAGAAAATATGGTGGAGGCCTGGACAACCTGGCTCCGTGAATAATTGTATGGTTCATATCTTCCTATGGGACATATAAGGTGAATTAAAAATACATTTTGCATAAACAAGATATTTATGTTTTAGAGTTGCTGGTACTGCATTTTGTAATGTATTTATATTATAAATTCAAATCCTTAGATAGGCATTTAACTATGTACTAAAAAACAACTTTTTCTTTTTACTGTTAAGTATCCCTACATACTGGTGCTAATGTATGAGTTACTATACAAGGTTTCTTTCTATCTGTGTTCTTTAGTTAAAGTATATTGGAGACTTAAGATATTCTCTGTACCTAGTAGCTTTAAATTGAGAGAATTTGGTTTTGAGAAATAGGGTTGTAAGAGAGCATGACATAGCAGATGGGGAAATTGAAAATCTGATTCATTCCACACAAATTGTCAGTAAGTCTCTTATTTGGAAAGAGATTTACCTTTTGAAAGTATGAAGTTGAACGTTCTGAGAAAGAAGACAATTTTCATTAGTGGAAGTTTTAAATGGGTCACAAAGAAAACACTATAGCATAGTATCATGTAAGGTTTTGCCCTACATAGAGGTTAAGATGCTTCTTTTTCTTTCTCTCTACTAAACCATTTGTAAAAACTATGAAGGGATTTTTTTGTTTGTTTGTTTGTTTTTGAGATTTAGTCTCTGTCACCCAGGCTGTAATGCAGTGGTGTGATATTGGCTCACCTCCAATATCACAGGTGCAACCTCCACCTCCCAGGCTCAAGCGAATCTCCTGCCTCAGCCTCCCCAGTGGCTGGGATTACAGGTGACTGCCACCACGCCGGGATAATTTTGTGTAATTTTAGTAGAGATGGGGTTTCACCATGTTGGCCAGGCTGGTCTCAAACTTCCGGCCTCAAGTGAACCACTCACCTCAGCCTCCTAAAGTGCCAAGATTACAGGCATGAGCCACCATGCCCGGCCTATGGATGAGATTTAACTAGGAAAATGGAAGTTGTATCTTGTGATCCAAAGGCCTGGAAAGAGCACAGCAACAGAGTCAAAGTTTGAGCTGTCTCATGGAATTAAAAAAAAATTCACAGGATTGACATAGTTTAAATGGATATCTTAGCAACTGCATTGGTACAATATAGGTATTTACCATGTGTTCTGGTTTTTTAGATTGAATACTTATAGACTTATAAATAACTATGATACTGTTATTATTGAGAAAGTATACTTTTGTGAAAATACTACTCTAATTTAATAATAAAGAAACCTCTTTTTGTTTTGTTTTCATCTGTTTTCTCTGAGTTGAAACTTTTCTGCACTTCAGGATTTGTACTGTAAAAATTCTATTGCCATAATACTTGCCTGCAGCTAGATACTTAAGTTATCACGATAAAGATTGATTTAAATTGAGTGTAATTATATGCCTACAATCTTTTAAAAATTTTTCCCCTTCTTTAACCATTAATTTTCAAAACCATAATTATCCACAATATGTTTAGTTGGTGGTCTTGAATTAGTGTCTTTTAAAATAAGATCTATGTGCTGGTTAATTTACTCTGATTAGAAGAGAATCACTAACACAGAGCAATTCTGTGAATTTGAAATGGGGTCTCTTAACTTTTACAGCTGCAAGATGGGATTGAGTCACCCACATTAAAATGTTACTAAAGTTCTATTCACTCATTAGACTGGTAGTTTAAAAAATGTAAATGAGATTCTACTTTTTACCTATCAGACTGAAAAAGATAAAGTTTAAAAGGTTTGAGAATACACAGTATCAGCAAAGGCGTGGAAAACAGGCACTTTCCTATGGTATTGTGGCAAATGTTAACTGCGGCAATTTTTTTAAAGAGTGATTTAATAAAATATTTTTACAATGTAAATCATCAAATCATTGACCAGTAGTTTCATTTTCAGGAATGAATCCAAAAGATTTTCTCCTTTAAGTGTTCAGAGGTATATACGAAATGATTCATTTCTGGCAATGTGAATGATAAATGTCCTTAAAGGTATTGTGAAATTCAGGAAATTCATGCAATGTGGTATTAATTTACTCTTCAGTCATTGAAAAGAAAGCTAGACTTCTGTATGCATTGAAATATACAATCTCCACAAAAGGAAATTAAAATAACAGTGTTTACACTCTGCTTTAATCTATGCATTTTAATGGAGTGCCTGTGTATGTGTAGAACACCCACATATTAAGTGTGTTCGCATATTTAGAAAGCTTTTGAATTACACAATAATAATTTGTAATAATGGTTGCTATTGGCAATAGTGATTCAAAATACAGGGGAGGAGAACTTATTTTTTAAATGAAATATATAATATTAATATCGATTACTTTTTCTTTTAAAAATCATTATGCAAAGAAAGGGAGAGCCCATTTAATTTTTTTGAGTGTGCAGCACGAAAATATAACAATGACTATGAAGACGGCCCTACATATCCTGCTGGGTGCTGCAAAGACTCTCTGGCCCCTGTCATACCAGCTCCATCCAGTTTTCAGTGACTTAGCACTGACCTCAATTCCTGAATGAGTATCAGAGCAACCTCTGGTTAAAAAAAAAAAAAAGAAAGAAAGAAAGAAAAAAAAAAGTACTAGTTCTCTGCAGAAAGCTATTTTTTATGCAGATAATTTTCCAGTTATTCTAGGCAAGTCATCAACTTTTATTTTTCAGCAATTAGATAAATATGTTTACCCTAGAGCTAGTCACATCTTCTCAACTCTGCCCAGGTATCCGATCACCTATCATTGATCTATATCCCCATGGTTTATTTCCTTTTATTCTGCAAAAGAATATGAAAGGCTTTTGCCAAACAATATTACAGCCAGGAACCGATGCTGTGAGACTGGAAGCCTGCCCCATGCTATAAAAATAAGATTGTATCATTAAATCGGGCTCTCAGGTATTTGCCAACCTGGGTAATGATGTCTCTCTGGGATACCTGCCCTTTTGGCAGCCTCCCATCCAGGCACAAGTCAGTAATCACAATTAGTGTGAAGTGGAATAAGAGTGCCAAGTCTGCAAAAAAAAAAAAACAAAAAAAAAGAAAGAAAGAAAAAGAAAAAGAAAGCAGAGGAAATGCAGCAGAGTCTGAAATGCAACACAGTGCGCAGGCACAAAACTCAAGGCAAAAAAAGCTCCATTCTTAAAAAGGAATAAAGCAACGATAGATTGACTGCCAAACTGTATTTTCTGTGTAGGTATGCCTGATTGTCCTGTCATTCTTTTGAACATTTCAGAGTCTTCCCAATGTGACTCTTTCCTCCCAGATAGTGTCATGCGCCCTTCCCTAGGTACCTGTGGCAGAGAGGAGTGATGCAGAGTTAAGGACTCCTGTTGAGGACACCTAGAATGGAGCTCATCCTTTACTGAAGAGGACAGGAAAAGATTGAATAAATAGAGAGCAGAGAATAAAATGGTTAGAGCTGCTTGAGTAAATTCATACGATGGATTTATCAGCTGAGAGATACCTTTAAGATCCTAAAGTACAGTTGGAAGGTAGGTTGGAAAAATTTCAAATCAATATATCTCTTCCTTTAATTATGTTGTCTATGCTGGCCAGTCACCTTGAATTTCTATCTCTCATGATGAATCACTCTCAGTTCCTAAGTACTTGTTTGTTACACTGCATATTTTTGATTGTGTCCCTTAAAGTTCCATCCCAACACAGTTAGCATATTGCCTTGAACATAACAGATGTGCAAGTGAAGGTTGGGTGGGCATGTTTAGTATTATTTGCTGATAGATTATTAGCATTTCCACTTAAATTGTGGGCCAACACATTTGGAGTTGTGAAAAAGTACAATATCTTCTGATTTACATCTAGGAATTAGTTGACCCATATTATTATATGGAAATACCTTTAAAAAAGCTGGTATACTACAAAGACAGATACAGAATCATAATGGGTCTACCTTATCTCTTTTTGTTTCCCTTTAGGGACCTAGTATGGATTATACAGAATCACCAGCAGCTGCAATAGCATTGCCAATTAATAATTGCTTTAGATTTAGACTCTCTCTTCTTCCCTTCTGAATAAAACACATAAAATACTTCTACTCCAAGTCATATATGCTTTTTAAGTTCTTGTTAAATTAGTCCCCAATTGAATGTAAATATCTTTTGTTTCTTACCACATAAGAGCCATTATTGAAACTCCTTAAATTTACAGACACCAAAACCATCAATGAAAAAAAAAAAATCTTGTCAAAATGGGCTTACAGGTGGACATTCTACTTACTCTCTCATGCATTTAATTGAATTCCGTGCAATTTCATGTGCATTATAATAGACTTCTTTTACACCATCAGGAAACAAGTTTTAAAACATGTGCTGTGCATTAAACATCACATAAATATTCAGCAAGGGAAAGAAAAACAGTTCTAAAGGAGTATAGTAATTTTACAGTCTCTGGTTTCTAATAAATTTTTACAGCAATCCTAAACTGCATTAGCAAGTCCCAGTTTATTGTCAGGCTTCTGCACAACATCCCTCAATGACATGTCAAATCTTTACCACAGCGGTTGAACTCCTAAAGCTGTCCTCATTGGCAAGAATCTTGTCAGATTAAATTGCCAGCTCTTGTCAAGTAAAGATATATTCTCCCGATGATGACATGAGTTGTCCTTTCACTGTGGCTGGATTGTAAATTCCCAGGACACCCCAATAACCACAGTTTTTGAGAATAAAAAGAGAATTTACTGGCCTTTCAAAATGTCAGTTCTTCCCTGAATAAAATATCTAATCATTTTAACAGTATGATTCTTATTTCTGTGTTCTCATTGTATTACCATTTACCAACACATTCAGTGGGTAACTTAGGATGTTGCACATGCTTTTTTTCTGCCTCTCCCCACTTCCTTCTCATTTCCCACATTAAATATTATGAATGTGTATCTCTCAAGAAATTACTTTTTATTTCAGTTACCCAAGATATTATATGTAGAGAAGAATTTATAGAGTCTCTTTGTTGCTCTCAATATTTGTTAAAAATGTAAAAGAATAGATACAGTCAGCAAGCTACAATGACAATCCATTGACAAGAATGGCATTCTTGGTGCCAAACTTTTAAACACTAACAATAAATACATAAATTGTATTCTTTGTATGAGATATGTAAGGGCCCACTTTAGAATACACTGCACATGTCATGAGACAGGATGAGATGTCATCTTATGCCTTTCTACTTAAATTCAGGGGATCACATTTCCTCTAACACAAATTATCTGAGTCTATATCACAATTGTAAAGGATGGCTTGACTCTGAAGAACCCAGGATTCCAGCTAGACAATTTTACATGCCTAATAATATGTTCAAAAAGTAGTTAAATTTCAGCAGTTAAAAGAGTTTTTGTGTTATTATAGCAGCCATTAACTTCCATATTTATAAGACACCTAGGATTACACTTTAAATGGTAACTTGGGTGGGGCATGGTGCCTCACACCTATAATCCTGGCATGTTGCTTTGGGTCCAGCCTGAGCAACGTAGAAAGATCCTGCCTCACTATTCACAATAGCAAAGACCTGGAATCAACCCAAATGTCCATCAGTGACAGACTGGATTAAGAAAATGTGGCACATATACACCATGGAATACTATGCAGCCATAAAAAAGGATGAGTTTGTGTCCTTTGTAGGGACATGGATGCAGCTGGAAACCATCATTCTTAGCAAACTATCACAAGAACAGAAAACCAAACACCGCATGTTCTCACTCATAGGTGGGAACTGAACAATGAGATCACTTGGACTCGGAAAGGGGAACATCACACACCGGGGCCTATCATGGGGAGGGGGGAGGGGGGAGGGATTGCATTGGGAGTTATTCCTGATGTAAATGACGAGTTGATGGGTGCTGACGAGTTGATGGGTGCAGCACACCAACATGGCACAAGTATACATATGTAACAAACCTGCACGTTATGCACATGTACCCTAGAACTTAAAGTATAATAATAATAAAAATTAAAGAAAGAAAGAAAGAAAGAAAGAAAGATCCTGCCTCTACCAAAAAAAAAAAAAAAAAAAGAAAAGAAAGAAACGGAAAGAAAAAAAAATTATCTAGGTGGCATATACCTGTGATCCCAGCTACTTGGAGAGTGATGTGGGAGAATCACTTGGGCTCAGGAGGTAGAGGCTGCAGTGAACTCTGATAGCACTATTGCACTCCAGCCTGGACAACAGAGTGAGATCCCATTTTAAAAAGAAAAGGTAACTTGAATAGGTGCAAAAAACATTGCTCTATAATGATGTGTGAGGTCATGTGGGAAAGTACATATTTTCTATGTTAAAATTGTCCTGAGTCCCAAATATTTCATTGAACAATGTATTCTGCCCCAAACAAGATAAACAAAATCTAACCCATCATTTAAATTTCAGCATAGGCTTACTTACTAACTAGTGAATTGATATTTCCTTCATAATTAATCTAGGACGATTTTGTGTCATGATTTTCCATGTTATCAAATAATAAAGGTTTTAGTTATATGTATTTATTTTAAATCAATTTACAGGTAAATTTATTTCACAAAATAGATTTCAGACATCATAAATGAGTCCAAATGAGTAAAAATTACTTGCTGAAATTTAGATTTGTCCATAAATTTAGGAAATTAGGAACTTAGTTTCATTCTATTCCATTACTGTGTCAGTTCTTGACTCAAATATCCATCAATGTCCCAAAAAAAGGCATTAATGTTTAGATCACTAAAGATTATATTTACTTTTGTAAGTTGACTTTATACTGGATTAATTTACATTCATTTCTCATCTTAGTCTAGAACTGTATAATTTTAAAGATCTGACTTGGTCTTGATTGATCAAACCACAAAAGCAAAATAGCATGTATTCCTGCTTCATAGCTACATGAGTATAAACTTGACCTTTTTAAAAAAACAGTCTGGGCTGGGCGCAGTGGCTCATGACTGTAATCCCAGCACTTTGGGAGGCCAAGGCGGGTGGATCATGAGGTCAGGAAATCAAGATCATCCTGGTCAACGTAGTGAAACTCCATCTCTACTAAAATACAAAAAAAAAAAAAAAAAGTCTGTCAATCACCTTAAAAATTATTATTTTTTTAGTGGGCAAATGCTAGAAGCAATCTACTTTCCCAGGATCCTTCAAATCTGGGTCATAAACCAACACAACTGTATTATGAGGATGAGATTTAGGTGATTTTTATATTCTATTTTAAATGTCTTTTAATGTTACATTATAAGAGATGATATAGTGTAATAATGTTATAGTTCATGCTGTAACTTGAAATAAATTAAAATTCAATGTTAATAATATTTAATAGTAATTCACTATAAATATCAAAGTAGCATCAAACAGTCCATTTTCTATCTCATTTAATATAATGTTAGTACAATACTGAGTAAACTAAAGAGGTAAATTTCTTCTGTTTCATCTATTAACATTAGGTGTTATATTTCTATTCTTAAAACTGTATTGCTTACAAAATAACTGGGTACATCTTGTGTTTACAACTTAAAAGCAGATGTTAAAATACAATGGCACAGGATCTCTTTAATATAAATAGTGGTCACTTAATATTTTAACTTATAAAAATAGACACGTACATAACACACTTGAAAATAGCATCCCCACGTTAAGTACATGATTTGGGGAGTTTTCTTTCAGTCTGTTTTGTGTATTCAATTGATAGCTATTTAGTTGAAAAAAAAAACTTGTTTATTTTCTGCACCAGTATCATATTGTTTCTCATTTGTATTTTTTAAATCTGCTTACATTTGAGCAAGAGAACAAGAATTAGATACATTCTTAGTTTTTCAATGGAACTGACATTCTATTTAATTCTATTAGCTGACATTCTATTTAAACATATGTGTTAAAAATTTAAGTAAGCCATTGCTCTTTACTCTCCTAAAAAGGGCTTTTTGAGAGGTCTAAACTACCTATATTAATCTCATCTAAAGAGAGGGTAAAGTGATACATCAGAAAAATCAATGCAACAACAGATTAATGTAACTGTATTAAAATCCTATTTACATAAAATTAACATAAATATGAGTTAGTATGCCATATGCTACAGCATCTGCTCTTCACTGTATTAATAACAAGGCTGTCCCCAATAGGAATCTTAAAATTAATACATATTTAAATTGTATGTGTGTATATATATATTTATATATATGTGTATGTGTGTATACATAGATATATATATTTTATGAAGTTTTGACAATGTGATATATGTGAAATTTTGCCAGTTGCAAACAGGCTGATTCACACGGAAATGATATCATCATCAACTGGATTATGATTCTGGTTTATAATAGGTGGCTTCTGAGCTATTTCACATTCTTTTTCAGAAGACTGTTTAACCTCAAGCTAAATAAAACTTTCAGTTAACATAATTACTCCCTTTGCTTCCTGGTGTCTCCCTATTCCATCTTCTTTGAGGTCCAGTCCAATGAGCCAATGAAAAATAATCAATAACCCATCATATGGGAAGATGCTTTAAGACAATCTTACACTTCACTATCTGTTGCTAAATGTTTTTATTTTGTTTTCCCAAAACAAACAGCCTAAGTTCATTTGATGGTTGCTTCTTCTAGCTTCTAGGGTGACTAAATAAAATAATTTCCTAATACAAAATTTTGTAGGAACATCAAATACATCGAAGTGGGAATGTTGCACTTTGTTCATTTTAAGAAAATTGATGTACTTTGCTTCTTTTTATTTCCATTTTTTATGACTTAATGCAAGTTGTGAATTGTGTTCTTGCATGTTTTCTTCATGTAATTTTTCACAAAGCAAAATGAAGGGTAATAATTGTCTCAAAATGATAAATTAACTTGGAGTTGCTATGGTTATAATTTCAAATCAATGTGGTAGAGCATATAAATATTAAGCGTAGATATTTCCTGTCCCAGATGCATTGAAATAAAGCTATAGATCATTTATTCCTCAGTATGAGCACAACTGTTATATTACCTATTTTTTATGTATAATTACACAAAAGGATGTTCGGTAGTAATTAAGACTAAAAGGAAAACAAATGTTTGACTTAAAAAAAGAACAATTTCCTTTAAGAATGCCAGCTAATTATAAACACAGTGTGTTTATGTGCATATATGTGTGTCTATCCACATGCATCTAGATGTACACATACAGATGTAAATGCGTATAGTTATAGACACATATAGATACAATTCTTATACTACAGACACCTTTCTTTCTGAAGTAGATAAGTGAGGAATCATAGTTCAGAATCTCTCCACTCTTTTTCCTATAATCATTTGACATCTGGAATCTATGATGCTCTCCTCTAAATAACCACACAGGCCGGGTGCTGTGGCTCACACCTGTAATCCCAGCACTTTGGGAGGCCAGAGGCAGGTGGATCACTTGAGGCCAGGAGTTCAGGACCAGTCTGGCCAACATGGCAAAACCCCAACTTTACTAGAAATACAAAAATTAGCCAGACGTGGTGGTACGTGCCTGTAATCCCAGCTATTTAGGAGGCTGAGGCAGGAGAACTGCTTGAACCCAGGAGGTGGAGGTTGCAGTGAGCTGAGATGGTGCCACTGCACTGCAAGTCTAGGTGACCAAGGGAGACTCTGCCTCAAAAAATAAAACAAAGAAACCAACAAAAATCTACACATATGGTCACAACTCAATCCTTCAAATATTTCTGAGGAGGTTATAAACACTGTAAGTCTATCATCAGAGGTCAGACTAAGAAGAACTATTGAAGTAAAATGCAAATGATTAATTCCTCAGCTTTCAAGGAGCCAGCAAGCATTTGTCTTCCATTTCTTATTCTGTATAAAAATTGAATTGCCATTCAGTAACATATTGTGTAAAATTTACAGGATAGTATTTCATCGACTACGTTCTATGTACTTTCACTGTGATCTTGAAATTTCATATTTTTTAATCTCTTCAATTTAACTAGCTGTTATCTGTATATTTGATACTCAGTTTGACATTCCAAATCTTTGAGTTCTCAGGTTGTGCTCCTAGCCCTGCCTCTCATAAAGTGCTGTGCACAGATCAACAGCATCTGCAGTAGTTTGTTGGAATCTCAGGCTCCAATCCAGACCTACTGAATCAGAATCTGCATCTTAACAAGATGCCCAGGGAATTTGAATTCACATTAAATTTTAAGGAGCACTGGATTTAGAGATGCTTAAGAATGACAAATATTAGAATTTTAAAATATGTTCTTTACAGTGTTAGCTTTATATATGATTTGTATATACTTTATTACTATAATAATTTTCCTCTTCCTGTCTTAACTCTGATTACTTCCATTTAGTCATATTTTTATTTTCCTTTTATTTTTAAACTATTTTTTTCAATAAATATGTGCTCTCTTGTCCCACATAATGTTGACATATTTCAACTAAAATAAAAATCAACACTAGTAATGAATGCAGTTCTGCTTCTTTTTCTGTATTGGAAGATGATCATCTGTCCAAAAAAGACAACTGCAACTTAAGTATTCAAAAGACAAATCAATCAAATTTGGAAACATAGCACTTAATTACTTTTCTTCCTTTTGGAAATCTCTAGATAATATAAGCTAAAATATGCTGTGACTATATTGGTCTGCTAAAATTTATTAAGGGTAGGCAGTGACTATATTCTGGTAGTTGATCCAGATGCCATCAGGAAACTATTTCCTGATTTTTAGTAATAGTAGAAAACAGAACTGGGATTCATTGTTTTCTGCACCCATAACTTTGGCAATCAATGGTGTAAGTTCTTGCTACAAAATTAACCTTGCCTTGAAAGATATTTATACATGTAATGCATGACATTTCTATATTTTTTTTTCTAAAACTAGCTTCATGGTCTAGGAAAGAGGAGCTTTATCTACAAGAGCAGATATTAGAGAACACACAGACCACTAAAATATTTTTCAAAATAAAAATGTAAAAGGGATTGGGTGGTGTAGCGTAGTAATACAACAACTAAGAACTAGACACAGTGTTTCTTCTTACAGTTAATGAGCTATGTATATGAAGATCCATATATTTTTAACTCATATGTTCTATGTTCATGTTTCATAAGCAATAAAATCAAAATGTTTTCTATTTATGTCATACATGTTTGAAGAAAAAGAACATGTTACAAAAGGCAAAGAAAATCACACAGAAATTCTTTATCATAGCAAAAAAAAAAAAAAGGCTTTATAACATGCCCGATTTGACTCACAGTGTTATAGTATTAAAAATTTGAAGGTAATTGAACAAATTAGGTGCTTCTGCTTGGTTCCCAGCCTTAGGGTAAACTCAGACCTATCCTGGCAATGAAAAAGAAGAAACGATATGTGTTATCTATATGAAAACCAGGATGAATTTTAAAATGACTAAAAGCATTTACAAAATATCATAGAACTTTTTAATTTTAATGAAGATTCTTTTTTACCTTAGCATTGAGGGGCTATAATTTAGTCAAATCTCTAAAAAAGGAGCTCAAAAAATAAAACTATCTAAAAATCTAGCTGATATTAAAATTCTGTACTTACTAGCAATATCTGCCCAGCTAAACAAAATCTAAAATATGTTTTAGAATACATGTACAGATGTTGGAATTGTTTTGTTTTCATTTATTGAGATTTTATTTTCTTTGAAAAAATTGCCTGAGATTAATTACAGAAATCTGGAATTGTTCCATTAAAAAATAATATCAAAACAAAACAAAATACCATCTGGACTCCCAGGTTAACCTGAGCATCCATGGTTTTGATTCCTCTTTGTAAACAGGTCTAGAAGAATTTCTATCACTTTTGATAAGTAAGTAAATGTCCCGATGGCAGCAATCCAGTCCCAATTTTAAAAATTAATTCATCTAATTATAATTTGTTGAACATCCACTATGTGCATAGGAAGTGAGGGTTATTCAGAACCACAATTTCTGACTCAGCCCTTCTGTGTCTCCCTTTTCTAAGGGCTCAAGTTTTGAGAATGGGGAGATTCCAGGTCTACTGTGGAGGGGATTCAGAGGAACAAAAAGAAGTTGAGATAAACAGGTAGAAGTGATATAAATTGAGAAATTGGTATTACCTAAAGAAATGCTGTCTGCTGTTAACATACTGTTTTTGCAGAAGTCCTCACTCTAAGGAAAATCAGACGTACACACCTACTTTTCTAGAATAACCTGTCCTTCAAGGGAAAATTAGACCTTACGTGATGACAGCTTTAATTTTCATAATTATCCACCTGTTTAATTTATTAAATAAACAATAAATGCCTAGTTACCCACGCATTTCTTCCAAAGAACTTCTACTTTTGAATACTATAACACGGATTTCCTTGAGCTCAAAGAATACAGGAAAAGGTGATTAGTTGTACTTATTTGTCCATCTTTGATAAAGTTCAGCAGGATATGTCGTGAATAAAATTGTACCAGTCTCTTTTACTGTTCATTTTAAATTACTATGATTTCTACTGGAATTCAAAATCAGCAGCAATCAAACATCTAAACTGTAGCATTGATGGCACAATTTTATTCAATGAATCTCATTGAGCTTACCTGGCATAACACAAGAATCTTAGACCAACATCTGTCTCTAGAATTCTACCCCCCATGTTAGCAACCAGAGAAGCTAGAGTCTCAAGCACTGGTTTTCCAGTTTTCCTGGCAAACTCTCCCCATCATATTCCTAAGTCCACACATTGACCTTGATCATCTTACTCTCCAGTAAATACCCCTTCTCCCTTTTCAGGCTTTTTCCTACTGGGCGAATAGACTATGATGTTATATTCATTTATTTTTTATGTGGGAGCTCCACAATCTAGACTTCTTGTTCAGTTATACTTCTTTTATCTAAGCTCATCATATTTTATTTGTATTATTTCTTTGGACTGCTGGCAACTCTTCAAATGACCACGATTTTCCAAATTGGAAAGCTTCCTCTAATGTATAATACTTAAGAAGCATATAAAATTGTCTTTACTTATAGGCCATTTAGAGTCTTAAGATTTAGCTGATAACATAGATTTATAACCAGGTCCTATTTCCATACTGGGATTAACTAGAACTAAGGTAGACCATAGGAACTTATATTTGGCATTTCTGAGAATTGAGAATCAATTATTTAGGATACTGCTATAAGTATGATAAGTGGCTAACCCATCTTAAGTGTAGGCATAGGTGAACAATTTTATCGGTCAAGGTATTTTTTCCCAAGTATGCTTTATAAAGCACTAAAATTTAAGATTGTTAACAATATGAAAGGGAAAAATGGTCTATATGCAAATACAATTGGTTTAGACCACACATTTTTTATTAGAGTATCACTTGAAGACTTTAATATAGTAATTTGAACTGTGATTCTTCAAGAGCATTGAGTGTACATTATTTATCAAACAAATGTGATGCAACTCATATTTTTAAATATTTTCTTAAAATTATCTATGCATTTTTGATTATTATAAAAAGTAGAATGGGAAGATTTAAGAAACCTCATAGCTGATGTTAAGTTGAACTTCTGAGAAGAATATCTGACAAACTAATATTGAAGTTTATAATATGTACTAAGTATTTTAAGTCATTTGATTGTTATGGTGAGTATAATTATTACTGTTACCATAAATTGTGCCAATGCTGTGGCAGACACCTTAAGGAGAAATAAATTTGAGAGGAAATATGCCACAGATGGTTTTCGCATTAACCTCTCTTATCCTGTTTTCTGTTTTGTTTGTTTATTTGAGATGTGTTTCACTCCGCTGCCCAGGCCGCAGTGTAGTGCACAATCATATCATGGCTCACTGCAGCTTCTACCTTCTGGGCTCAAAGAATCCTCTTGGCTCAGCCTCTTGAACAGCTGGGACCACAGATGCGTGCCACCACATCTGGCTATTTTTTTTTATTTTTAGTAGAGATGGGGTCTCATTATGTTGCCCAGGCTGGTCTTGATCTCCTGGACTCGAGCGATCCTCTCATCTCAGCCTCCCAAAGTGCTGGGATTATAGGTGTGAGCCACATGCCTGGCGTATCCTGCTTTTATAACTGTTACATATTTTACTTACTATGACTTACAAAATTTCTCCAATTATTCTGTGTATCAGAAGGGATGAAAAATATCCAGTGAAAGTCATGTTATTGTATATTGACAAACTTACCTAAAATCACAATTTATGATGTTCAGAGAAATATACTTGAGCAATTTAGTATATTTACAATGGCCCAATGCTACTGGAGAAATGGTTTCTAAAGGATGCATCACAAAGAGATTTGTAATGTAAAAAATGCATTCTCATTGACTTATTAAATCAGGAAATCAATAAGCACAACTCTTCCAAACAGGGTTAGATATAGGAAGTTGTATAAGTAATTTCACAGTCTCTGTCTGGGCTATTGTTCACACATTTTTGACACTGTCTATGTATTCTAGATTGAGAAATACTTCTGTATCTGTCATGGACTTGTAGCAATTGTGACCATCTGTTAAAGATTTCATAGAATTACTAACCAAGTTGTTAAAATGTGTTACCTTCTTATGCAGTGTTGTGTTTCTACACTTTAATAATTAGATTTGTTTGTTTCATGGCATGTGGCTGTGATGTTCACATTGGTAGTAGTGTCTCTAACCTCTTACTACTAAAATGTGTTAAATTAGAGTTTCCAATTTATGTGCCACTGACCCTTTATTTAAATGTGATCTGTATCTAATTATTATAAACATGATTTAACAAACCATATGCTCACTCATCTGTTCTTTATTGTATTAATGTGTCTCCTAAAGGACTCTGAAATTAATGTATAGCAGACACAGGTGTCCTAATACCTGGTAGATAACAGGTATTCTTGATTTATTTTCAGGTAAAAATAATAATGTAAAAATAATGAATACTAAAGATACACATTATAATGTACTAAAGTATCATTTATGACTTAAAAGTCATAGCATAGTAACAGTAGTCTGGTAGTTTAGGATATTTACAAAGTCTGTGATTGTAAAAATAAATTTTAAGCAGCCGTACCTCTTTTGTTAATATTTACAATTCTTATTTTTTAACACTGAAAGGATTTGAAGAATAAAGCATGCATAACACCACCTACTCAAAATCAGTGTACAGAAATTGCCAAACTGCTGTATATACTCTTGACTAGGTTTTCGACCTGACTCTAATCTACAAACTTGTGAAACAGCACTAAAAGGCAAAAACTTTAACTGACTCTCCAGTGCTTGCTTCAGTTTAGGCTTTCAAAAAATTGATTTTCAGATGATGCAGAATGACTCTAGACCCAAGGCACTCTTCTAGAAATGAATTGATTCTTAACTTACTATTATTATGTCACTTACATACAAGATGGTCTGGATATATTTTCTATTTAGATTTTACATATTGTTCAATGTATTATTTTATATTTTGGTCTTCTTATGTCTGTTGAAAACACTAGCACTTTCTATACTTCTTCTTTGAACTGAAAGACTTGTTTCTCAATATTTAAGGTACACATGGAAATCAGACCATGGGCCCCATCGACAGCTAATTGTAAGAACAAAATGAAACAAACAAAAATCCACCTGAACATTTGAATGTGTGCTTATTGACAATAGCTTCAGACATTCACTTAGAACACTGCATTAATTTAAATGGTTTCCTTTAGTCGAATTTTTATTCAGAAGGTGGTACAAATTGTTACATTTTTACTTTTAAAATCTGCATTTCCTTTTCTTTTTCAGTCTCAGGTTATTAACCTTAGCATGATAGCAGGTGGCCAGCATGAGAGAATGAACAGATTCTTCAGTTTTCCAATATCCTAACATACTGCCTACTGCAACAGATTACACTACCAGTAATGTACTGTATCATCTTATGGCTTAGTGATAACCTAATGAGATGAAACAGACAAGGACAAAAATAGAAAGCTTTATATGCTTAACCTATGGCTGAACATTTTTATTTGTTTCAAAAATAGTTAAATGAAAAAAATTAAATAGATTCCATTATAAATAGGCAATTAATTTTATTGGACTCATAATATTATTTTATTGTACTATCATTTTCTTTGAGATGCATATTCGTATAATACAGCACACATATGGAGAACAATTTCAAGCTATTTAAAGTGAGCACACTTGAAAGCAAGATGATGGCAATATACCAGTGGATTTCAGATTACTCAACACTTAACTCAAATTTGATCAAAGGCAAATTGTTCCATTAGGCATATAACAATATTCTAGAGAGATCACATACACAGAAATATTCACATTCTCATTACATAGAGAAATGTCTGAAACCATGATGCATGTTGAACAGCAGTCATCAGGTTTCTGCAGGGTATTTGTTAGTGACAAAATTTCTGCTCCATTTTATGTCAGGGTAACATATAGAATAATATGTAGTGGACAATATATAGTTAGGTTGTTCCATTAGATTTGTACATTGTGGTAGATGTTAGAATTGTCACCCTCAAAATCTATTACCAGTTTTCTTCTCACCTGCCGTCATCCACCACCAAGACTAGAAAGACAAGTACTCCATTTTGTATTTCTCAAAAGTTAGGGCAAGCTATTTGGCACAATTCATAGAAAATGAGGCTTATACTACAGTTGCTGGGAGGAGAGGTCCCTTCCTGAATAAAAGGATAAAGTTTTGATAGGAGGAACTCCTCTTCACTATTTGCCTCTTTTTCTTCTTTATTTAAAGACATAATATGCCTTTAAAGTCCCAAAAACTTTGGGACTTTCCCATACAGCCTCATGACCATAAATGGCCGCTTCACCTCTAGACAGAATATGGAATCAACCTGCCCATCAACGCATGAATGGATAAAGACAATGTAGTATATACACACAATGGAATACTATTTAGCCTTAAAACAGAAGGAAATTCTGTCATTCCAACAACATGGACGAACCCAGATGTCATTACGTTAAGTGAAATAAGCCAGACACAGAACGACAAATACTGCATGATCTCACTCCCATGTGAAATCTAAAAAAGTTAAACTCTTAGAAATAGAACAGTGGTTACCAGAGACTGGGCTGGTTGTGTGTGTGTGTGCGTGTGTGTGGAGAGGTGTTGGTTAAAAGATACAAAATTTCAATTGGATAGGAGGAAAAACTTCAATAGATCCATTGTACAACATAGTGACTACATTGAAAAACAACATATTGTGGCCGGGCATGGTGGTTCACGGCTGTAGTCCCAGCACTTTGGGAGGCCGGGGCAGGCGGATCACAAGGTCAAGAGATCAAGACCATCCTGGCCAACATGGTGAAACTCCATCTCTACCAAAAATACAAAAATTACCTGGGTGTGCTGGCATGCACCTGTAGTCCCAGCTACTTGGGAGGCTAAGGCAGGAGAATTGCTTGAACCCGGGAGGTGGAGGCTGCAATGAGCTGAGATTGTGCCACTGCACTTCAGCCTGGTGACAGAGCAAGACTCCATCTCAAAAATAAATAAATAAACAAACAAATAAATAAAATATATTGTATTTTTGAAAAATGCTGAATATAGATTTTAAGTGTTCTCATCATAAAAACTAATGAAGTAATGTGTATGCTAATTAGCTCAATTTAGTCATTCCACAGTGTATATATATTTCAAGACATCATTTTTCACATGATAAATATATGCAATTTTAATTGTCAATATAAAAAATAATAAAATATCACATTCAAAAAGGTCTATTTGATTTTTCCTTCTAAATAATTTGACCACTAATTATCACTCCTACTGTGACTCTCCTACCCAGGCAACCACAGTCTCTCTTGCCTAGATTGGTTTAGCTTCCTAACTGGCTTTCCTGCTTTTGCCCTTGAGCGTCTATACTGTATGCTCAATAGAACAGCCAGAATGATGCCATTATAATACCCATTGATTGCTCCACATGCTTTCCATCTTTCAGAGCCCCACTGGTCCTTTTTTTCCTTCCTGTTTCTTCTCTGACTTTATGTCCTCCGACTTTCTGACTAGTTCATCAGGCCCCAGTGACAGCAGCTTCAATTCTGTTCCTTCACTTTGGTCCTCAATCAAAGTCTTTGCACTTGATATTTTTCTGGCTGGAATCCTTTTCCTCCAGATAGTCTCACTTATAGGTTTTGATATCTTTCAGATTCTTGCTCAAAAGTCACATTCTTCAAGTGCCTAGTCACTCTAACTCCTTCCCATGTCCTACATGATCACACCAGTGGCAACATTTTTTTTTTTTTTTGAGACAGAGTCTTGCTCTGTTGCCCAGGCTGGAGAGCAGTGGCACGATCTTAGCTCACCACAACCTCCGCCTCCCAGGTTCAAGCAATTCTCCTGCCTCCGCCTCCCTAGTAGCTGGGACTATAGGTATGCACCACCATGCCTGGGTAATTTTTGTATTTTTAGTAGAGACGGGGTTTCACTACGTTAGCCAGGCTGGGCCAGTGTCAACATATTATATCACCTTTCACTGCTGTATTCCTGTTAGCACTTTTCTCCATCTTACATAAAATATACTACATATCATTTCATTGTCTTCACACTAGAATGTAAGTTCCATGAGGGCAGCAAGGCTTGTCGGTTTCCTCACTGTTATAGCCTCAATGTCTAGAACAGTACCTAGCATGATAATTTGTTGAATGAATGTGGATTAAGCCAAAAGAGTAAAATAGTAACTTCCTGTCATGAGCAAGTGGTTGCTATGTGGGGCTGGTGGGGCCAGGGTAAGAAGAATTTACTAAGACAGTTGTAGGTAAAGAAAGGCAGATTTGTTGAAGTATTCAAATGTGTTGTAAGAGAGCAACAGGCAGTTAGTAAGAGAGGAGTTGACTGTATGGAGACAAAGGCTTGCTGGGGATTTCATAGAATTTATAGAGTAGTGTTTATATTGTGTTGAAGAGGGATTTTTTTTTTTTTTTTGGAGATGGAATCTGGCTCTGTCACCCAGGATGGAGTGCAGTGGTGCCATTTCAGCTCACCACAACCTCCACCTCCCAGGTTCAACCTATTCTCCTGCCTCGGCCTCCCACTTAGCTAGGTTTAGAGGCATGCACCACCACACCCACCTAAATTTTGTATTTTTAGTAGAGGCAGGGTTTCATCATGTTGGTCAGGCTGGTCTTGAACTCCTGACCTCAGGTAATCCACTGGCTTTGGCCTCCCACAGTGCTGGGATTATAGGCGTGAGCAACTGTGCCAAGCCTTGAAGAGGGTTTTTTGTAGTACTGATAATGTCAAGGTTGTAGTGAGTTAACTTGCAATTTTTTGTTAGCCGAGGGTCTAGTTATAGTTGGGCGCAGGAAGAAGATTGTGAGTTATTTGCACAGGAGGGCTATATGTCTTGGACTATGAAGAAAGGCAGGCTTATGCTTTACTTGTCTTTGTTTATTTGTTTTTTACTTTCCCCTGCTCCCATCAGCCTGATGCCCCCTCCGTAATTAGAACTCCAAACTTTCTACTACTTATACTTGTAAATATATTTAATGAGTGGCTCAAATAATGTACATGTGGTAAACTAAGGCAAGGCAGCCTAAATAAAAAAATACTTTGAATTATGTTTGTCAGAATATCTCTTTGAGTTTTCTTATTAGACTACCTGAGAAAGTCAGGTTATGGAAATAAGTAGTTTTTAAGTGCATTTTAACACATTAAATTAATTTTAATCACATCATGGTATAAAAATAACTGGGTGACTTAAAATATAGGGTAGTAATAGCAAATTTGAGGTATAATGAGGCAAACAGATAAGGAGACAACTGTAATTGGAAAGATAGCCTATGACTCACCATTCCCAGGAGGAGGGGACATGGAGAGTCACACAGGGAAGTACCAGCACTGATAATGAGGCAGAGGGAAAGACAGAAACTGTGGGAAAGAAGCTTAATTGTGGTTTCTGTTGAAAAGAATGGAATAGCTGGGGTAAGCAGGATTCGGATTGGCCATAGTTGGAATAATTTCAGCAAACTCTGGGGCACAGGAGCTGTCTCTGCTTGTGAGACACCTGGCCCAGCAGTGAGGAGGATACTGGCCTGTTTGCAGAGCCAGTAAAGGAGGTGGTTGGGAATGTGGTTCCTGGATTGGTTGGTTTGTATTTTTAAAATGCATGCCTGGAAGGAGGGGCCTCCTGGGGTGAGGAGCACAAGGGAGGTAGGAGGCACAATCCAGCCATTGTGTAGGGTTGTCCATAGCAAGGCAAGGCTGGCAGAGGCACGCAGAGCGAATGTTAAAGCAACAAGTTTACAGGAGCTAGAAACATGGTTAATACACCTGATTAATTAGCCACTTAGGACACTATTATATATAAGTTACAAATTCTCCATGGTTTTCCCAAAATTGTCAACTTACTCCATTTCATGGAATCATCCAGGTATGTGACACCATTTGTAGACACTGATTATATCCATAAATGATAGCAGACCACAAATTAAGTTTTCAAAGCAGTTTCTCCCTTAACCAACCAATTTAACCAACCTTTTAAAAGAAAATGAAGCACATTTAACCAACCATTAATTTAAAGGTAAATGAAGCACTTTTTTTTTTTAAATTTAAAAAAAGGGTTTTTTTTAAGAGACAAGGTCTCTCACTCTTTTGCCTAGGTTGCCGAGCAATGATGCAATCCTGGCTCGCTGCAGCTTCATACAATCACTAGAGCCTCAAGCAATCCTCCCACCTCAGCCTACTGAGTAGCCGGGAGAACAGGTGATTATCACTACACCTGGTTTTTTAAAATTTCATTTTATTTTTTAAATTTTTTGTAGAGACTGAGCCTTTCTAATGTGGAAGAGGCTGGTCTCAAACCTCTGGCCTCAAGTGATCCTCCTGTTTTGGCCTCACAAAGTGCTGGGATTATAGGTCTGAGGAACCACATCCAGCCCAGCAGCATGTTTTCTATTTCCATTTTCAAGAAGGAGGTAACCAAGGCTCAGAAAGTTTTTCTGTGGCTCAGGTATATAGGGTAAATGTTGTCATAGCCAGATCGGCTACTCTAGTAACCTGAAGCCAAGCTTTTGTCAGCTGTATCGCGGAACTCTGGCTGAAACCTCCTTCAAATTTAGTCCTAAATAAATAAATAAACAAATTTAGTCCTAAATAAATAAATAAACAAACAAGGAACCATCTCCCACTTGCAAACTTGTGCAACTTTATGAGTTAACCATCCATACCATGAATCATCAAAATACCTTTTTAATTTTTTTTTTTTTTTACCCTCTCTTTGTTGCTACTTTACATTGACAAGCCCCTGGATTGTATTCAGAAGGCTAGAGAAAGTTCAACAGTTAAATGATTTAACCCATGGAGAGTTACATTCACATTCTAATGCATTTCAAAGCAGTCCAAGCTGATATTTAATCTCCCCGAAAACCTGCCTACCAAAAGACATGCTGATGGAAGTTACACCTGTCATTTTACAAAGCATCTTCTGGTATCCATATTTTCTTTTTAAAATTAAATTTTAAAAAGCCTGGTGTGGTGATAATCACCCATTCTCCCAGTTACTCAGTAGGCTGAGGTGGGAGGATCGCTTGAGGCTCTAGTGATTGTATGAAGCTGCAGCGAGCCAGGATTGCATCACTGCACAGCAGCCTAGGCAAAAGAGTGAGAGACATTGTCTCTTAATTTTTTTTTTTATTTTAAATGCCAATACATTAGTATTATCCAATGCTTTGTTGTTATTGTTAAAACAAGTTGAATGTTCAGAAGAAAATGTTATATTGGCATCTCATTTGGTAGGGTGTCAGCTGTACCTCTTATCTCTTTTCTCCTCCCTCTTTTTGTGACTATTAGTGGAATCAATTTGGTAATTTGGGTTAGAGAAGATGTGTCAATGTAATTTTGTGATGAAAAGTATCCATATATTGTATCTGTGCACAATGTAAAAAAAAAAAAAGTAATGTCCTCCTAACCAAATAACATTGACTACCAGATAATAAATATCTTGACTATAGGTTAATCTGATTTTTTCTTCATCCATAACAAACACCCTAAGTTCCAAGAGAGACACAACAGAGTTTAAATATTCTGATCTGAACAACTCTGGCAGGTTAAACATCTCCACTGTGTTGAGTTTACTGATTGAAATGTCTGGTCTCAATTGCCAGTCCCTCTGTGGTGCTCTCCAGATGACATAAGGAAACTTCTCTTCCTGACAAGAGACAAAACATTTCTGCCAGCCGAGGTGACACTGTGTTCACTCAATAATGATACAAGGCCCTGAGGTCCTTCGGCAAGAAAGATAACAAAGAAACTCTCATTAGCTAACTGAGGAAGAATGAAGGTCATCCCACAGAGAGAATGTCACGCTTACACATCACCTAGAACATTTGTTTTTCATTAATTCTGTAAGCCCAAGCTGGGCTATCATCTAGTAGCATTTTAATACTCTGTCGTCTGTCAGAAATAATGGTTAGGGTGTTTGTTTCCTCTGTAATGTACTTAAGAGAACATTTTATAATCATTTGCTTTCACATCAATGAATTCAAATAATGTTTTAGGACATAATATGATTAGATTTAATATCGGTAATAACGGCTTGAATTTCTCAGATGAAATGAATGAGGATAGTAGTCATCTATTCTAAAGAGCTCATTATACAAATTCATACTACTACTATCATTCTTAGCGAAGATACTTTGCAAAGTACTAATTTAGTATTGCCTTATATTTAAAAAGTACTTAGTTACAGGAAGAGACTTCTAAGTCATTCCATCTACAAAAGATTCCTTTATGGTGAAATCTAATTTAAATAGTCCATCAGTTACATGGTAAACATATTTTCTATTTGCTGCTACTTAAGTCTAGAATTTTCTAATTATTGGATAGAAAACAGCAAAGGCAGACTTATGTTCTAAAAAGTGTTGCAAAAATAACATTTAAAACAGATATTATACAGTGTTTCTTCTGTTAGGATTACTTAGCAGCTTATCTTATTATGTCTTCTATCTATCCATCCTTTCCACAAACTGATGTGGTATTGTTTTTGACAAAAGTACAAAGCCCTGAAGTTTTCAGTAAGACATATAGAACATTTTTTCAGTAAAAATGAAAATATTATCAAATGTTTCTGCTTATGCAAACACATGCTTTTAGCAGTTTTCAAATAATTATAATTATTTTGTGTGCTAAATAAGTCTACAGTGTCATGTTTCTATGTACCAATAGCTCTTAAGACTAAAGTACTGCAAAAGTCACGATAAAAGCAGAATAGCTATGATAAAATAACTATAGTAACATAGTGTTTAATGAGAATAATGCATGACTATTCAACTAATAAAATTTAAAAGTCATTAATCTATCCAATTGCATTAAAGATTTAAGACAGAAGACAATTAAGAATTCTAAGAAAACTTGATATACAAGAGCAATTTTAAGGTCAGTGTCTTGTTGCTATCTCATATAAATATTTTATTAATTTCTCTGAGAAATTAAAGAGGGTCAACAATTAGATAAGGATATAACCATATCAGCTTGAAATATTAACTTAGGTCAAGTTATGAGGATAAAATATTTGACAGCAGTGTCTCCAAATGTGTCTTTTAACATGAGTGTGTATATTCATTGGAATTACATTAATTTAAAATAGTGTAATGTAAAATACATGTGAAAAACATTTTATGCCCAAAATCCAAAATAACGTGAAATATGTCAGGAATCATGTAATTTCAAACTGCAAATAGTGTTGCTACTAATAACAGTAACCAGTGACTTTTGGCAGGTGAACAGAAATCTCTCTGTTGTCAACATTCATCTGGTTTTACGCAAGATTTAAATTATAAAAGTACTCCAGGAGTTTATCCTTCGTACAATACTAGTGCCCAGGATTGAAGGGCTGATAATATTCACCTATAGGAAAAAACTGTATATAGAAATCCTTCCATTGAAAATGACTTTTTACTCTACTGAAACATTGCTAGTCATTTTTAGAAAGATAGCTTTGAGAATAATAAAAGTGGTATCCTTCCCTTATTTATTCCTCTTGTTTTGTAAACAATGATTTAGTGGAAAATTAACACTATCTGCTAGAAACCACTGCATTCCCCTTTTCCTGCTATTTCTCCTGCAGAAAGACAAGGCCAAACCCCAAGGCACAGTCTTCTCACTCATATATGAGGCTGCATGTGTGATGAAACTCAATGTGAAACATCCATCTGCTGTAGTTTCTCATTGAATTCCACTTGTTTATGATGCTATCTGTGAGTCAATCACAAAGCCAGACTCATTTGTCTTTCCTATGACATGTGTTGGAATATACTGGCTTATAGATGAATAGAGACAGAATATAAACATATATGATAAAACGGTTGCTCTGCATTTATACATCTTTTCTTTTTCTGCTGTTGTTATTTGATAATTAACTTAAAAATGACTGGTTTCCTTGGTTTACTGAGTGATTGCTTAATCCTGTTAATTTATGGGAAAATAAATAAAGAAGTAAAAGGAGAACTCAAAATCAAACCAGAACTTTATTCTACTATTATCATCATCCAGACTCATCAAAAAATATGTTTTCGGGTGTTTAAGGAATGCTTTAATGCAAATTATACAGGTTTATGTATGTTTATATTTTCCTAATTATTACTTTTATAATTACTATTATTTAACTCAAAGAAGCAAAATAAACACTATAACAAAATTTCACTTTATGGTATTTTAGGCCAAAGTCTCAATAAAGATGTTAATATTTCTCAACTTTCCTTATTTTCTCCTTCTGAAAGTTTAGTTTGTATAGGTTATAAAGTATTCATATAAATGTTATGATCAAATTAGGTTTCTCTTACCACTCTTTTCTGTTTTGTCTATTTTCACTATTAGCATTTCTCTTTTCCAAGCAAGCTTGAAGATGTTACACTAAACAGGTCTTTTTAAGTATAAAAATGTCCTTCCTTTAACCAACAAAAACCAAAAGTGTCCTCACGTCTTCCCATAAATTAAATTTTATACATATTCTCTTCTCTTTCTCTTTTCTTCTCTCTCCTCTTTCTATATAGTGTCTGAATACCCATATACAGACACTGGTATAATCATACGCCATCATCTGTCTTCCTTAGTAATACCAATTGCCTCAAGCTCAAATATATGGCTCAGTTTCTTTTCAGGTACTTTCTCCTGCCTGGAATGTTCTTTCTTCTCTTGATGGGAGTGAGAGAAAGAGCACAGAATGGGGTACTTTTTCATCCTTTAACATTTAGCTCAAAAGTCTTCTCCTTGCTACCTTTCCCATGTATGACCCCAGCCACTCAGTCAGACTATTCTCATCTGACTTACAAAATTCCTGTTTCTTTTACAGCAAAATGTATTGCATTTTTTCACTTACATGAATGTCTACCCAAAGAAACTCTGTATCTCTTAATACCTATTCAATATTTTATCCAATAAACTTAGTAAAATGTCCTATAATAATTTCTTAAAATACATTAAACAAATGAATTTAAGTGCCTGTCTCCTTCATAGGTAGACTATCCTCGATTTTTTTCCCCTCTATTGTTCTATTGCTTATTTATCTCGTTCCTCTTCACAGTGCATCTGGCTTTCTTATTTTCTTATAACTTTGGTGAATTGACTTTGTTTCTTGTCTGAGAAATGACTTCCTGCTAGTTTCTTTCTCTTTTTTATTTATTGTTGATTTTCATCCCCCTCCTATTTTAAAATTTATCATTTGACATAGGAGTTTTCAATTACATTCAGTCCTCTAAAGGAAGTGCTTGATCATCTTATCACTAAATTCTCAATACTTATGCAAAGCATATTTTGGTCTATTACTTAGCTTATAATTTGGTAGTTTTGTTTTAATGCCTTTTTATTTCCTAACTGCAAAGATTCCACATAGATATATAAGCAAGGAAAGATAGCTGCCACTTTTACTGGTTAGTTGGATTGTTCTTCCTCTTCTTCTTCTTCTTCCCTGATTCCTATTACTTCTCTTTCTCTTCCTTCTTCTCATTCTTTTTGGACATTTCTTTATATATTTATCTTAAGGAAATAACTATAGATGATGAAATGGTGAACGGCAGTAGCATTGTAACACTTGGGAGCTTGTTATAAACATAGAATTTCAGGTCCTATCACAGACTTACTGAATCAGAATGTCAATATTAACAGGTTCCCCATGATACTGTTATGCCCATTAAATTCTGAGAAACACTCATCTAAATTCATTAGTTCAAAAAGACTATACTTTTAAGGGTGAGGCAATACAACACTTCTAAAAAATGTGTCTATCTGTGCTTCTACACTCAGAAGCTGTGCTGTAAAAACTGACAAACGTAAGCTAAGTTTTCTAAATGCCAAATGTAGGCAATTTTGTGCAGATACAGAATGGGTGTTTTTATTCAGAGAGATTAATGACATTGTGCAATAAATGTCAGCTATAAGGCAAGCACTGTGCTAAGTTATTGGGCCATAACTTGTAACATGTAAAGTCTCGGCCATTTCAAAGCTAGTAGATGTAGTGAGGAGAAATGCAAAGAATTCACTAACAATCACAATACAGTGTGATATTATACTGGTAGTTACTGAGTGGGGAATACAAGAAATAATATGAGGACAGAAGAATAGCAACTTATGCCGCACTTATAGGATCAAGAAAGGCTTCCTGGAGGAAGTGATCACTAAGCTGAAAGACAAAGAGAAGGTAACCCTGGAAAAAGCAGAAGAAACAGCATGTGTATATGCTCACAGTTTGGATAACACATGTCTCAAATTCATTTGATTATAGTATAGTAGTGAAAACTGAAAGGTTGTTGTAAGTCAAACTTAGCTTTACTCTGACATAGGGCCAACTCTCAATAGTAATACCTCCATATTGTAAGTCTTTGTCTTTGTTAAAGTTGCAGAGATATAAAAAGGAAACTTTAAATTAAACTACATTCTCCAAACAGATTTATAACAGGGAACAGATCTTTGCAGTGCTTGAGTTAGGCAAAGGAAAATGCAGGAACTGGGGCAAAGGTGGAAGCCCTTCCTATCTGTGTAGGATGTCAGACATCTTTGGGGAGATTGCTCTTCCTTTCTGTGATAAGGGTAAGCAGGATTTTAGGATTATGTAAATTGTTATGCAGATTAAGTTTAAACCCCCTCCTTTAAAAATCTCCCTTTCTAAATGGCCAAAATTTTATTCCTATATGTAATACATAAAACAGTAGTTGAAATTGTGTCTATGCTAGAAAAACACCAGTAACATCTATCATGAAACTTGAAGTATAAGTTTTCTCTACATTAAAATTATACATTTTTGGTTGAGTGGTGGATACTGGTGTGTGTTTAATGACTATTCCTTAATTTATCATAAATATATCACCATACTCTTTGGTAAACATTTTATAGTGAAACAAGGAGAAACAAAGTAACCTTTTCAATCATTGAGTTTTAAACGTAAAAGAGTTAACTTTGTAACATCATTTTTTAAACAGTATACTAAATATATGTGTCTTAAAGTTTTTTTCCTGATCCTGAGGGAAATTTTTAGAATTGACAAGGGGAAAAATAAAGTTCCCAGTTATCTTAGTGCATTTCCCCCACTTTTTTTCCTTAAAGTGCTTGCCTTAACTGGCATTTTAATACAGTAGTTTATTTGTTTCCTCGCCAGCCTCTTATTCCCAATTGTACCTTTCTTTGTCAGTATCAAACTGCCAAACAAAGCTAATCAAACAGAGATAAAATAATTTCCCTTGGGGATGTAGTTTTAAATTTATTTCATTCCAAAATTCTTAAATTCTTGAAGTGGAAGTTAACAATTGGCATAAACTTTTAGTGTGGAATCACCTCCTGAAACTTTCATGAAATTGGAAGACAATTTACATTGGCAGAGCTATTCAAGTTATCGGTTATTATGTGTTATCTTCCTACATAAATATCTAGTTATTTTTAGTTAATGAATTAATGAGCTGCTCCTTGAAATGTGATAATTAACCACCATTTGACTGATAGAAGAAACAAATTCTCTGATGGGGAAATGAGAGGCTTTCAGGAATCCTAATCCCTTTTGCAAAGCATATTTGAGTCAAATATTACTACCCTGCATACTTTCCCTTGTTAGAGAAAACTGTTTTCAGTTCCATCAATCTCAGTCTATTTATTTAGAAATTACTGAGTTATTAGAGCGCTGTCTGGTCTCTTGTGTTTAATTTTCACTCGGCATCACATTCAGAAATCCTAGCTGCTGACAAAGTGCTGTGTGGTTCCATTTCTGCATCTTTCAGTCCTATAAAATGAATCTTGCTGTGAAAAATGAAGATTAATGAGCTTTATAATGACTCTTCCCTGCTAAAGCCAATCTGAATGAAGAGGAGAGGAAGGGTGTGTTGTGCGTATGTATGTGTGTGTGTGTGTTGTGTGTATGCAGACTGTGAAAAGGACAACAGGAAAAAAGCCTATGGGTTCCTTTGGATAAAATTGAGACATGGAAGTATGGTGGTTCCGCCAGAAATTAAGCATAGAATTTACAATATGATCCATCAACTCCATTTCTGGATATAGACAAAAAAACAAACAGACCTGAAAATGGGGACTTAACAGATATTTGTACACCCATGTTCATAGAAGCATTATTCACAATAGCCAAAAAGTGGACCCAACTCAAGTGTCCATCAGCAAATAAATAGAGAAACAAAATGTTGTGTATACATACAATGGAATGTTATTGAGCCTTAAAAGGGAAGGAAACTCTGATACATACTACAACATAGATGAACCTTGAAAACTTTATGCAAAAAGAAATAAACCAGTCACAAAAGACAAATATTGACCACTCTGGGTACCACTTAAATATGTTATATATCGTACCAAGAGCATTCAAATTCATAGAGAAAGAAAATAGAATGGGGATTATGAGGGGCTGAGGAGAGGAGGGAACAGGGGGTTACTGTTTAATAAATGCAGTTTGAGTTTTGCAAGATGTATGGTGATGAAGGTTTCACAACAATGTGAATGTACTTTATGGCACCAAACTGTACATTAAAAATGGTAAAAATGGTAAATTTTATCGTTTCTTTTACTACAATAAAAATCAAATAAAAAATAAACTATGAGCCTAATGAGCCAGTTTATGAACCAAGTAACTATTTTCAGCAACTGCATATTTCAAAATATAAGAAACAAACTTTGCAAATACTTCTTTATTTTAAACTTGTTAATAGTTTATTAAAGGCCTCCAAAACAAACACTAGTCTCCAAATGATTTGACTGACTCCCTCAGTAAATAGGATTTCTAGATATTCCATATACACATTAGCTATTTTGAGAATGGACAGCCTTGTTCTTTTAAGGCAAACGTCATAGACTGCTGATTTCTCTGAAACAAGGTTATGGCAATTTTAGAGAGAGGAAAGTACTGGCACAGGCAGTGTTTATATGTTAAATGAGAAGCACAGTTCAAACAGGAAGTTGATAAATAGACTGTGCTGGTTCAATTTGTGAATTTCCAATAATTCTCACTCTTTCATTGTTAATTATAGTAAACTCCATTACCGTATCTTTTTTGAAATATCAACGTCAACTGAACATTCTAGAGTGTACTGGCAGCATCTTTTCTATGGATGGTGTCAATTAACCAAACTAAAGTTACATATGCATCTTTTTAGTCATATAAATGGGTTGCTTTTATGAATTCACAAATATTTTAGCTTAATTTTCTCCTTGTCTAGGTATGAGATTCACATAAATTAGAATATTTATGGGAGATCTTGATACTTCTGAGTTTTGGTTTTTAATGCAAAGAAATTATTAAAATGTGGAAGGTGTAACAACTTTGGTAGTATAAAATATGTGGGACTTTTAAAGAAATTTACTGTATATTTTAATAAACATATCATTTGTGAATATTAAATATGATGGGAAATAAAATTTTTCAGCAGTATCTACATCAAACAATAAACTTTTAATCCCTAGTCTCTTAAATATCAAGAATATGCACTTCTGGAATAACTGTGAAAAAGTGGCCAGAAGTGCAATTCCCTTTCTTTCCTTTTAGTTTCCAGAAATTGTTACACATCATTGCTCTTTGCTTAATAGTGTGTCATCTTGAGACAAGCTTAACTCTGACTCTGTTGAAGCTACTCATTGATCCAGTAGGTTCTGCCTTCTTAGTGAATCAAACTCAATGTAGTTCCCCTTCTGACTCTTTTTTCAATTTACTTTAATACTTTCAAGAAATGTTCAGTGCTTTTCTTTGCTAGAAATCTTATAAATATTCGCACATATGCAGTAGGCAGGAAATACTTTAAAAGGTTTGGCAATCTCAATGATCTACAACTCTTGACACTGAGGTTCCATTTGATACTATTCATTAGAAGCAAGATAGTTTTATATACGTCATTTTTTCAAAGTGTGGGATATTTATAAAAATAAGTAATTTTTTAAAATACATAGGATGTGCCAGATATTGGGCTAAACATTTTACAAGCCCCATCTAGTACAGTGTCCAAGACGATTTCCGAAGGCACACAGGAATGTCATTAAGCTAAGTAGAATCACATAAAGGAAAAACATGAGTCTATTTTTAATGCTTTTTCGATCATGATTAAATAGGCGAAAGTAATAATTTGGTGTTAGTCTGTCTTTAAGTCCTCCTTAATTGTTGGCAATCTTTCTCTTTAACAGAAGGAGATGGAACCTCAAGCATAGCTGATGACAATGGTTAGCTGGATTTTAATAACACTACTTGTTTTGGTATGTACTTTTACTATATTTATGTTCAGTGATATGGGCATTCCATCTTCAGTGGTGACAGAGTCTCCTTTGTAAATAAATTAAGTAGAGATAGGAATAGTCAATATACAGAGAAATGTGAATTAAAGAATAATTTTGGAATATTTGGTTATGACAGGATCAGAAAGTGACACAAGGATTTCTAAAGTAAATGAAGCATTGTATTAGAGAATAATGTGCCTAATGATCTACAACCATCAGGGTTGATTAAAAATTCCTTCTAAAATGTAGTAGAATATTTGTTAATTCAATATGTATTACTGAGAACACAGTATATGCCAGGCACTGTGTACAATGCTGGGCGTGGTGAATATGGTATTCATGATCCCTGACTCAATCAAGCTTATCATTTGTCAAGGAGAGGGACATTAAACCGTAATTACAACAAAGTGTAATGACATTTCCTAATAAAAGCAAAACAAACAACATACAACTGTTCACAGGGCCTGGACTAGTTTATAGAAATTGTACATCCAAAGAAATCCAAAGTCACAGAAACAGTTGAAATGAGATAAAAGTATTAGCAGCCAAGCATTTATTTGGTTATTCATTTAATCAACAAGGCTCATTTCCTCCTTGACTTTAGGTAAGTTTTCAGATCTCTCTGGGACTCAGTTCTGTCATTGTTAGGGTTGTTGTGAGGATTAAAACAGCTGGGGCGTGCACAATGCTTAGTCTACTGCTCACTGCATTCAATAAATTATAACTATTCTTATTAATGTGAATCTACAATGTGACAGAGACTGTGTCAGGCAACTGGCATAAACGTGACATACAATTTCTGTTTAGTAAAAAGGAAATAGAAGATGATCCCAAGTAGAAGAAACAGAATCTTTGAGACCAATGACACTCCAAAGGAAACTCAGGTGTAGGTGGAGTAGATGATATAAGTGGTGGGACATGAGATTAGAAAGTTAAAATGATCACTATATATATATATAAATATGGAATTTTGACTTGATTCTGTGGTTCAGTGGTTTATATGGTTTTTTGCAAATCCTCTAAAATTATGTGGTCTTGAATTTTTCAATTAAGTTTAAATAACAAAGACTGTATTTCTAGGA